>NC_083592.1:31387960-31737960 GCF_027579695.1 Neoarius graeffei
GTACAATTTACAGGTCTAAACTTTTAAAGTAATCTGTACATCACTAGGCTTAACCAGTTCCTGAAATTTGTTCATCAGTGCTGTACTGATGTAGTTCTCCTCCAAGCTTAAGTGCTCAAGAGAACACTGGCTCTTGGAGAGTGCCTCTAGGAGAGCATTTCCTCCAACCTCACCAAAATTATTATGATCCAAGTCTATTTTCTGCAAGCTTTCATTGATTTGCAGAGCCTCAGCAAATAGTTTGACCCCTTGGTCTCCCAGGTTATTCTCATCAAGAATGATGTGCGTTAGTTTATTGTTAAACTTCAAACTTTGAAAAAAGACATACCAGGCCTCCATACTAGAGCAACATGTTTGGGCCAGGCCCAGATATTGAAGTTGGGAGTGATACCTTATGAAAGTGCCTAATACTCTCAGTCCCTCACTGTCGATCCCATTTCCACCCAAGTCCAGCTCTATGAGTGCAAATTGTGGCTCAGAAAGGTAGAATTGTCTTGGATATGCTGGCATTCTTGGTGATGCTGCTGTTTTCTCTTGAAGATCAGCTATACCACTAAGCAGGATCTCAACTCCTACATCACCCAGATGATTTCCAAACAACCTAGACAGAATAAAAGGTTATTAATAATTACAGGTTTTTTTCAGAAGACTCTGAATCTATAATATATAAACTCTCTATAATATTATCTAACTTAGTTGTAGTGAGTTTGACAGGGTTGGTCACATTATTTGCTGACTTACAGTAGTCCCTTGAGCTCAGATTTAGCCTGTAGAAGGTCCAGTAGTACAGGAACTCCCGGAGGTCCAATATGGTTGAGATTGAGGTTGACCAACGTGACCTCAGACAGGCTATTCTTTAGTGCTGCCACAAAGTTCATTAGCAGTTCATCTGTCACTCCTGTATTTCTCAGGACTAGCTCCACTTCATCTGATGTATTCAATACCTCCATCATAGCATCCAGCTGCAGTAAATGTATAGAAGCATATTTATGATTTCACTGACATTCTCTGAAAATGTCGAAGATTCTACAATATATTTAACAGTAATTCCACAAAATCAAGTCGTATGAGCTGATAGCCAACAAGGCACATAGCGCTGAGTTGGCTATAAGCCATGTATGATGAGATTGAGTAGAATAACTGTTTTATTATATCCACATTCACTGGATTTTGAGAAAAGATCATTTTTATTTTTATTATTTGCAAATTAGATAAATAAAAAAAAAACTTTATACAAAACATCTGGCAAAATCATTTCCATTTAGAATGTAAACAAACCGGTGAAATGACAGCAGCAATTTGTGAAAAATATGATAATTTTTGAAAAATAAAAAAAGATATGTTCTTACCATCAAATACTTTTATTCCATATTTTGTTGCTTTTTTGTATTTTGTTTTTTTTTTTGTTTTCGAGTAGGGTTTTTATTTCGTCCTTGGTTGGTTAAGCAAAACGCACCACCATTTTGTTTTTTTCTACTCACAGTATATGAGCCAATATCCTAGTAGTAGAGTAGCCAATCAGAGTGTGTGATTGCTCATGTCTAGTGAATGTGGGTAGAATAAAGTACATTATTCTACAATATACAGTGCAATATACAGCACTGCTGCAATATACTAAATAAATACTATAGAGGTTCAGCCCTAACAAATATTGCAAAGATAAATTAAAGGAATGTCTTGATGCAAAATATTCTCTTTCAATGTTAGTCTTAAAAGAAAAGTCCTTTTCTGCATTTACAGCATTATAACTTTCCACTAACTTTCAAGGTCCACTAAACATTCAAACATTCAAGTGTTTGTGACAACTTTACAATTTAAGAGTGGGTGGGGGGATAACTTTCATGAGAAAATGTGACTGGGTCTTGTGATCGGGTGGACCAAGTGCTCTTAACTAAGGCTCCCTGCCTCCCTTTGCAGAACTACCATTTACTGGATGGTTGTTGCTTTTCAGATCATTCTCTGTAAACTCTATAGGCTGTTTCTGCATGAAAATTGCATGAGACCAACAATTTCAGAAATAATCAAACCAGCCCATCTGGCGCCAACAAACAATCCATGGTCAGTGTCACTGAGATCACAATATTTCCCCATTTTTATGTTGGATGTGAACATACTGAAGGTCTTGACCCGTATCTGCATGATTTTATGCATTGTGCTGCTGCACCATGATTGGATAATTGCATGACTTGGACTGATTTGATAGTTACATGAATGTCTTATGAAATAATTCCAACCCCAAATCAGAAGAAGTTGGGACAGTATGTTAAAATTGAAATTTGAACTAAAAACCATGATTTCTAACTAAGCTTTGACCTGTATTGCATTCAAAACAACATAGCAGCATATTATTTGATGTTTTACCTTATGAATTTAATTATTCTTTCAAAATAAGCATTTACCAATCATTTACCACTTTATAATGTTGCCATTCCTTCTCACAACACCTAAAAATGTTTAAGGACTGACAATATCTCGCAATGAATCATTTCAGATCTTATTTTGTCCCATTCTTCACATAAACAGGTCTTAAGGTGTGCAACAGTAAAGGGTCTCATCTCATCTCATTATCTCTAGCCGCTTTATCCTGTTCTACAGGGTCGTAGGTAAGCTGGAGCCTATCCCAGCTGACTACGGGCAAAAGGCAGGGTACACCCTGGACAAGTCACCAGGTCATCACAGGGCACAGTAAAGGGTCGTCATTGTCATATTTTTTCATTTAAAAATTCTCCACACATTTTCTGTTGGGGACAGAGAGGGCAGGCACCCCTCTTCTTCCACAGCCACGCCTTTGCAATGTGTGCAGAATGGAAAAGATGTCATCTTGAAGTCAAAATATGTTGCTCCAGAATCTCAATGTACTTTTCTGTGTTAATGCTGGCATCACAGAAGTGTAAGTTACCTTTGCCAAAGGCACTGACACAACCCCATACCATGACAGACCCTGGCTTTTGGACTTGTTGCTGGTAACAGTCTGGATGATCTTTTTGGTCTTTGGTCTGGAGCATTCAGCATCAATTTCTTCCAAAAAAGACCTACAATACTGGTTCACCTGACCACAATACATATTTCCACTGTGTGATGGTCCATCCCAGATGCCTCCAAGCCCAGAGAAGTTGATGGCGCTTCTGATCACATTCAACATCAGGCTTCCTTTTTGCACAGTGAAGTTTTAACTGGCATTTGTGGATGTAACTCTGTACTGTAGTGCTTGACAAAGGTTTGCCAAAGTAATCCCGAGCCCATGTGGTTATATCAGCTAGAGATGAATGATGGTTCTTGATGCAGTGCTGTGTGAGGGATCAGAGATCATGGGTGTTCAGCTTAGGCTTACACCCTTGCCCTTTACACACAAATTCCTCCAGATTTCTTGAATTGTTTAATTATATTATGCACCATATATCCCTTATGGAGGGTGAGCTATCCAAATCCTTTCATATCTTTCTTTGAGGAACATTGTTTTTAAACATTTCAATAATTTTCTCTCACATTTTTTGACAAATTGGAGATCGGCTCATCTTTGCTTCTCAAAGACTAGGCCTTTCCTGGAAACTGATGTTGTACTAAATCATGATTACAATCACCTGTTGACATCATCTGTTTCAAATCACATCATTATTTAACTGTTTTACCTCATTACTAGCATTTGCTAGGGAAACATCAGCAGATGCTCGCCGACCTCAATACTTGGATGACACAACTCGCAACTGTGATGTTGCAGGCCCTCCTAGCACGCCCCATCGCTGGAGACGCTGTTGCATATAAAGGTTTTTTACTTCAGTGTTCTATGTATTTCAGTACCATGCCTAATCTGTCCAATGAGCACAAGATCACTAAGTTTTTGTCTTTTCTCACTGGCAAAGTGCCCCGCTGGGCTACTGCCATTTGGAACAAGGGTGGGAAACAAACCACTTCATATGAGCAGTTCCTCTCCCTATTCAAAAGGGTTTTTGATCATGAACCTGAAGGGATTGAAGTGGGAGAGAGTCTACTCGCCTGCTCTCAAGGATCTCAAAGTGTTGCTGAATATGCCCTGGACTTCAGGACACTAGCAGCAGCCAGTGGATGGAATGACCCAGTGCTAAAAGCGGTTTTTCGCCAAGGTCTGCACCCAGAGATCATCAGTGAACTGGCCTGTAGAGACGAGAACCTCATGCTGGACTCCCTCATAGACCTAGCTATTTGTCTGGACCAACTGTTAAAACACCGACCCTCCATCCACGAGGGGGCTAGGCCCATTCAGCCATCTGAAGGTAGCCTGTACCAGGTTAACCCACGCTGAATGTGCTCAACGGCGCAAGGAGGGTTTATGTTTCTACTGTGGGAGTGCCGAGCATAACATTCAGCAATGTCCAGTCTGTCTGTCTTGAGGGCCTCCAGCAGAAATTCCTGCCAGATCTACGAGTCCGGTGAGAAAACTCAGCTCTAAATCCTTTAAAATTCCCGTTTTATTCAAGATGACATCCTCCACACATGTCCTATCTGCTTTTGTTGATTCAGGGGCAGAGGGGAACTTTATCAGCAGCAACATAGTACAGAAGCTCAACCTGCCCAAAACCCCTCTACACAGCGCACTCAGCATTAGAAGCATCGATGGAGGACCCATAGGCGACGGACTCGTCACCACTCGCATCCATCCCGTCCAAATTCAAGTAGGATCATTACATAAGGAATTCATTTCTCTATATGTCACCTCAACCGTTGATCATGACATCATCCTTGGATATCCTTGGCTGCAGCTACATGATCCGTTAATCTCTGGCAAAGTAAAGAAATTCTGCAGTGGTCCCCCACGTGCTTCCAGAGCTGTCTTTCTCGTCCTCAGGTTAAGATGTCTTCCACCTCAGTAGAGAGTCCTCAGCCAGACTCCATAGACAATGTTCCTGACTGCTATCAGGACCTTCTGTAAGTCTTCAGTAAGGGGAAGGCCTGCGGACTACCACCACACTGACCGTATGACTGCGCGATTGACTACCAGGTATGTCACCACCACGTAGTTGTATTTATCCTCTATCCAAGAAGAAGCATGTTGCTATGGAGGAGTATATTCAGGAGGCCCTCAAACAGGGATATATCTGTCCTTCCAAGTCCCCTGCTTCTGCTGGTTTCTTTTTTGTGGAGAAACGAGGAGGTGGTCTAAGGCCCTGCATTGATTATAGAGATCTCAACCAGGTTACTGTTAAATACCCCTATCCTCTTCCATTAGTCCCTGCGGTGCTTGAGCAACTCCGATCCGTAAAGATCTTCTCAAAGCTTGATCTCCGAATTGCTTATAACCTGATCAGGATCAGAAAGGGGGATGAATGGAATACTGCCTTCAGCATGACTGCAGGACACTTCGAATACCAGGTAATGTCTTATGGCCTTTCTTTGGCACCCAGTGTGTTCCAGTGCCTTATCAATGACGTGCTACGGGTCATACTGGGTAAATATGCTATTGCATACATAGATGATATTCTGATATACTCCTCAGATATCAAGAGTCACGAGGAACACATCTGAGCCATTCTCAAACATTTACTGAAGAAGCACCTCTACGTAAAGGTGGAGAAATGTGAGTTCCATCAAAGTAAGAGCTCCTTCTTTGGCTATATTATCAGTGCAGAAGGGGTAAGCATGGACTTGACCAAAGTTTCCGCCGTCACTTCCTGGCCGACACCCAAGTCCATAAAGGACCTTCAGCGATTCTTGGGCTTCACTAACTTCTACTGCCAGTCCATTCAGGGTTTTAGCACCATAGCAGCCCCTCTAACAGCATTATTGAAGAAGGGACCTAAACATCTACAGTGGAACTCAGCTGCAGATGGAGCCTTCAATCAGCTCAAGCTCGCTTTCACCTCGGCTCCCATATTCCAGCATCCTGACCCTACTAAGCCATTCATCGTTGAAGTGGATGCGTCTGATACTGGAGTTGAGGCCATTCTCTCCCAACGCTTTGGGGAGAAACACAAGCTACACCCAGTAGTGTTCTTTTCTAAGAAATTATTCTCAGCAGAAAGGAATTATGACGTGGGGAACAGAGAACTCCTCGCTATCAAATTAGCTCTCGAGGATTGGCGGTACTGGTTAGAGGGGGCTACTCACCCCTTCACAATCCTCACGGATCACAAGAATGTGGAGTATCTCAAGAAAGCCAAGAGATTAAATCCACGTCAGGCCAGGTGGGCATTGTTCTTCATCAGGTTCGACTTCACAATTTCATTCCATTCAATAAAAATTTGATCACAAAAAAAAACAATTTCATTCCATCCAGGTTCCAAGAACACTAAAGCAGATGCACTGTCTAAGGTGTTTGGTCCATCCCTCTAAGACCCAGTATTTCACAATATCCTTCCTCCACAGTGCTTCATGTGATCCATCACCTGGGAACTGGACAAGGAAATAAGGAAGTCACAGCTGCAAAACCATCCTATTCATCTCCCATCTGGCCTTCTCTACATACCCACGCACCTTCACAGCTGACTCATCACCTGGGCACATGCATCTCCCACCACTGGACATCCGAGCAGTCAACACACATACCAAATGCTGAAAAATAAGTTTTGGTGGGAGAACATGCTCACAGAAATCAACCAGTTTATCGCTTCATGCTCTGAATGTGCCCAAGCTAAAGTCCTGAGAACCCCCCCTCATAGGCAAATTATGTCCCCTCCTGATTCCCCAGAGACCCTGGTCACACTTAGCTATTGACTTTGTCACGGACCTCCCTCCCTCTCAAGGAAACACCACCATAATGGTAACCATCGACAGATTTTCTAAAGCACTTAAACTCATCCCGTTGCCTGGCATCCCCACAGCCACCCAAACCACAGAACTGCTGTTTCAACAAGTCTTCAGATATTATGGCATTCCCAAGGATATAGTCAGTGACCAGGGCCCTCAATTCGTTTCACAATTCTGGACTAGCTTCATGGAAAGGTTAGGAGTATCGGAAGCCCCGCATCAAGCTATCACCCCCAAGTCTAATGGTCAAGTAGAGAAAGCAAATCAGGAAATCGGTTGTTTCCTAAGATTCTACTGCATGCGCAACCAGGGGGACTGGGCATGCTTCCTTCCTTGGGCCGAGTATGCACAAAACTCACTCAAACACTCAGCAACCCAGTTAACGCTGTTTCAGGGCATACTTGGTTACCAACCGCCCTTGTTCCCCTGGGACAACACTCCTAGCCAGGTACAAGCAGTTGATGACTGGTTCAGATGCAGTCAAGCTGTCTGGGAGGAGGTTTATCAGCATCTTGTAACAGTTTGCACCAAGTACAAGGAGTATGCGGATAAGCATAGAGGAGAGATTCCGAACTTTCCCCCTGGTGACAGAGTTTGGGTAGCAACAAAGAACCTACAAGAACACAACACCTGAACAGCCTTCCAAGTAATGTTCGGGAATCAGACACAGTCTCAGCATTTAAGTCTAGGCTGAAAACATATCTGTTTAGTCAAGCCTTTTGTTAATGGTGTTTGAGGTAAAGGAGTAGATCTGGAGGGTCCTCAGACATAGAGTGTTTTGGTAAACTGGGATGTATGGATGCTGTCAGTCCCCACTCGCTTGCTCACTCGAGTTTGTTGACGGTGCAGTGGCTGGCTGCTTTATGTCCCGGGGCTCCCTCATGCCTGTGTTACCTTCTGGCTCTCTCCTTTTAGTTATGCTGTCATAGTTAGTTGCCGGAGTCCCTGCTTGTACTCGGTGCAATATGTATACTGTTCCTACTTATTCAGGTGACATTGGGCATACCTAACCACCTGTGTTTTCTTTCTCTCCCCCCCCCCACCCCAAATCTGTCCCTCTGAGTTACATGGAGTCAACAGGAAATCTTTTGGTGGAGACGGTGGGGACCTCGACTGGCTATCGTAGCCTGCAGGGAATCGGCCGTCAGACATTCTGTCGCATGTCCCAGACCCGGTTAAATGTAACTGAATTGTCTTGGCCAGGCCTAACGGTCCCATCTGCATCTCATCATTGCTGAGGAGTGTGCTCCCATCACCCAATCAAGCATCCAGCCAGAGCAGGTCATGATATATTTTTTACCATATTAACATGCCATTGTGCGTCATGCCTGATGTAAAGACTCTCGTCTCTGCGAGCCTACCACACAGATTTAATACTTGTCATTTTTAGGGCATACCTAACAACGTGTTTTCTTTCTCTCCCCCCCGCCCCCCCATCTGTCCCTCTGAGTTACATATTGATCCTGGGATTGAGATGCTGGCCTCTTCTGCCCCTCGGACCTGCTTGATCCATCCTGGTGCCCTGTGTCTGGTCGGAGTTTTATCGCCCCACTCCTGTGAAGGACGGCCCCATGAGGACAGTTGAGGGTTATACCTGTTAAAACTGTTAATATTATAGTCAGGCTGTCTGTTGTTGCCCAAATGAGGATGGGTTCCCTTTTGAGTCTGGTTCCTCTCGAGGTTTCTTCCTCATGTCGTCTGAGGGAGTTTTTCCTTGCCACCGTCGCCACAGGCTTGCTCATTGGGGATAGATTAGGGATAAAATTAGCTCATGTTTTAAGTCGTTCAAATTCTGTAAAGCTGCTTTGCGACAATGTTTATTGTTAAAAGCGCTGTACAAATAAACTTGATTTGATTTGATTTGATCTGTAGAAAACTTCAGCCAAATTACTTCAGGCCATTCAAGGTAATATGTCGCATTAACAAAGTGGCATATCATCTCGAACTTCCCCCACATAGCCGAATATCTCCCACCTTCCATGTAGCACATCTAAAACTTGCTATCCTGGGATCTCTTGCCAGCAACACACCGGTCCAGGAGCATCTCACACTCGAATTTGAGGGACAGCCCATCTACCAGGTAAATAAGATCCTTGACTCAAGATGAAGAGGAGGCCAAGTTGAGTACCTGGTGGACTGGGAGGGATATGGACCCGAGGAACAAAGTTGGGTCAGGGCCAAGGACATCCTAGATGCCCTGTTAAAACAAGTCACACCCAGCATCCCAACAAACCAGCACCCAAAGGCAGGGGTCATCCAAGAAAAAAGGTAGCTCCCAGAGGTAGTTCCTGGGGGGGGGTGTCGGTTCTGTCAGTAAACCCGCTGAGAGTAAACAAACTACAAACATGGACACTTTGAACTACAGCTCCCAAGATTCACAGCGCCCTCTGTCTCCCTCCTACTGAAAGTCAGCTGTCTTTCATTTCCTCAGTTACCTGTTCACCTATTTAAGCTCCCCTAACAAACACTCCAGTGCGAAGTATTGTTCTGTCTTTCCAGTTCATGCCAAGCCTTGTTTCTTCTGATTGTCTCTCATTATTTCTGACCCTTTCGTCATTTCTTACACGTTTTCGCTCTTGCCTTATCTACTCTGTGTTGTTCGCCAATCGCCAAACCCTTGCTTGTTTGTCGACGTTGATTCCTGTCCCTCGCTTTGGCTTCATTGTTAGTCTGCATCCTGCTCTCCTCTGAGCATACATCTGACCTCCAGTCCTATTTTCTCTTATAATCTCCCATATATTTTAATCTCTTTGTCTATGTCAATTCAGTATTGTAAGAGAAATACAGTTACAGTATGACCCTTTTGGACTCACTTCTGACGAGATATCTTTTATTTAGTTTAACTCCACATTGCTCAAATGATTTGTGTATATCACATTGTAATGTAAGACTTATGCAAGCTTTAGTGATTGAACCAACCTTTTTTTGTAATTCTTGTTTTTTCTCTAGTGCATCATCCTCTGGGATCTCTAAAAAGAGAGTTCATGGTTAAATAATAACACTAGCATAGCATAAAACTTTTTACACAGGGCATATGGATGTTGAGCTTGTTACACTCACTTTGGCTTTTCATATCAGTCCTGGGCTTCCCTGGCTTTGAATGGACAGTGTTGTTATCACTCTCTTCGCTGAGTTCCAGCTGGGTAGCTGAGTCATTAGGATGGGGACCCAAAGTGAGCTGCTCTCTGAGCTTATTCCTCTCAATCTCTAAGGATGGGGAGGGTGAACAGCTGTTGATGTTATAGCCCAATTAGAATACCGTGTTTCATTCTCCATGATCTTAAACTATGGTCTTAAAATCCTCCAATATATTCCATTCTTGTAGCCTAAATGTTATAAACTCTGGGATCATTTTAAAGAACAGTCTCAGATTACAGTAGTCCATTTTTGACAATAAACATTTGAGTTTGAGTAATGAGTAAGATTTTGAAGATCCATGGCTTTTTAAACATCTTTCTGGCATATCCTCAAGGTATCTTAAGTATATTGCTGCTTTAAAAACACTTTTCTATTGTGGGATTGTACTATTTTGTAAAAGTGACTCAGTGGGAATCAATTTAAATGACTCAAGGGGAACCTTGTCTGTGAGCAATAAGCCACAGTTCTTTACTTACTGTTTGCTTTGAACCACTTGTGTTGTTCTAGGCCTGATTCCAGACCAGTGCTCATTTCAACACATTCTTCATAGAAGTCTCTCAGTCTATCCCCGTTTCTGCTTTTGCCATTTGATTCCTGAGGATCTAACCTTTTCTTTCCAATTTGCTTACTCAGGGCTTCTCCATCCTGTAATAAATCTTCAAGAAGTACAACTGCTCATAACCCCTCTGTTTATCTGAAGGGTTTTATCAAATGAAATATAGCATTTTGTGCACAGAGTGGTTGTAAGTTTTAAGAGATAAAATAAGTTGCCAAAGTGACCCTGTTCAATCCTTTCACCAGCAGAATTAACTTTTATGAAAGTAAAATGTTTACCAAGGACTTTGTCTTTATTGGTGATCTTTGGTTTCTCTTTGCCATGTTCCTTCACATTCTCTGATTTTTTCAGAGGAGGTATTGGGCTACTCAAGACAGTTGATTTGGTTTCATACTCTCCAGTGTCTCTTTTTTCTTGAGATGCTTCAGAGTCTTTGCTGTCTCTTCTCTGGCCATAACGCTTTTTCTGTCGCTTGTATCGCTTTCTGTCAGTAATGCTGTCATTCATATCTTCACTATCTGTTAGCACCTTGCTGATTTCTTTGGGAAGCTTTCTTGTTCTCTGTATAGATCTCTCCATTCCAGTAGGGATGAACAAAGGGGAAGAAGGGCAAGACTCCATATCACCTAGAAATTATATAAAATATGATCCAGTATAATGCAGGTATTATGTACATACTGATACTTTTGATCATATGTGGGAAAACTGGTAATACTCATTGATATTCAGTTTATCCAACCTTCATGAGATCTGAGGGTGTGGATACTGTGATGAATAATATCTTCTGGTTCATTGCCAATACCATGTCTAGAATTCACACATCTGGAATGAAAGGAAACATTAGCAGAAATGTGTACTTCATAGCATACTTCAACTCATCTCAACTTCCACTCAATTCCGGCTCAGTTTAACCCAATCCAATATAACTCCAAGTCAATTTCAACTCAACACAAGTTTAACTTCAATTCAACTTCAATTTAATTAATTTAAACTCAGCATTAAGAAAATTCAACAAAACTCACTTTCAATTCAAGCCAACCTAAACTCTAAATCAACTTCAGCTTTACCCCTTAATGTCAATTCATCTCTACTGAGTTTTACTCAACTCAACATACTGTAACTTCAGCTCAACTCAGCTCAAACCAACCAAACCTCAACTGAAACTAAATTCAACTTCAGCTTTAGATTTATCCCCAATTTGATTTAACCCACCACAAGTTGAACTTCAGCTTCAACTCAGTTTTAACTTAATCTAATTACTCAATGTCAATTAATTCATCTTAACTCAACTTCATTTCAACTCAGCATTTCAACTCAACTTCAACATCACTCAACACAACTTCAATGCAGCACAACTTCAACCCAACCTCAAAGTGAGCTTTAGTATGAA
Source organism: Neoarius graeffei (assembly GCF_027579695.1). NCBI lineage: Eukaryota > Metazoa > Chordata > Actinopteri > Siluriformes > Ariidae > Neoarius > Neoarius graeffei. The sequence goes on from NC_083592.1 coordinate 31,399,765, forward strand.
CTCAACTTCAATTTCCACTCAGTTTCAACACAATTTAACTCAACATTGTTTCAATAATAATAGTAATAACCCAAAATTTCAACACAGAGGAAAGAACACAGGATAATAACAAACACGACATAGACTTAGTGCAAGAATGGACTGAAATAGCAGAACATTATGTACAAATGGTATTATACTAAAGTCACAGTATATCTAAAGCATAATAGAGAGCACTTACTTATAGCAAGGTTTCCCGCCATTCAGTCGGATCAGTCTGAAACAGCTCTTGCGGCCTTGCTGAAAGCCGGGAGTGTAACGATACTCACAGCATGAGCTTATTCGACCAGCCATTATTCCATTGACGTAGAAGGTGGCACTGAATGGGTAGCCAAGATGTCTCTGAGAAATAAACTGGAACTGCTCTGTGGATGACATTATAAATTATGTCAAATTATCACAATTATTTCTTACTCAGCTGTACAACATTAGGGAAAATGGGCCATGATTTTGGTCCTCCGTGCCAGGTATGAAAGTAAGCTATGTCTCGGAACTCTTTGAATAAGTGAATTTTTACTTCCTGGCTACATGGTGTGCAGGGTCTGGTGTTATTACCTCCAGGCTGAACAGATCCTTTAAAGACACAGATGTTCTCCCCTCCACATTTCTGTTGGAGCACTTTCATGTCATCCTGGGTGGTTCCAGGCTTTCCATGGCCCAGGTACAGCATTGTCACTACAACATTGGACTTCCTTGACTCTTTTTGTTCCTTTAGATAATTCTGATTAGGAAGAGAAATATAAATATAGAAGAAGGTGTTTGAATGTTAAAGCAAAACTCTTTGACTCTTTAAAAGGTAAAACAATTTTCAATCTTACATATGTGAACATCCAGAATCTTTACATGTCTTTATAAAGATCATTTGCAATTTGTAATAATGTGATGGATTGGCATCCCATGTATGGTGTATTTGCTCCAGTGATCCATTGCAATCACAACCAGGATAGAGAAGTTTATGAATGAATGAATGAATGAATGAATGAATGAACGAACAAGTGTTGCCAGGCAAAACAAACCTTGCCTGGCCTTTCTGGTGACCTTGACCTTCACCTTGACCCAATTTCCCCCAAAATTTCCATCCGTCCATTATCTGTAGCTACTTATCCTGTTTTACAGGGTCACAGGCAAGCTGGAGCCTATCTCAGCTGACTATGGGCAAGAGGCAGGGTACACCCTGGACAAGTCGCTAGGTCACCGCAGGGCTGACACAGAGACAAATAACTATTCACACTGACACCTATAGTCAATTTAGAGCCACCAGTTAGCCTAACCTGCATGTCTTTGGACTGTGGGGGAAACTGGAGCAAACCGACACAGACACGGGGAGAACATGCAAACTCCACATACAAAGGCCCTCGCTGGCTGCTGGGCATGAACCCAGAACCTTCTTGCTGTGAGACGACAGTGCTAACCACTACACCACCGTGCCGCCCCCAAATTTAATCAGGTAATTTACGGACCATTGCTCACCTACCCTAAGAATTTGAAGTGAATTGGTCCAACCGTCTAGACGCTAGATAGTTAACAGACACACGAACAAACTGCACTGATTACAATACCTCACCCCACTTACTCCTTTGCAGGCAAGGTAATGAATGAATGAATGAATGAATGAATGAGGGTGGCATGGTGGCGTAGTGGTTAGCACTGTTGCCTCACAGCAAGAAGGTCCTGGGTTCGAGGCCGGCGAGGACCTTTCTGTGTGGAGTTTGCATGCTTTCCCCATGTCTGCGTGGGTTTCCTCTGGGTGCTCCGGTTTCCGCCACAGTCCAAAGGCATGCAGGTTAGGCTAATTGGTGGCTCTAAATTGACCGTAGGTGTGAATGTGAGCGTGAATGGTTGTCTTTGTCTATGTGTTAGCCCTGCGATGACCTGGCGACTTGTCCAGGGTGTACCCTGCCTCTCGCCCATAGACAGCTGGGATAGGCTCCAGTTTACCTGCGACCCTGTAGGACAGGATAAGCGGCTATGGATAATGGATGGTTGGATGAATGAATGAATGAATGAAATTTTCAATATCACCATACAATACATCTGTCATGTCTTTATTTAAGGTTTCCTTTGACTTTATTACTGGTCTGGAATAATAATGAGAAACTGCTCTGGAGTTGGGAAAGTCTTGTCAGTGTTTTCATCACAATTGTAATTTACCTCTGAAGCAGGAGAAGACTTTAAATATGACAAGCTGCTACTGTATTATTGTTTATACTGAATCTGCTCTGTGAAGTGATCATGTAATCTTTAACAACTTTGGATAAAACTCAAGACTTTTGAATAAAAAAGTAAGGACTAATGGAAGGTTGTTCATATACAGGAGAAGTAAAAAATGGCCTGTCTTTGTATAAAGTGCTGCAGTGGGGATTGTTCTGCCTGAAATACACAGAGCCAGAGATCTGTCTCTGACGTGTCTGCATTGCCTCAGTGATGATTTGTGTATCAGTCTCAACTGTAAAACTAAATGCTCTTTGCTGGTTCTTTACTTTTTTAGCACTGAAGTCTGCGGTTCTTTGTGAGATGACAGAGGAGGTGGATCTGCGGCGTCCGCTGTTGTACACAGATGCACAGGAATGGCTGAGGTTTACTCTCGCTGCTTGCAGGTTTGACATCTTTTCTGTGATGGCTGGCAGGTAAACATCAGTCATCTGGGCCCCATTTTCCAACTGGCTCAATTTCTTGGGCTGTGTTGTAGAAAATTAAAAAATTAAATTAAAAAAAACCCCTGAAAGGCTGTAAAAATCAAACAGAGGTACACTGACATGAAAAGGTATTATACTGAGTTATATTATATACAGTGGTGCTTGAAAGTTTGTGAACCTTTTAGAATTTTCTGTATTTCTGCATAAATATGACCTAAAACATCATCAGATTTTCACACAAGCCCTAAAAGTAGATAAAGAGAACACAGTTAAACAAATGAGACAAAAATATTATACTTGGTCATTTTATTTATTGAGGAAAATGATCCAATATTACATATGTGAGTGGCAAAAGTATGTGAACCTCTAGGATTAGCAGTTAATTTGAAGGTGAAATTAGAGTCAGGTGTTTTCAATCAATGAGATGACAATCAGGTGTGAGTGGGCACCCTGATTTATTTAAAGAACAGGGATCTATCAAAGTCTGATCTTCACAACACATGTTTGTGGAAGTGTACCATGGCATGAACAAAGGAGATTTCTGAGGACCTCAGAAAAAGCGTTGTTGATGCTCATCAGGTTGGAAAAGGTTACAAAATCATTTCTAAAGAGTTTGGACTCCACCAATCCACAGTCAGACAGACTGTGTACAAATGGAGGAAATTCAAGACCATTGTTACCCTCCCCAGGAGAGGTCGACCAACAAAGATCACTCCATGAGCAAGGTGTGTAATAGTCGGAGAGGTCACAAAGGACCTCAGGGTAACTTCTAAGCAACTGAAGGCCTCTCCCACATTGGCTAATGTTAATATTCATGAGTCCACCATCAGGAGAACACTGAACAACAATGGTGTGCATGACAGGGTTGCAAGGAGAAAGCCACTGCTCTCCAAAAGGAACATTGGTGCTCATCTGTAGTTTGCTAAAGATCATGAGGACAAGTCAGAAGGCTATTGGAAAAATGTTTTGTGGACAGATGAGACCAAAATAGAACTTTTTGGTTTAAATGAGAAGCGGTATGTTTGGAGAAAGGAAAACACTGCATTCCAGCATAAGAACCTTATCTCATCTGTGAAACATGGTGGTGATAGTACCAGTATCATGGTTTAGGCCTGTTTTGTTGCATCTGGGCCAGGACGGCTTGCCATCATTGATGGAACAATGAATTCTGAATTATACCAGTGAATTCTAAAGGAAAATGTCAGGACCTCTGTCCATGAACTGAATATCAAGAGAAGGTGGGTCATGCAGCAAGACAACGACCCTAAGCACACAAGTCATTCTACCAAAGAATGGTTAAAGAAGAATAAAGAAGTTAATGTTTTAGAATGGCCAAGTCAAAGCCCTGACCTTAATCCAATCGAAATGTTGTGGAAGGACCTGGAGTGAGCAGTTCATGTGAGGAAACCCACCAACATCCCAGAGTTGAAGCTGTTCTGTACAGAGGAATGGGCTAAAATTCCTCCAAGCCAATGTGCAGGACTGATCAACAGTTACCGCTAATGTTTAGTTGCAGTTATTGCTGGAAAAGGGGGTCGCACCAGATACTGAAAGCAAAGGTTCAAATACTTTTGCCACTCACAGATATTTAATATTGGATCATTTTCCTCAATAAATAAATGACCAAATATAAAATTTTTGTCTCATTTGTTTAACTGGGTTCTCTTTATCTACTTTTAGGGCTTGTGTGAAAATCTGTTGATGTTTTAGGTCATATTTATGTAGAAATATAGAAAATTCTAAAGGGTTCACAAACTTTCAAGCACCACTGTACTATATAGTAGTCCACAAACCTGCAGGCTTTAGAGATGTGGTGAATAAAATACTCAAATCTGTTTAATAAATGGATCTGGTGATGAAATGCAATTAATTTTAACCTCGTGGCCTTGAGAATGAGTTCATTCAATAATACTACAGTGCCTTGCAAAAGTATTCATCCCCCTTGGTGTTTGTCCTGTTTTTTTCAATTACAAGCTGGAATTAAAATGGATTTTTGGAGGGTTAGCACCATTTGATTTACACAGCATGCTGACAACTTTAAAGGTGCAATTTGTTGTTTTATTATGATACAAACAATAATTAAGATAAAAAAATAGAAATCTGGAGTGTGCATAGGTATTCACCCCCTTTCATATGAAAGCCCTAAATAAGAGCTGGTCCAACCAATTCACTTCATAAGTCACATAATTATTTGATTAAGCTCCACCTGTGTGCAATAAAAGTGTCACATGATCTGTCACATGATGTCTGTATAAATCAACCTGTTCTGAAAGGACCCTGACTCTGCAACACTACTAAGCAAGCAACATAAAAACCAAGGAGCGCTCCAAACTGGTCAGAGACAAAGTTGTGGAGAAGTACAGATCAGGGATGGGTTATAAAAAATATCCCAAACATTGAATATCCCAGGAAGCACCATTAAATCTATTATAGCAAAATGGAAAGAATATGGCACCACTACAAACCTGACAAAAGAAGACCCTTCACCAAAACTCACAGACCAGGCAAGGAGGGCATTAATCAGAGATGCAACAAAGACACCAATGATAACACTGAAGGAGCTGCAAAGATCCACAGCGGAGATGGGAGTATCTGTCCATAGGACCACTTTAAGCCATACACTCCACAGAGTGGAGCTTTATGGAAGAGTGGCCAGAAAAAAAGCCATGGCTTAAGGAAACATGTTTGTAGTTTGCCCAACAGCATGTGGCAGACTCCCCACACACATGGAAGAAGATTCTCTGGTCAAATGAGACAAAAATTGATATTTTTGGCCATCATGGGAAATGTCATGTGTGGCGCAAACCCAACACCCTGAGAACACCATTCCTACAATGAAGCATGGTGGTGGCAGCATCATGCTGTGGGGATGTTTTTCATCTGCAGGGACAGGAAAGATGGTCAGGACTGAAGGAAAGATGGATGGCACTAAATACAGGGCAATTCTGGAGGAAAACCTGTTTGAGTCAGCCAGAGGTTTGAGACTAGGATGAAGGTTCACAGTCTAGCAGGACAATGACCCTAAACATACTGCTAAAGCTACACTGGAGTGGTTTAAAGGGAAACATTTACATGTCTTGGAATGGCCTAATCAAAACCCAGACCTCAATCCAATTGAGAATCGATGGCATAACTTGAAGACTGCTGTACACCAACGCAATCCATCTAACTTGAAGGAGTTGGAGCAGTTTTGCCTTGAGGATTGGGCAAAAATCCCAGTGGCTAGATGTGCTAATCTAATAGAGACATACCCCAAGAGACTTGCAGCTGTAATTGTAGCAAAAGGTGGCTCTATAATGTTTTGACTTTTTTTTTTTGGGGGGGGGAGGGGTGAATACCTATGCACATTCCAGATTTCTGTTTTTTCATCTTAATTATTGTTTGTGTCACAATAAAAAAAAAAAAAACAATGTGCACCTTTAAAGTGGTCGGCATGTTGTGTAAATCAAATGGTGCTAACCCCCCAAAAATCCATTTTAATTCCAGCTTGTAATGCAACAAAACAGCACAAACACCAAGAGGATGAATACTTTTGCAAGGCACAGTATATACAGTAAGTGTGAATTTCTGTTTAAAGCTCTTTCACACCGTTATCTAATTAGCGAATGTGCATAAATTCTTACAGATTTTATATGGGATTTTATCTAAAGGCAAACAAACCATGACTTATTCTGTCTTGGTCCTGGAGAATGATGAGCTACATTTGGAACCCTGTTGCAAATTCATACTATTCCCACTGAGTCGGCCATGGAAAACTGGAACATTTTAGCACTCAGATGTTTTAAAATGTGTGTGTAATTGTTGATATGATGCTTTCTGTGAGGATTTTTTTTCAGCATTTTTTGAAGGAAATTCCATTGTAAACACTTTAGTGTCAACAAGTTTCCCAATATAGAAAAGTCTTCAGGACAGAGGGCTTTATAGTTTCTCAGTAATATGACCATCAGCATTTTTTGTTTTGTTTTATTACTTTCTTCAAGAAAGAGAAAAAAAAGAGTTATTATTATGATTTTTTTTCTTTTACATTTGTATGTGTGTCATATAAGATACTGGATGCCTTAATTTCCTTTGGGATGAATAAAGTCTCTCTCGCTCTCTCTCATATGTGTGTGTGTGTGTGTGTGTCTCTCTCTCTCTCTCTCTCTCTCTCTCTCTATCTATCTCTGTCTATCTCTCTCTATACACACACAAAATAAATATGTATGTATGTATGTATGTATGTATGTATGTATGAAGAAACCGCTGTTAATAGCTGGTATAATGTAAACTTGTTCCAAGGCCATTCCACAACATTTACCATAACTGTCAATGGATATAAAGTACCATATGTTATACTTTAATAAATAAATGTTAAAAATTGCTGGTTTTGGTGAATTACTGTGCTATCACAGCAGGGTGTATCACACCACCCTATCATTTATTATATTCCTGTAACAGCAAACCTCATTGTGGTTTAGTACTTACTTAATGAGTACTTACTAAAGTATTTAGTACTTACTAACCTGTTAACATCCAACAGAAACTCCTTAATGAACTTATTTAATACAGTATTGTGCCAATTCGCCATGCAATTCCAACTGAATACCCATTGGTCATGGGAATCCCATGTGAAGTTTCCTTATGTATTGGAATATACCTTGTGAACCTCAATAGCATTAGGTCCATTTAGCAGAATGAGATTGCCTTTGCTGGTGATCACACTGTCCAGGGCCAGTCTATGGAGGTATGTAGGTGTCCTTTTCCCTGTACTACTTTGGGGAAGGATCTATAGTGGAAAAAGAAATTATGCAGCATTCAATTTTCTCTTTGTCTCTTAAATGAATGTAGTTATTCATGTTATTCAGTTTATTCACTTTTTTTCACACTGACTTTTGCTCCCTTTCCTTTGTCAAATAGCTCATGGACACTCTGGCTATGTCTCATGATGTGCCGAGTGGAAAGCGGCAACTTTTTGCTTTCCATCACATCTCTCTTGAATCTGCTGTTCAAAAAAAAAAGGGGGGGGGCAAACTTTTATGGTTGGTCATTTATCTGGGGTAATTAAATGATCACAGCAGTGATAGTTGTTCAGGAAGAATAAAGGCTGTTCTGCTCCATTTCAGTTCTACCATGACTAATGAATAAGATACCTTTGAAACACTATAGCATTCTAAGTCCAGTGTTACGTCATGTGATTTCCACCGAGCAAGAAAGCAAGGAAACAGCCGGCATTCAGGAGAAACACATTACATAAGCATGCACAACTACTGAGCACTGAGCCCTTGCTGCTGAAAGATAAATGAAGATAATTAGATTCTAGTTACAGTTTATGACACTGTTTATATTCAAAGTATATTGATTGATCTTATTTACATTTTATTATCCACATCACTTACTGTAGTTACCTTTATTCATTTTGTACATTTGTCAAACAAAGGTCAAACTTTAACAAACTCAGTCTTCATTTTTGGATGTAATGTGTTCCAGACAATACTGTCCATGCCTTGTATCAAACACTCATTGCTCATTTCAGCTCATGTCCAAGTAGTCTCATGATGTGATTACTCAAATAGTTGAAAAGAAAAAAAACAACAACCTTGATCCTACCTGCTCTTCTTTTATGAAGACAAAGAGACAATTACATAATAGTAATCCTGTGGTAATGATGCTGTGGTAAGGATGTGATCTTTCATCTCCTTGTTGATCCTTCATTTGCTGCTCTAGTGCTGTGCCAAGGTGATATCTGAGGTGCTGACAGCTTTGATGCCTGGTGTTGGCGCACTGCTCTGGTCTCTCATTAATGAATAATGCGCTTGAACCTACTTCTAACTGGCCAAGGAAAGAAAAAGAAAGCTTTATGTCCCTAGTCTTAGTTTTGTTTTGCAGTTTCTGGTTACTACCTCATCTCATCTCATTATCTCTAGCCGCTTTATCCTTCTACAGGGTCGCAGGCAAGCTGGAGCCTATCCCAGCTGACTACGGGTGAAAGGCGGGGTACACCCTGGACAAGTCGCCAGGTCATCACAGGGCTGACACATAGACACAGACAACCATTCACACTCACATTCACACCTACGGTCAATTTAGAGTCACCAGTTAGCCTAACCTGCATGTCTTTGGACTGTGGGGGAAACCGGAGCACCCGGAGGAAACCCACGCGGACACGGGGAGAACATGCAAACTCTGCACAGAAAGGCCCTCGCCGGCCATGGAGCTCGAACCCAGGACCTTCTTGCTGTGAGGCGACAGCGCTAACCACTACACCACCATGCCGCCCTGGTTACTACCGTTCTTAATAAAAGTTGCCACACCACATGAGAACTTGGACATGAGCTAAAGCTGAACATTTAACTGTATATTTGCCAGTGATGCGTGTAATCAGGTATGCTGGGGCAGTCCAGTGTTTGATATATCCTTTGAGCCATTGTCGCTCTCTCCACACCTCCATGGAAGTATTTCTCTTAATCCTGCTATTGTAGACTCACTTCAGGGACACTTTGATGCACTCACTTTGTATCCACACTGGCTGATCTGAAATTGTTGAGCTCATATGCTTAAGAAAAGCTTCCAAAGCATCCAAAACATCTATCCACACCAACTCTTTGATGTTGTGTTTGGCTGAAGTGGCCAACCATCTCCGTCTCTTTTAATCAAATCTTTACAGCTGATTCAGTGCAGGCCAGTTAAAATAACATGATCGTGCTTTGGGTTGCTTTTCTGATTAATTTTGGAAAATCGTTAGGCATTATATCGATTATATTAGTTTAACTGTAACATTTAAACTTTTAAACCTTGGATTATTACCTCGCCCGAGAAGGAGTCCACCAGGGCGTGAGGTATTGTTTTCAGTCGGGTTTCTTTGTTTCTTTGTTTTTGTTTGTAAATGATATTATGGGAAAACAGCTGGATCAATCTTCATGAAACTTTCGGAATAGATGGGCATTGGTCTCAAATAGAACCACCAACATTTTGAGGGTCATCTGGTCAAGGTCACCAAAAAGGTCAAAATCGTTTTTGTTGTGTCTACTGCCTCATATAGAGGTGCTAGCCACTATGTCATCGTGCTGTAAGAATGTAAGAGTGTAACAATTGCACACTGCGCATGCGCACACACGTGTTATGATTAAAATGGCCGGTGAGTGTATACAATTTGGTTCACCGTTCGAAATAAATGGACTACACTAAAGAAATCACTTTCAGACATGTTTATACTTATTACAGAGGGAAAGTGCGTTCCACTGAGCTAAAATAGAAATCAATTGCTGGGCCATTTCTGGGAAATAAGAGTTTGGGTCATGGCGACAGCGTGTGTATGTCAGCCTCGGTTTGGAGGTTTCAGTTTCGAAAACTGTAAGAGGTAAGAGTAGAATAACATAAAGTACAGACACTTGTTATTTTTTACTTCTGTGATTTTTAAATTGTTCATTTTTGGATTATGCTTCATTTTTGTGGCTACTGACTCATAGAGTAAATATACAGTATATGCTATATTTACTGTATGGACATGGGATCAGAAAACAATTTCATTTATAAGCAGTAGCCACATGGACCCATAGGCTACCTTTTTTTTTTTTGCGATATCTTCCTTCATGGGCGGCACGGTGGTGTAGTGGTTAGCGCTGTCGCCTCACAGCAAGAAGGTCCTGGGTTCGAGCCCCGGGGCCGGCGAGGGCCTTTCTGTGTGGAGTTTGCATGTTCTCCCCGTGTCCGCGTGGGTTTCCTCCGGGTGCTCCGGTTTACCCCACAGTCCAAAGACATGCAGGTTAGGTTAACTGGTGACTCTAAATTGACCGTAGGTGTGAATGTGAGTGTGAATGGTTGTGTGTCAGCCCTGTGATGACCTGGCGACTTGTCCAGGGTGTACCCCGCCTTTCGCCCGTAGTCAGCTGGGATAGGCTCCAGCTTGCCTGCGACCCTGTAGAAGGATAAAGCGGCTAGAGATAATGAGATGAGATGAGAGATCTTCCTTCATATTCATCATAAATGCTACCGGGCGAGGTCTGTTTTGCTTGGCAACACTTGTTAAACCTTATATTCACACACACACACACACACAATATTACAACATATTAAAACACGTATAAATATCATGTTATAAAATATTGCTCCAAACTCTAGGGGTACTGAGGACAGCTTTTTCTGAGAACAATTCATGCAGCTATACAAACCTTTGAACAATAGGGGGTGCTAGAGCTCCAGCTTTGTCTACTGTATGGCTTGTTGGATGTAATCCCCCAAGCATCTCCACCAAGCTGTGTCTTCTTGGCTTAGTGCTACGTATAATTTTCTTTCCAAGTATGTCCAGCACAATAAATGAAAGCCGAGTCACGGGGAACATTTCTCCCACACTGCAAAACACAGTCTGAGGTCAAATGACATACTTGTTTCCAGTAGTGTATACTGCGTCAGCATTAGGGGAAATTTCATAAATACTAAATGTGAAACACTGAGTCACTCTAGGCAGGTTCAACAGTCATCTTTCTTTTATTTTTACCCAACCTCAGGGGACTTTGACCTTCACCCACAAATGTGTTCAATGAATGTGAAGCTGGTTTCAGTTAAAACATGGCTGATTCCACAACTGCTGTGGCATTTCTCTTTTGTAAATTTTAAAAATTAAACTTCATTCTTTATCATTTTCAACACTGACTCTAACAAAACAAGCACTTAACATCTCAGGCATCCATCACATTTTTTTTTTTTTTACAAAGTTTCTTTGCTGATAATGTCTCTTTAATGAGTAACAGAGTTGAGTAATGGTTGAGATTTTAGGAAATGCAGCACAAAAGGAAGTTAACTAGCATCAATGCTCAACGTATGGGAACATTATGGCATCTTATTCCCTCAATCAAGATATAATTTCATGGCTGTATATTCAAATTGACTTCATAAGTTAATACAAAGAAAACTTTGAAAATATTTTCCTCTTCCCATGAGCTTCAGGAAATCTGCATGTTGAAACTTACTGTTGAACATGTGCCTTGTGCATTATTCCAAACATTTTTAGGGTCAGTGTGTTCAGGAAACATAGCTGAACAATTTTTCTGGGAGCTAAAATGTACACGTTTCATAACCATTACTGGATGACTCATGGAAATTAATGTTTCATGCATGAGATGTTAAATGGATTCACATGTTAATGCAAAACAAATTCAATGTTTGAAGAATTTACTAAATATATTTCAAGGTAAATTGTAGCTACTGCCTCATAGAGTAAATGAGGCAGTACTCTATGAGTGCAGTACTCATTGAGTGGGGAGTCAAACTCCCGCAGTTACCAGAGGACTGGCCCCCCACTGTAACCCTAGCTACTGTATGTAATAGGCGAGAGGCCGAGGGCTACAGAAACGGAGATCGACACCACCCTATGCGCCATATGGTGCAGGAAGGACTTTAGACTTTAGAAATTGTAGTTATTGTGGGCCGGGACAGACAAAAATCATAGGTTTTCATAAATGTTTAATGTGTCTGAAATATGAACATAGGTTTTTGTGAAGGACAGTTACATTTATTATATATAGTATATGTTTGGACATGTAATATCATTGGGATATAAATGACATCTCACTCAGGGAATTGTCCCTTTTCTTATCCTAAAATGGATCATGACAGCCTCCGAGAACATTTACTTCTTTTCTTTTACAACCCCAAATCAGAAAAATTGGTTCTGTTGAAATTGAAACTAACACTGAAAACAATGATTTGTAAATAATCTTTGACCTGTATTGAACTCAAAACAATACAACAGCACAAAAAAATACAAAAAAAAAATCGTTGCATTTTTTAAAAAATAAATAATTCAATTTTGATTCTTGCAACACATTTCAAAGAAAGTTTGGACAGTAAAGTATTTACCACTTTATAATGTTGCCATTCCTTCTCATAACACTTAAACAATTTAGGGAATGAAGACACCAAGAGATGAAGTGTTTCAGGTCTTATTTTGTCCCATTCTTCCTGTAAACAGGTTTTAAAGTGTGCAACAGTACGGAGTCGTCATTGTTGTATTTTTCGTTTCAAAATTCACCACACCTTCTGTATTGGGAACAGAGAGGACAGGCACCCTCTTCTTACACAGCCATGCCTTTGTAATATATGTATAATGTGGATTTGCATTGTCTTTGCTAAGGGCACTGACACAACCCCACACCATGACAGACCCAGGCTTTTGGACTTGTTGCTGGTACTTTTTGTCTTTGGCCTAGAACACATGGTGTCCATTTCTTCCAAAAAAGACCTGCAATACTGATTTATTTGACCACAATACACATTTCCACTGTGTGATGGTCCATCCCAAATGCCTCCGAGCCCAGAAAGTCAATGGCACTTTTGGACACATAAGACTTCCTTTTTGCACAGTAAAGTTTTAACTGGCATTTATGGATGTGGTGCAGTATTGTCATGCTTGACAAAGGATTGCTGAAGTAATCCCAAGCCCATGAGGTTATATCAGCTAGAGATGAATGACAGTTCTTAATGCAGTGCTGTCTGATGGATTGGAGATCACGGGTGTTCAGCTTAGGCTTGTGCCCTTGCCTTTTACGCAACGAAATTCCTCCAGATTCTTTGAATTATTTAATGATATTATGCACCATAGAGGGTGAAATATCCAAATCCCTTCCTATTTTTCTTTAAGGAACATTGTTTTTAAACGTTTCAATTTTTTTCTCACACATTTGATGACAAACTGGAGATCCTCGGCCCATCTCTGCTCCTCAAATAATAGACCATTTCTGGATACTTATTTTGAACCAAATCATGATTACAATCACCTATTGACATCATTATTTAATTATTTTACCTCATTATAAGCCCTAAACTGCTCTAGATATTTTTGGAATGTGTTGCAGGCCTGAAATGCAGGAATGGCTATATATTCATTCATTCATTCATTCATTCATTCATTCATATACTGCTTATCCATTGCAGGTCACACGGAAGCTGGAGCCAATACCAGCTGACAACAGGCGAGAGGCAGGGTATATCCTAGATGGGCTGCCAATCCAATGTAGGGCCAACATTGAGACAGACAGCCATTTACACTCACACAACTATGGGTAATTGCTGGGTTTCAGTCATGTGACTTTTCTTAGCAGTTTTATCGGAAGTGAAATAGTTGGTGGTCTAAACGGCTGCCGTAGTGCAAACAACTAGCGATAACTTATCAGAGTATGCTTGTAATTTAGAAGCCACTGCTCGCTTTAGATATATTCAGAAGATTGCTATGTGCAATGGAATCGACCCCTACAGTCTGGGAAAGACGGATTTGTCATACGATCTCAAAAACTACCCTTCAGTCAAGTTCCCTAACATCTCGAACTATCTGGTGTGACAGACATCCTTCTACACCGCAAAACAGATGAAAGCATGGAAGAGTATGGAGGCTTACAACGTTTTTGTATGTGGCTGGGTAAAGGAACTCGGTATCAAGTCACTGCTGAATTAATCCTGTATTGTTTTTGCCCATGTAAGTGTGGTTTTTTAAAAGCTTTTCATTCGCATCTTTACAACAAAGCACTGCAAGTTGAAGTGTAAACAAACAACAGTTTGCTAGATTCTTACTTGTGTTGGCTCTTACCTCTCAGGTAAATCATTCACAAAGATCATCAGAAACCCCTTTGAAGACCTGGATCTTAGTTAAACAAGATGGAGAAGTGATCACAGCGCATTGTAACTGTACAGCTGGGGAAGAATTTTGTCGTGACCTTCATGCATATGGACTTTGTGAGGAGTAAACAAAGAAACAGCTGGGGACTTTAGCACTTCGTGACTAAAAAAAAAGTCCCATAAAATAATGACACACAGCAAGAAAAGTACTTGGAAAACACTAAGTACATAGCTGAGAGGGAGATACAAACCTTTCACCAAGTGATCACTACAAACTCTAGCATGATTCGACTCGGCTCCCTTCGATTTCCGTGAGAGGTTCAAAACCCACTGTTCTTGACGTCTTTTTGTGAAATCCTGTGTTCGCTCACCCTTTTTTATTAGATCACGGGGAACCCTGAAGAAACTTTTATCAGTTTCACCATTTGATCGATTCGAACAACCTAAACAATGCAAGCGTAAGGCATTTTTCATGTGAGCAATGCACCTTCTCCGTACAAATGCTTTGTCAACTGAGCTTTGGTAGACCACCAGCTAAAGTTTTGAATAACTAATGAGGTGGATGTGACGTCACGTGAAACGTATTTCACCTGACGTCACAGGGTCACGTGACGCCCCGGTGTCCACCATTTTGAATGTCAAGCTGCATACTAACGCTGCAGACAGAGAGGGAGAACCAGCTTGAAAAAAAAAATGTGTTACAGACACCTAGAATAGATTAATTTGTCAGTAAGCACTCTATAAATAACCATGGTGTTTGCTTGTTGTGCTGTGGGCTGCCACAACAGACAGGGACAGCGTGCAGGACGCTCCTTTTACCGGTTTCTAGTGATGGGAATTTCGGCTCTTTTTCGGGAGCCGGCTCTTTTGGCTCTTCTTACTATAAGGAGCCGGCTCTTTCGGCTCCCAAATGGCTCCTGAGATTTTATTTTTGATTTAATTGCTGCAATTAACTAGTTAATTAATTACATTATTATTTATATTTTATCAATAGGATGTTTTCCATTTTATTTTTTAGTTTTTGTAGCCATTGTAAAGCTTTGTAAAGTATAGCAGTGTAACAATGTTCTAGCTATAGAAATAAAACTTACTTACCAATTTATAAATTATTTTCTCACAAACATAATGCAAAACTGTGTTATATTACCAATATAAAATACATAACTGATTTTCCCCTCCTCAGGTGCCTCACAGACTCCTCTCCCCTGTGCTCCACAGCTTTAAGCATTACACCAATTTTCGTATTTTCGCAGCTGTGAATGACATCAACCCCCCCAACCAAAAAAAGTAGGCGTACACCATGCTACTTTTTTTCCTTTGAATGGTAATAGACAACACAAAGACGCAATCAGACAACAACTTTTTTGTGAAAGTCTCTCTCTTTCTCTCTCTCTGAGGCACCTAAGGACAAAAAACTAATTCGGCTCCCACCGAAGAGCCGGCTCCCGTCGTTCACTTCAAAGAGCCGGCTCTTTGAACTGGATCGTTCGCGACCGACACATCACTACCGGTTTCCTACTGACCCAGACAAGAGGGCCAAATGGATTGCAGCTGTGAAGAGACAGGATTGGGAGCCAACAGAGTACTCCAGACTTTGCAGTGATCATTTCATTTCAGGTTAGTTTATCAGTTAACGCAATTTTGATAAAATATATAGCAAAAAGTAAATGGGTCAGTGTTTGTTAACCCATCTGAGCAGTGAAACAAGGCAGTGTTAATTTGTCTAGGGTTGCATGTAGCAGACATCAGACATAAAACGCAATAACAGAGGCTAGAAAGAAACGGGACACAGAAATAAATAAACAGGGCTCCATACCAAGGCTGGGTACAGTGTTTGTGATAAAAGACAGATCCAATTTAACACGAATCACAGCTTACTTTCTTGTTAAAATGTGCAAAGGTCTCCACCATCTCATACCGCCTTGCACTGAAGGACTTAAGTGTGCTGTCCAAAATGGCTGCGTCACGTGACTTGGTCACGTGGGTGAAATACCTCAATATAGAGAGACAAACAGCCATTTATACTTGAATACACACCTATGGGCAATTAGAGTAGCCAGTTGAACTAATCTGCATGTCTTTGGATTGTGGGAGGAAACTGGAGCACCCAGAGGAAACCTACACAGGCACGAGGAGAACATGCAAACTCCACACAAAAATGCCCCAGTTTGAACCCAGGGCCTTCTTGCTGTGAGGGGACAGTGAAAATCACTGCACCACCATGCCAACTTGGATGTATATTAACAAATGAAATGAAGTTGACCAGACAAAACATGAAATATTTTGGGTTCATACTGTCTGCAATGAAATGCAAGTCAAAGCAAATTTAGAAACCACTGCTTTATTTTTAAATTTGCATTTTCCATACTGTCCCAAGATTTTCTGATTTGGGGTTGTAGTTTGCATGACTGTCTCGTCATAGCCTACTGTATACTATGCAGTATTTGGGAATACTGTACATTTGGAATCTTGGTATAATTACCAATACCAAATTATAAGACAGTTTAATTGATTTGCAGATGCAACTATGTTGGATTTACCTCCAATTGTATTTATTTTGGTACTTACTATTTTTCAGTATATCCACGTGTATATAAAAATATGTCCACATTTTGTGCCTTGAAATTTTATTAAAGACAAAATTTTTCAACTGAAGACTTTTAGGGAATCAAAAACAGGTGTGCAGTACAAATACAGGGATGGTGCACCAAAATTACTAACTTATTTCTTTTTTTTTTCCTTAGCATGTTCTACACACTACTTCATGTAAGGTTATATTATGAATATTATGCATAATTAAGAAAGACTTTACTCTTAAACTCATTGCAACATGACGAATTTTCAACAAGACCTCTGACTGTCGTACCACCCAGAACTGAGAATGAGACAAATTCAGTATTTAAACAGACACACCCACATTCTACATAGATGACATACATAGACACATTAAGACTGACATGCAGTGTTGCTATGCAGCATAGATGATGGTGTAGTTCGGCAGTGTGCTCACTCTGATTTGAGACTACTTGGCAGCTTCATGCACGCTGTGGGACTGCGAAAAGAAAAAACTCAGATTCTCCGTTTCCTGCTGATCTCAACACATGCCACACAACTCATTTGCCTGGTACAGACATAGTGCCTAGGAAGTCATAACTTTTCTTATTAACAAAGCACACTGTGTATCCAGCCAAAGCTCAGGTGTCATCAGTGCTGCTTGCCAGCTCTCTAGCCTTATCATTCTCAGTTTACAATTGGTAGTTATTTTCCTCAAAAAACCCTATAAAAGAATCCTCCTGCTGTGTGCCATAGGTCAGATTATTATAAATAATATAATTTATAATAAAGTATATTATGTATATTTCTAAATAATTATAAATATAACTATTATAAAAAAGTTGTGCATCTGGCAGTGTGTGTGTGTGTGTGTGTGTGTGTGTGTGTGTGTGTGTGTGTGTGTATTGTTTTAATACCTGAAGATTAAAACACTGGATTAAAACCTGGATAGATTTTCCAAGAAATCAAATATCAGGATTGAAATGATCTCCAGGCCCAGTATTCTCAAAACAATGTTACAAGTTTCTATATAAGTGGAAGACTGTGTTGCAATAATACATCATCACACCCAGATTAAGGATGCTTCTCAATACTCTGATATATTGATGTCCCTGAATCATGTGACCCAGAAATCCAATCAAATGCACTGCCCTTAGGGATGTTTTCATTCTGTAAATATCCACAGAGGAATCAAGGTGCAAGAAAAGAGGAGTTTTTTGTATCATGAGATGTAAGAATGGTGTATAAATGACCATCTACAAGAAAGCAAGGAACAAGAAAGAAAATGGGCTTGAAATTCTATAAAAGATTGATGAGTCATTAACAGCTCATCCACAGGTGCAGGCGGGTCAGAGCCCCACCATATCATATAATCAGCCGTTCAGCAAATGTAAAAAAATAAATAAATAAGGACAAGCAAACAAGCAAAAAATAAGTGCTCTGGGTAGAATTATTAATAAAAAGTGGTATACGCTTCCGGCGGCACGGTGGTGTAGTGGTTAGCGCTGTGGCCTCACAGCAAGAAGGTTCTGGGTTTGAGCCCAGCAGCCGGTGAGGGCCTTTCTGTGTGCAGTTTGCATGTTCTCCCTGTGTCTGCGTAGGTTTCCTCCGGGTGCTCCGGTTTCCCCCACAGTCCAAAGACATGCAGATTAGGCTAATTGGTGACTCTAAATTGACCGTGAGTGTGGGTGTGAATAGGTTGTTTGTCTCTGTGTCTGACCTGGTGACTTGTCCAGGGTGTACCCCACCTCCAGCTTGCCTGTGACCTTGTACAGGATAAGAAGCTACAGATGATGGTATTTGCTTCCACTGCTATGCTGATGATACACAGTTATGTCTCAGCAAGGCAAGATGACACCAGCTTAACAAAGCTCAGGAACTTGTAAAAGACATAAGGATGATAGTAATTTCTGATAGTAACACACACTTAATATATAGATGTAGGCACTGCCTAAAAGCGGAGCTCCCATCTGTTTCTAGGTTGTAGACTTTTCTTATATCATAGCCAGCCTCTTTTGTTTTATTTCTTTACTGGCTAACACTGGCTAACACTGGCGGTGTGTATGACTGGTAATTACTAACACTGGCCACTAGGTGGTGTGTATGACTGGCAAGTACTAACACTGGCCACTAGGCGGTGTGTATGACTGTCAATTACTATAACACTGGTATGATGGCAGGCATGCACAGGACCAAAACCATCAGAAAACAACTCGATGGGTTTCTTTATGTATCCACACTCTATGCCTATGGGGCTCCGCTCATGTGGGCCTTTGGCCCACGCAGGAGCTCTGCTATAACACTAGCCACTAGGCGGTGTGTATGACTGGTAATTACTAACACTGGCCACTAGGCGGTGTGTCTCATCTCATCTCATCTCATCTCATCTCATCTCATCTCATCTCATCTCATCTCATCTCATTATCTCTAGCCGCTTTATCCTTCTACAGGGTCGCAGGCAAGCTGGAGCCTATCCCAGCTGACTACGGGCGAAAGGCGGGGTACACCCTGGACAAGTCGCCAGGTCATCACAGGGCTGACACATAGACACAGACAACCATTCACACTCACATTCACACCTACGGTCAATTTAGAGTCACCAGTTAACCTAACCTGCATGTCTTTGGACTGTGGGGGAAACCGGAGCACCCGGAGGAAACCCACGCAGACACAGAGAGAACATGCAAACTCCGCACAGAAAGGCCCTCGTCGGCCACGGGGCTCGAACCCAGACCTTCTTGCTGTGAGGCGACAGTGCTAACCACTACACCACCATGCCGCCCTAGGCGGTGTGTATGACTGGTAATTACTAACACTGGCCACTAGGCAGTGTGTATGACTGGTAATTACTATAACACTGGTATGATGGCACACACGCACAGGACTGAAACCATTAGAAAACAACTTGATGGGTTTCTTTATGTATCCACACTCTATGCCTATGGGGCTCCGCTTGCGCTCAGCTAATATATTACATTACATTATATTAATGGCATTTAGGAGACGCTCTTATCCAGAGCAATGTATAACATACCCAGCACACCATGAGGGGGGCAATTGGGGGTTAGGTGCCTTGCTCAAGGGCACTTCAGCTATTCCTGGTGGTCAGGGAATCGAACTGGCAACCTTTTGGTCCCAAAGCTGCTTTGCTAACCATTATGCCATGGCTTCCCCATTTATTGAACTTTTTTTTGTTGTTGTTGGTTTGTGTATTCCTGTGTGTCAGTAAGGCAACAGCTACATGTAGCACCTAACTCATGACCTAAACTTAAATATGGGCTCAAATTGTGTAGTTTTATTCTATCAATAAATATTTTTTCTATCTATCTATCTATCTATCTATCTATCTATCTATCTATCTATCTATCTATCTATCTATCTATCTATCTATCTATCTATCTATCTTTGCAAGAATACTGTTGAATTAAAAAAAACATCATGCCTCAAGTTCCATGGTGCAATACATAATACAACATAACGCAAAGGCTAAAGCTTGCAGAAGACAGAACACAGTGTTACTAAAATGATGTGCACCACTGATAATACAAAACAGCAGGTGGCGCTTTAGCCTTTATCAGACCGCGTAAACACAGTACTGTATGTGAAAATGAGAGAATTGGCTTTGCAAATTACACTGAATTTGATTGTAAATCTAGTTTGGATTACATCAGTTTAACAAACAAGGCAATGTGTTGTCTCCAGAGCTTTAAATAAATAATAATGATCTCACTTTTCTGTTTTGCCCTACATTTAAAAAAAATAAAAAGCCTACAGATGGAGTCTACAGATGATGTAAGACACCAACAGGCTTGCTTATTTCAGGTGCACCTAACCGAGTCAGACGGGGAATTCAGCAAGTGTGCAAAATGTCCCTGTAGTCAGTGGTAAAGGTTGGGGATTATGATGTTGGGGATCCATTTCCCCAGAGTTTTTGGCTCGGGCGCTGTCACATGTGACCTTTACCTCAGCACAGCAACTGGTGAAAGCAGAAGAAGAAGTGCCATTTGCAGGACATCAAAAGGTCAAAGAATCTAATGTACAATTCTGTATATAGATGAGGGCAGGATGTGAAAGATTTATAGAAACAGAGGAAATCCCCTTCCTGCATATCAATCCCTGCCAGAGACTGGGCTTGAGTATAAGGACCAGTTTGAAAAACAAGAGTAGCAGGTATTATCATTATAAATCATCAACTTAATGAGCAGAATTATAATCAGAATCACTTTATTTCACCAAGCACATTTGTATGCATGAGGAATTTGTCTTTGAGCTGGTTTGAGTATTTCAGAAACTGCTGATATCCAGGGATTCAGTTAAAGACACCAATACAAACACCATTACAGTTAATATTCCCATCAAACTTTATAATGCAGGGGAGCATACATTGCAATTAAATTAAATTAAATTATTCATCTTAACTACTGGATTTGTGCTTAATATCATCTGAATATTATCAACTCATGAGTTTGATTCATGCCGTTAAAACAGCCACTTAAAAGAGCAATCCTTCATTACTTAATATAACCTTTTCAGTCCAGGACACAACTTCATAACCATGGCGTCTTTCAAAGACACTTCATCTTCTACACAGCCTTCTGCTACTTCAGTAATGTATGGCAGTCATTTACAGCTCTGAAAGGCCTCCCTGACAAACACCATTACATGTGTCAATAACTATGGCCATGATTGGTGCCACCTCCTAGCGATTCTTATCTTGCCAGCTCTTATAAACCAGCTCCCACAGACCATCCAAAAAATCTGAGAGCTGAAATTCATGATTGCCACCTGGTACCATCCTTTCAGCGCCTTTCTGTGTTAATGACCTGGTTTTGGCTTGGATGTGAGGGACAGCTGCTGAAGTCTTGGATTTTTCTGGCAGGTCTCTGCTACGGAATATTTCCTGCCCATCACTTTTCTCTGACAAAGAACATCTTTTAGTTATGTTACATAAGTAAAAACAAATGGTTTGTCTGCAAGAAATTTTAGCTCCTAGGAGGTAATATTGTGTGTTAATTCCCTTGTGTAATGCATAAGGGACACTATAAATAAGTGTATACTTGTGCTTGAAAGTTTTTTACACAGCTTCTGTATTTGGTACAGTTTAGCTGTCATGATGTAATAGTATGGGAGAAATCAGATATAAAGATAGTATATTTTATAGTAAACATACAGGTTATATAGTGCATTATGTGTATATATATGTTATGACAGTGTTGTAGTCGAGTCACTAAACCTCTAGTCCGAGTCCAGTCTCGAGTCCCCAGTGTTCAAATCCAAGTCAAGTTCAAGACATTAAAGAAAATTTTTAGTCAAATCCAAGACGAGTCCACGATTGATCTGAGTTGAGTCTGAGGGCAAGACTCCAACCGTACCATTTGACGGTGGCTGTTGCTGCCTTTATGTGAAACAGCCTCTGCTACTGTGTTGGACTAACGTTATTGCTTGACTGCCCCATTTTAGTTAATAGGCTACAGATAAAAAAAAGCTTGCTCCTCTCTCAGCAAGCAAGTATTGCATTACTGCCATCTACAGGTTTACCTTGACTGTGCACTGACAGTTACATCATTCTGTCGCTAAACGAACAGCTGATCACATCGAGGTGCTCACTGACTGCCAATATTTATTAGTTTAGTTCTGCATTTCCTTTCCTTCACAACATAATGTCTTTTCTTTTCGCTTTCCGTTACTGCAGTTGGTCTTTCACGTTTCATTTGCACACTCATGTCCTCCATTTTTATCTACTGTTTCAAATTTGTATCCCACAATGCCTTGTGCAAATGGGGAAAGCCCACCACGTGATGCATGATGTAGTATCTTGAATTGGGTCATGGTGAAGCAGGAAAAAATAGCGGAGAATTTAAGGTCACATGGCCCTGAAATCATCTCATCTCATTATCTCTAGCCGCTTTATCCTGTTCTACAGGGTCACAGGCAAGCTGGAGCCTCATCTCATCTCATCTCATCTCATCTCATCTCATCTCATCTCATCTCATTATCTGTAGCCGCTTTATCCTGTTCTACAGGGTCGCAGGCAAGCTGGAGCCTATCCCGGCTGACTACGGGCGAAAGGCGGGGTACACCCTGGACAAGTCGCCAGGTCATTACAGGGCTGACACATAGACACAGACAACCATTCACACTCACATTCACACCTACGGTCAATTTAGAGTCACCAGTTAACCTAACCTGCATGTCTTTGGACTGTGGGGGAAACCGGAGCACCCGGAGGAAACCCACGCAGACACGGGGAGAACATGCAAACTCCGCACAGAAAGGCCCTCGTCGGCCACAGGGCTTGAACCCGGACCTTCTTGCTGTGAGGCGACAGCGCTAACCACTACACCCCTGTGCCGCCCCCCCGAAATCATTAATTTTTTTATTAAAAAAACTAACAAAATTGGAAGTCTGTGATTTGAATTCAGTAGCTTTTGGTCCACTAAACAAAAATAATTGGGCATCAGGGAAAATTCTTTTTATGACCTACAACCCTGATTCCAAAAAAGTTGGGACAAAGTACAAATTGTAAATAAAAACGGAATGCAATAATTTACAAATCTCAAAAACTGATATTGTATTCACAATAGAACATAGACAACATATCAAATGTCAAAAGTGAGGCATTTTGAAATAAATAGCATCTTGGAGTGGCAGCAGCTCTCAGAAGTAAGGATGGAAAGAGGATCACCAATCCCCCTAATTCTGCGCCGGCAAATAGTGGAGCAATATCAGAAAGGAGTTCGACAGTGTAAAATTACAAAGAGTATCATCATCTACAGTGCATAATATCATCATCTACAGTGCATAATATCATCAAAAGATTCAGAGAATCTGGAAGAATCTCTGTGCATAAGGGTCAAGGTCGGAAAACCATACTGGGTGCCCATGATCTTCGGGCCCTTAGGCGGCACTGCATCACATACAGGCATGCTTCTGTATTGGAAATCACAAAATGGGCTCAGGAATATTTCCAGAGAACATTATCTGTGAACACAATTCACTGTGCCATCCGCCGTTGCCAGCTAAAACTCTATAGTTCAAAGAAGCCGCCGTATCTAAACATGATCCAGAAGCGCAGACGTCTTCTCTGGGCCAATGCTCATTTACAATGGACTGTGGCAAAGTGGAAAACTGTTCTGTGGTCAGACGAATCAAAATTTGAAGTTCTTTATGGAAATCAGGGACGCCGTGTCATTCGGACTAAAGAGGAGAAGGACGACCCAAGTTGTTATCAGCGCTCAGTTCAGAAGCCTGCATCTCTGATGGTATGGGGTTGCATTAGTGTGTGTGGCATGGGCAGCTTACACATCTGGAAAGACACCATCAATGCTGAAAGGTATATCCAGGTTCTAGAGCAACATATGGTCCCATCCAGACGACGTCTCTTTCAGGGAAGACCTTGCATTTTCCAACATGACAATGCCAAACCACATACTGCATCAATTACAGCATCATGGCTGCGTAGAAGAAGGGTCCAGGTACTGACTTGGCCAGCCTGCAGTCCAGATCTTTCACCCATAAAAAACATTTGGCGCATCATAAAACGGAAGATATGACAAAAAAGGACCTAAGACAGTTGAGCAACTAGAATCCTACATTAGACAAGAATGGGTTAACATTCCTATCCCTAAACTTGAGCAACTTGTCTCCTCAGTCCCCAGACATTTACAGACTGTTGTAAAGAGAAATGGGGATGTCTCACAGTGGTAAACATGGCCTTGTCCCAACTTTTTTAAGATGTGTTGTTGTCATGAAATTTAAAATCACCTAATTTTTCTGTTTAAATGATACATTTTCTCAGTTTAAACATTTGATATGTCATCTAACTAACTTGCAAGAACTACAGAGCTGAATTGAGATGGTCCAAGGTTTGGTACAAAGACAACAATCTCTCTATCAATATCAGCAAACTAAAGAGATGGTTGTTGACTGCAGAAGAACCAGAGTACCTTATACCCTGCTACACATTAACAGTGTGACAGTGATGTAGTAGATTTATAAATTGTGGCAGCAGTTTCTAAGATTAACTAAACTATGCTGAAATAAAATATTTCTCAGGGCATGTTCGATATTAATATAATTCATATTTCCTGGTGAATAATGTGGTGACATAATTATCATAAAATCTGAGAAATATCTTTTATAGTTTTATATGTTGCATTGCTTGACTATCCTTTACATACATTTACATAGTGAGACTATCTGGCCTCCACAGGAAACCTTCTGACCTTTGTTTCCCACATAACCACACTCTCAGATAATAAAGTACATTATTATACCTTTACGGGTACAACAGCTTGTCACTGGAGCAGTATCCTCTAAGGTACTTATTTGTACCCTTTATACTGCTTGGGAATATATACAGTGCTCAGCGTAAATGAGTACACCCCCTTTGAAAAGTAACATTTTAAACAATATCTCAATGAACACAAACAATTTCCAAAATGGTGAAAAGACAAAGTTTAATATAACATCTGTGTGGCAGTTCGTAAGAGTGGGTGGAGCACAGAAGACGGCAGGACAGAACTAAGTTTGAAAATCCTTTTTATTTTATACACTTTTCAGTGGTCTTTCAGTCTAACATACAGACACTCGCGCACGCATACACATCTGGTGTCTGGATCGGGAGACAGCTCTCCTCTGCTCTAGCTCTCTCCTTAAATAGGGCACGGTCACTGGGGAAGACACACAAACACACATTAATTAACATCAGGTGCAGTGATTCTGCCACTTACCTTCCCTGACTCCGCCCTCCTGTCACAGACCGACGCTTGACCACGCCCCCGCTGCCACATACCCCCACTGCCCGACTCAGGCCGGGCGTCCGTCCGTCCTGCAGCCGACTCCCCCCCCCCCCCCCCCCGACGGGAGAGGAAGTCCGCCACGACCATCTGCGCCCCCGACCTGTGGATCACCTTGAAGTTAAGGGGTTGGAGTGCCAGATACCAATGGGTGATCCGTGCGTTGGCATCCTTCATGTGGTGGAGCCACTGGAGGGGCGCGTGGTCCGAACAGAGGGTGAAAGGTTGTCCCAGCAGGTAGTAACGGAAGGCGAGGACCGCCCACTTGATTGCTAGGCACTCCTTCTCAATAGTGCTGTAGCACCCCTCACACACTGACAGCTTTCTACTGATATACAGCACGGGGTGGTCCTCCCCCTCCCCCTCCTGGGACAAAACAGCCCCCAGCCCTCTGTCCGATGCATCCGTCTGTAACATAAAGGGGAGAGAAAAGTCAGGGGAGTGTAACAGTGGCCCCCCACACAGTGTAGCCTTTACCTCAGAAAAAACCCGCTAGCATTGCTCCATCCACTGGACCGGATCTGGTGCCCCCTTTTTAGTCAGATCAGTCAGTGGGCTGGTGACGTCCGAATAATTAGGTATAAACCTACGATAATAGCCAGCCAGCCCCAGGAACTGTCTCACCCCCTTTTTGGTCTTGGGCCTCGGGCAGGCCGCAATTGCTGCTGTCTTGTTAATTTGGGGACGTGCCTGACCGTTGCCCAAGTGGAAGCCCAGATACCGTACTTCCACCTGCCCAATCGCACACTTCTTCGGGTTGGCTGTGAGACCCGCTTGCCTCAGCGACCTAAGGATGGCCCTCAGATGTTGTAGCCAATACCAATTCCCGGCAGCTCTTTGAAATCAAAAGCTGCATGACTTGCTCTTTAGTCTGAGTGTCCTGCATCACTCGGTATAATCTATCCTTCATAATTGCGAAGTAGGAGAAGGACAGGGTGGAGTTTGGCTGGAGCATTTGACCATCAATTACTCTCACTTGGTCAAACGCATGCCGCAGAGTCTCGTCTTGCGACTGCTCTAATGGAAAATCCGCAAGGAATTCCCCAATAGAGAGAGGAGGAGCCGGCGGCTCCTCACTCTGACGCGGAGATGACGTAGACAGCTCTGTGACAGCTGCTCCCGCCAACGCGACACCATGACCTCCCCCTACTAAACAATGGCAGGACCCACTCTTCACTAAATGACTCATTAATTCCCCAAATCCCGGCCAATCAGTTCCCAAAATTATCGAGTGGGTAAGACGAGGATTAACCGCCGCCTTTACTCTAAATTTTTCCCCTCAAAAAAGAATGTGGACCGACACTAAAGGGTAGTTGTGAACATCCCCGTGCACACACAACACCTTCACCAATTGTGCTCCCCCCAATGCCTCGTCTTGCACCAGGCTTTGGTGGATTGAGGTCTGATTACAGCCAGAATCCACCAACCTCTGATATATATCCCCTTGGACACTCACCAGTATGCGATACGCTCCGACCCGATTGAGGGCGGCTCCTGGAGCGTCAGGGATCCAAACCACCGCGCCCACCTCCATTACCGAGCACTGCTGTTGGAGGTGGCCCGGCTTCCCGCAGCGCCAGCAAACCGGCCCGGGCTTCCTCTCTGCACTGGTGCTCTGGGTCTCACTCACCTGAGGGGGGGAGAGACAGACACAGAAGGGAGAAACGGGAGGGCACCACGGGTGCGGCGGGCCGGCTGGGGTGGCGCCGGCCCCCGCCTCCGCGGTGGGGTAACGGGGCAAGGATGAGACACAGGAGGAGAGAGAGAGAGAGAGAGAGAGAGGAGAGGGGAGAAGAGGTTGTCTGCTGTCCTGCCGTCGGGACAGCCGCCAAATGGTCCTCCGCCAGCTCGACTGCCTGATCCGGCGACGCCGGGCGGTGGCACTGGACCCACTCTGCGGTTCCTGCTGGTAAGCGAGCGATGAACTGCTCCAGTACCACCTGATCGATGATTCCCTCGGCATCGCGGTTGTCGGCCCTCAACCACCGCCAGCAGGCATCCCGGAGTTGCTGGCCAAACGCGAACGGCCGGCCGACTTCCTCCAAGCGCAAAGCACGGAAGCGCTGTCGTTGTTGCTCAGGGGTGCACCCCACACGCTGGAGAACGGCCCGGCGAAGGTCCGCCTAGGCCAGCCGGTGGTCGGCGGGGAGCTGTAGCGCGGCCAGCTGCGCCTTGCCTGTTAGCAGGGGGAGGAGGCGCGCCGCGCGCTGTTCCACCGGCTATCCCGAGGTCTCTGCTACCTGCTCAAAGAGCATGAGGAAGGCCTCGGGGTTGTCCTGCGGGCCCATCTTTGTTAGGGTGAGGTGGGAAGGGCCTGTGGCGGTGGAGTTGGTGGACCCCGCCGACGCGAGGAGGTGCCGGAACGCCTGTCGATCTTCCTGCTGAGCCAACACCAGGGCCTCGAACCGTTGCTCCTGCTCCTTCCGGAGGGCAACTAGCGCCTGGTGCTGGCTCTGCTGGGCCGTGGCGAGGGCGTGGACCAGGTCGGCGAAAGGGGAGGACTCCATGGGGCTGTTCTTCTTCTGTGCTCCAGGTCCCGGGTTTCGGCAGCACTGTGGCTGTTCGTAAGAGTGGGCGGAGCACAGAAGACGGCAGGACAGAACTAAGTTTGAAAATCCTTTTTATTTTATACACTTTTCAGTGGTCTTTCAGTCTAACATACAGACACTCACACACGCACACACATCTGGTGTCTGGATTGGGAAAGAGCTCTCCTCTGCTCTCGCTCTCTCCTTAAATAGGGCGCGGTCACTGGGGAAGACACACAAACACACATTAATTAACATCAGGTGCAGTGGTTCTGCCACTTACCTTCCCTGACTCCACCCTCCTGTCACAGACCGACGCTTGACCACACCCCTGCTGCCACAATCTGTTTAACTTATAACATGAAAGTAAGGTTAATAATACAACTTAGATTACACATTTTTCAGTTTTACTCAAATTAGGGTGGTGCAAAAATGAGTACACCCCACAACAAAAACTACTACATCTAGTACTTTGTATGGCCTCCATGATTTTTAATGACAGCACCAAGTCTTCTAGGCATGGAATTAACAAGTTGGTGACATTTTGCAGCATCAATCTTTTTCCATTCTTCAAAGGGGGTGTACTCATTTATGCTGAGCACTGGAGGTACCTTTTTGGCCCTAAAAAGGTACACATACTTACCTTGAGGTCCAATAATGAGCCCTTGGGGGTACATTAGTGTAGATTGTACCTTGGGGAACAGAAATGGACTCCTACTGTACCCCTATTTCTGATAGTGCATTGTCAGGAACCTAAATAATATATAGTACCCCATAATGGGATTACCTGTCAGGGGTCCACCCAGATGTAAGACGCATGGTGTCTCTTGCATGTGATAACCTGGTCACTATACATTTCAAAGAGTCTCAGGGGTATAAAAGCATATAAATTATACAATGTAATATAGAAATGCTTTTTACCATCAAGCACTGAGGCATTTTCCATTACGCCTCCGAGACATGTGTTTTTCCATCACACTGCCAAGAGGTGCATTTTCCTAGAACAGCACACATGCTAGGTCTGCAATTCTGTAAGTAATCTTCATTGTTACTGTATGTTGTGTGTTTACAATAAACCTGTTTGTTATTTTCCACTCAGTAATTCTTCTGCAAGGTTTGTTGTAATTTCGATATTATTGGGACACTGAGTCAATACACTTTCTAGAAATATCTCTCTCTCTCTCTCTCTCTCTCTCTCTCTCTCTCTCTCTCTCTCTCTCTATATATATATATATATATATATATATATATATATATATATGTATGTATGTTTTGTAGTCAGTTAATTAGGTAAAGTTATTGGAGTCAGATATTTTAATCACAAAGTTAAAAAACACATTTACAGGTGTGGTCAGAAGTTTACATACAGTGACATGAATGTCATCTTGGATATGAATGTCATGGCAATATTTGGGCTTTCAGTAATTTCTTTGAACTGTTCTTTTTCTGTGGCAGAATGTACAGCATACATCTTTAATTAAAAAAACACTAGAATTTGGTGCACAAGTTTTATTTTCTTTGGATTTTCTGAATTCAACAGAAGGTCAAAATTATACATAAAGGGTCAAAAATTTACATATGCTCACTTAGATTATTAATTCAGAGCTGCTGAAACTTCCAAAATGTCTCTTGTCTTGCCAAGATCAAGGTCTCTTAACTTCCTGTTAGTAATCATGATTGACTACAGCTGGTAGCTTCTCTGTGCCTTCATAAAAAGGGTTTGTTCACAGCATTCATTGGATTGGCCAACACACAGTAAAATGGGAAAGTCCAAGGAGCTCAGTGCAGATCTGAGAAAGAGGATCGCAGATATACACAACTCTGGAATGGCTCCTGGAGCCATTTCTAAACAACTGCAAATTTCAAGATCAGTTCAAACAATTGTATCCAAGTTATTGTGAGGTGTAGTCACTTTGTTAAGCCACTTTCCTTCAAAAAACAAACAAACAAACAAACAAACAAACAAACAAACAAACAAACAAACAAACAAACAAACAAAAACCTGTCACCCTCAGCTGAAAGGAAATTGGTTTGAATGGTCAGGAACAACCTGGGAACCACCATGTCACAGCCCTGTCATGAACTGGAAGCTGATGGGTCACTGTCTACAGTTCAGGTCACCATGGACTAAGAGGCTGCTATCCAAGAAATAACCCCCTGCTCCAAAATTGACACCTTCAAGCTTAACTAAAGTTTGAAGCTGACCACATAGAAAAAGAAAAAGCCTTCTGGAGGATAGCTGTATGGTCAGATGAGACAAAGATTGAGTTGTTTACAGAGGTGATTCTAGAGTCTGTTGTGGCCCCAAGCAAAAAATTTCCAGGGGGTCCTTCTGACCAGTGTTCATCACCAATATGTTATAAATAATCTGACACCAATGAAAAATGTATGAAACCAAAGTTTTTTAAATTCCAAATGTGAAAATACAATGGTAAAGAACAATAAAAACAATAAAAAATAAAATAAATAAGCCCTCGGGCCCCGACTCTTGGGGGGGCCCCTGGGCCAGGGGGCCCCAAGCAGTTGCCTGCCTTGCCTGTTCACAAGCTGCACTTCTGGTTGTTTAGCCACAATGACCACCATGGGACACTGTGGTGGTGGTTGGATCATCATGCTCTGGGGCTGTTTTACTGCCAGTGGAACTGGTTCATTGCACAAAGTGAATGGAATAATGAAGAAGGAGGACTACCTCAGAATTCTTCAGCATAAACCATCAGAAACTTGAACATGACTTGGGCCTTGGGAGTTACAACAGGACAATGAATCCAAACATGCATCAGAGCTGGTTGTGGAGGATAAATCAGGCTAACATTAAGTTTAAAACAACTCCTTACTTCAACCCTATTGAAAATATATAGACCGTGTTTATAAGTTGAGTCCATGCCAAGAAAAAAAAATTAATTGAACTCTACCAATTCTACCATGAAGAGTCATGAAATATCCAACCAGAATTCTGCCAGAAGCTTGTTCATGGTAAACAAAAATGTTTGGTCAAGATGAATCTTACGAAGAAACATTTTACCCAAATATTAGGTGTGCTGTATGTATATTTTTGACCTTGTATGTATAATTTTGACTCTGTGTTGATTTCAGAAAACCCAAAGAAAATTAAAACTTGTGCACCAAATTCTAGTGTTTTTTTTATTAAAGATGTATGCTGTACATTCTGCTGCAGAAAAAGAACAGTTCAAAGAAATTACTGAAAGCCCAAATATTGCCATGACATTCATATCCAAGATGACATTCATGTCACTGTATGTAAACTACTGACCACAACTGTACATTTGGCTGTCCCTATTTTCTGTCGTTGGTTATAGGGAGCAGTGGGCTATGGTAATAACGCTTTACATTTTAGCCCTACTGTGACAAACTACTCTGTGACAGACAGGAAAGGTGAAAGGAAATTAAGATTATTTAGACCATCACTGGGTCATGGTTTTCTGCAGTTGAGCACATCTACACATAGGGCAGTGTACATGGAAAGTCTGCAGTACGGTAGATCTCTCTTACCTGTTCCCTGGGCTGTTCACACGCTCACATCTGGAAGCTGTTGTCTACTGAGTTTCCGGGCAGATCCTTCCAGTTTCATGAACAGTTACTTGCCATTAGACTCTTAAACAGATCTGCCTGATACTCATTTAATTTAATTTCAAATTCTTTTCATCCTACTTACTCTATCCACTGCACTCAGCGTCTTGCCAATTCCACACACATAATTCACTTTATATGTTTATATGGATGCTCAAGACTATGGACATTTTTGACTACTGAGTTTATATTACCACAAATAGCCTATTTTATTGACTTTGCACTGTTTGTTGCTGTTTCATGGAAAGTGTAGTACTGTGATTCTGGAGGAACTATATGCTGTTCTTAACATTAGACCTGTCTGTAATGAGAGAAATGTCAATTAAGCTTTGATTTGATTTGACTTACTGACGTGTGTATGTGACCTTGTCTTAATGGAAGGATCTAAAACACACTTCATACATATCATGCAGTGTTTATGCAAATGAAGAATTTTTATAACTATTAAGGAAGGAAAAAAGTGTAATAAAGTTACTGCCTACAATTAAAGTACGACTAACTTAATACTAACTCCATTATTGCAAGCCGGATGCGTAAGGAGGAGGGTGGTCGGTGGGCTAGCAATCCATCACCAGAATCACTGATGTAGGGAAAACTACAACCACTACAGAAACAGCAAGAAGAATTGCCAACAATATCCAACATGAAAAGGAAGACTTGCCCCAAGTTATGATGGGAATGGGGGAAAGCCGAGAGGTTGCCTGGCCCCTGGTGAAGAGTTTGATTCTGAGCGCCAAACAAAAAAACCTGAATTGCCACCTGGAATATTTGAATCCTATACCAGTGTGGAACATTGGCCCAGCTGCTTCGCGAAATACGCAGCCTGCAAGAGATTGTGGTGGAAAGAAGAGTGAGACTTGCAGGTCATGTTTTCCGACTGCCAGAAAACGAATACCCAAGACAGCTATACAATGGGTACCACCAAAAGGAAGAGAGGAAGACTCAAGAAGACATGGCACACCACTTTCAAAGATCTGAAGCAACTCAACATCACCTGGAAAGATGCAGGCGACTATGCTCAAAATTGGAAAGATTGGCGACGTCTTGCTGCCCGATGTACAGGTCAACTGTATGAGAGGAACTAAGAGAGAGAGAGAGAGAAAGAACTTAATACTGGTAAAACTGATCTTCTTTTGATTGGTTCCAAATCAATAACCTCTTCCAATAGTAGTCTTAATCTGGTCATTGATTATACTGTTATTAAACCTTCATCCACTCTACATAACCTTTGTGTTATCATTGAGTCTGTGCTCTCTTTTGAAAATCACATAAACTCCAAGTTGGCAGCACGGTAGCGTAGTGGTCACCTCACAGCAAGAAGGTCCTGGCTTCGAGCCCAGTGGGTGACGAGGGCCTTTCTGTATGGAGTTTGCATGTTCTCCCCATGTTTGCGTGGGTTTCCTCCGGGTGCTCCGGTTTCCCCCACAGTCCAAAGACACGCAGGTTAGGCTAATTGGTGGCTCTAAATTGACCGTAGGTGTGAATGTGAGTGTGAATTGCTGTTTGTCTCTATGTGTCAGTGACTTGTCCAGGGTGTACCCCACCTCTCGCCCATAGTCAGCTGGGATAAGCTCCAGCTTGCCTGCGATGCTGCATAGGATAAGCAGCTACAGATAATGAATGGATGTAGGGATAAACTTCAAGTCTAAAATGGTATTTTTCACCTTCGCAACCTTGCACGTCTCCGTCCTACACTCAGCACCAAGGAAGCTGAAACACTCATCCATGCTTTTATCACATCACGAATAGATTATTGTAATGCTCTGTCTGTTGGTCTTCCAGCCAAGTCCATTGCTCGGCTTCAATATATTCAAATCTCTGCATCCAGAGTCCTCACCCACACTAAACACTCGGCACACATCACCCCCATCCTCCAGAAACTCCACTGGCTCCATGTTCTATGTCATATTCAATATAAAATTCTTCTGTTCACATTTAAAGCGCTCCATGGCTACGCTCCTCAATATCTACTTGAATTACTTCAACCCTTCTCTCTCATGAGCAGTCTCAGATCTTCATCTTCTGGTCTGTTGTTCATCCCCAAATTTAAATTATCCATCATGGGTTCCAGGGCATTTAGGGTTGCAGCCACCAAGCAGTGGAATTCTCTCCCTCAGGGTCTTCAGGATTGTATATCTCTTCCTGAGTTCAAAAATAGTCTCAAATCTTATATCTTCATTCTGTCCCTCCTCTCCTGAGCACTGACTATTCTATCTTTTTCAATGCTTTGAACAAATCTGTTACCTTAATGCTCATGTAAATTGTTTTTCCCCCCTTTTCCTGGGTTTCCTGTCTGTTATGTTTTCTTTTGGTTGATTTGTTTCTCTCTGTAGTACTATTACTCTGTAAATTGTCCTTGGCTTGGTGAAAGGCGCTATATAAATTAAACTTGTTGTTGTTGTTGTTGTTGTACCAGTCAAAAGATTGGACACACCTTCTAATTCAATGGCTTTCTTTATTTTTATTAATTAAAAGGCACTCCATGCCTTAAACTAATGACAGACTGTCATTTCTCTTTACTTAGTTGCACAATATGTAACATAATATGGATTACTGTAGTTATTGAATAGGGCTATTTACTATATTTTTATTTACTATTTACAGTTTGATCTCAAACTCATTAAGAAGGCAAGAAATTGCACTAATTAACTTTTGACGAGGCACAGCTGTTAATTGAAAAGCATTCCATTCATCTTAACCTCATGAAGCTGGTTAAGATAATGCCAATAGTGTGCAAAGTGTCATCAAAGTAAACGGTGAATCCTTTGAAGACTCTGAACTATGAAACATATTTTGTTTTTTTAAGACCTTTATGTTTACATCATAATTCCATATATGTTCCAGATGTTATTTCATAGTTTTGATGTCTTCAGTACAGATGACTTGCAACCACGTGATCAAAATGTGCTACGTCATGAGCGTCCGTCATGATGGTGGATATCCAAAGCAACTAGGATGGCAGCCGCTGAAAGCGTGTCTGTAAACAATGCTGAGTTTTCTCAGTATTACCACGATTTGAATGGTTGAGCGAAGATTTGATACAAAGAGAAGATAGGTATGGTTTTGACCCATATTATTTAAAAAGTCAGACTTTTTTGAAGATAAGACGCTTCTACTGACCATTGAATACGAATACAGGTCATTTCGTCCAATGACTATTTCGTCCAATAGTTAAGATGTTTTGTCCAAAGCCTTTTTCATACGCGCTATCAATTATTTTATATTTCAGGTATTTGTTTGTTTGAAAAACGGAGAAATTCTCAATGAAATTTGACCGAAGCAAAACACATTTTTGTAAAGCAAATGAGTGCTATAGTACATGCGGTTTGACAATAAAGAGCATACTGGGGGGGTAACCATGTAGGCCCGTGCCACTTGCTGACCCTGGGATGGGTTCACTCCCTTGTCATTGCAGGCTGCTCGCTTGCATGTCTATGTTTCCGGCTGGATCACATTAAACCTAGAAGGAGGTGCCTGTAAAATTTGGCTTCGCTGTGAGCTCCATTGGTTGAGTTATTAATTTTTAAAGCCAGCTGGATCATATTAAATCTTCAGGCGCGAAGCAATGCTCTCACAGGGAATTTGTTTGTGAATCCTAGGCCGAGGCGCGGTCCTACCAATCCAAGACTGTGGCTTTTCAAAGGGGGAGGCTTAGAGGGAGGTGCCTGTAAAATTTGGCTTTGCTGTGAGCTCCGTTGGTCGAGTTATTAATTTTTAAAGCCAGCTGGATCATATTAAATCTTTCAGCACAAAGCAGCGGTCTTGCGGGACTTCTGTTCGCGAACACTGAAATACCTGAAATATAAAATAATTGATAGTACGTCTGAAAAAGGCGTTGGACGAAACGTCTTAACTATTGGACGAAATGGTCATTGGATGAAATGTCCTGATCCCCTCGTCTCCTCTCCGTACTAAGCCTCAGAGTTTCCTCGCCTTCTTTCCGAATCACGGATGGAATTCTAAAAAATCGGAACATGCCACGGTCACGAGTACTGTTGTGACCATAACCATATACAGCACGAAGATATGGCATAGCTAAAAGAACGCTTAAAGCAGTGGAAAAACAAAGAGTTGCACACGCGGGACTATGTTTTGTATGGAATGCCACATGACCCCGCATTTACATATCCACCAACATGGCTGACATCCAGGTTTCTATTTTGCTTTGACGTCACTTGCAAGTCAAGGATTGTTCTACAATATACAAAATAGTCAAAATACAGAAAAACCTATAAATGAGTAGGGGTGTACAAACTTTTGACTGGTACTGTATATGGAGGTGAAGAAAATGGTTGAAGTTGATAAACACTAGACCAGGGGTCATCAAACTACGGCCTGCAGGCCGACTCCGGCCCGCCACCCCCCTTTGACCGGCCCCCCAGCCCCTTGAACCACTTGAACTGGCCCGATGAGGCAATCCCCAAAAGTGGTCATGGCCTATTTTTTTAAATTGCTTTTTGGAAAATAATAACATGTCTGCATCTTGTATTTTGTTGATTTTATCAATTAAAATTGATATTTAGTTATAAAATGAACTATTCATATTTTCCGAATTTTCGTCATATGCTCACGATCAAACAGTGACAGGCAGCGCACGCGCAGAGAACTGTCAGTGTTCAGGACAGCAAAATGGCTAGCGGTCAGCGAAAAGTTGACCGAGAGTGCAGAGTTTTTAAAGAACAGTGGACCACCGATTATTTTTTCGTTCAGTGTAAGGACCGTGCAGTTTGTCTTGTATGTAAAGAAAGTGTGTCGGTTTTCAAAGAATATAATCTGCGTCATCACTACGAAACCCGCCACAAAGAGTATGCTAGTTTGCGAGGGCAAACAAGAGAAGACAGGATTCGGAGGATGAAATGCGGACTGGCTGCACAACAGAATGTATTCCTTCGCCAAACCCAGATCAACCAGGCTGCTGTCCGAGCTAGCTATAAGGTAGCTCACCTACTAGCTACCCATGGAAAGCCGTTTACTGATGGGGACTTTGTTAAAGTATGCATGCTTGCTGTGGCCGAGGAGGTGTGTCCCAACAAGAAGGATGCCCTCAAAGCGGTGAGTCTCTCCGCACCTACTATGACCAGGCGAACCAAAGATTTGGGGGACAACGTGTATGACCAGCTGAATGAGAACGTCAGAATTCGAGTTTTTTGCTTTGGCCATGGATGAGAGCAATGACGTGCAGGACACAGCACAACTGCTGTGATCTATTGATCTATTGCTCATATTATTATAATTTCACTGTTTTTTAAAATGTATTTATTTTATAGGCCTATTTATTTGACCTTTATTAAGTGCTGCACACAATTATTATTAATATTATTAATAATATCAACAGGCCTACCTACAATTTATAATTTTTCACTCACCTTTGCCAGTGTCAATCACCTCAACTAGGCAGATGTTTCTTACCTTGATAGCTTTGATGCTATTTTTATTAGAAAATAAATAAATGGAATATCTGTGGTATTTCAAATTAAAACAGTGTGAAGACTTGATTACTACTTTTGCAAACCACTAGTAAAGATAAACAAATATGTGCCAGGAATCAAGTGTTGATATAGTAGTGTGGATATAGTAGTGTGGATATAGTAGTGGGGGATATAGTAGTGGGGGATATAGTAGTGTGGATATAGTAGTGGGGGATATAGTAGTGTGGGATATAGTAGTGTGGATATAGTAGTGGGGGATATAGTAGTGTGGATATAGTAGTGGGGGATATAGTAGTGTGGGATATAGTAGTGTGGATATAGTAGTGGGGGATATAGTAGTGGGGATGGCTGTGCCAGGCTAGTAATCTCTACGACACAATGAGGCCTGCTGGTGGTCATATTTGTCTGGGTCATACAATTCTATGTTATATAGCTGACCTGACCCCGGCCCCCCATCACAGTCAGGAACGACAATGTGGCCCCCAGAGAAAAAAGTTTGGTGACCCCTGCACTAGACAATGGTTGGTTTAGTTACTACAGTGTAATAAAGTTACTGCCTACATATATTACATTGTAGCAAATAAACCAAATGGACATGAATTATTTGTGAATTTTAGATGTTACATGTAATGTTCCACACGTCACTCGTTTTTTTTAGGGTGTTATTGTTTCACAATTCCTTTATTTTTCACATTATTCAGATGATGTGACTTGTTTAATTTAATTAATATTTAATGTCTTGCAGTTTTCAGAAACAACATGCACCTTCACAGGTTTTGCACATGTGATCCCATATTACTCACATAATGTAAAAATAATAATAAATCACCCTGCAAAAAATGTCATTTTTGTATTTTTGTATGTGAACATGTCTTGTTGGATCAATTAATGCACAAGAAATTGCTTAGAATGCAAAACTGTGCTTAGGCTCTGTAAATATTGTATTCATAGGATTAGAAAATGGATGTTCCAGATTTAAAATATCAGCATAATCGGCAAAATCCACATGACGTCTTTAAATGCACGTGATTTGTATACAGTATGATCGTGAAGGCAAAGCTTTTCCCAATATGTGTGGCAGCCTGAGTAAACCATCCATTCATTATCTGTAGCCGCTTATCCTGTGCAGGGTCGCAGGCAAGCTGGAGCCTATCCCAGCTGACTATGTGTGAGAGGCAGGGTACACCCTGGACAAGTCGCCAGGCCATTGCAGGGCTGGCACATAGAGACAAACAACCATTCACATTCACATTCACACCTATGGCCAATTTAAAGGACGTGGGACATGAAACATAAATGCACGCTATATCAGTTTCTTTCCATTAAAAATATGAAATAATTGCATCAACAAATACAAAATTATCTATTAAATTCAGCAAAATCGTTATATTCGTGATGATTATATGGCATTTCTGCTCGAGCTCCGATATGCATATTTTACAACCGGAAGAGCCGCTGTCACGTGATCATGCGTCACAAAAACTTTCGGGTACAGCACAAGCGGGTAGATGAATATGGAGAAGTGTGAATCGTGATGATGACGAATGCGACAAAATAGTTTTTGTGTCTTGGATGACAAGAAAATTGTTTCGTTTTTAGAGTGTTTAACGTACATTGAACATCATGATCTGTGGTTGGTAGAAGAGAGCAACTGGACTTGCTTGAAAAGTCTTGAAGACGTTTCGCCTCTCGTCCGAAAGGCATCCTCAGTTCTGTCTGTCTAATAGGGAGTATCAAGTATTTATCCTCTCATGGATCATCATAGAATCCAAATCAGAATGCTGATGGCTCCATTGTAGGTGGCTGATAGATGTCATAGACACCCACCTCTGTTCAGTGATGGTCGTTCCAGCACTGTAAAAAAAGAATAGTCGAGAATACTTGAAATTTCAAGGCAACAGTCTGCATTAAGAATTTTATGTTTTGCCAACGATGTATGCCCATGATAATCCAAACTATGATAACAGTTATCTTTATTAAGAATTCTTAATTAAGTCAATTTTCAATTCCTCATTCTGCCAACATAGATTTCTCTTTTTGCTGAACAGTGGCATTCACAGTAGTACAAAAAAGCAATTGAGGTTCTCACAATTTTTGGGGGGGGCTTTTTTTTGGATAGGATAGTGTAGAGACAGGAAATGAGCAGGAGAGAGAGACAGAAAGGGATGGGGAAATGACCTCAGGTCAGAATCAAACCCGGGTCCCCGGACTTATGGTATGGCGCCTTATCCACCTGAGCCACGACAACATGATCTTCAACCGGAGAGAGAACCACATTGCCCAGCCCTTGCATTTGGGAGAGGAAACCCCGTGTCTTGGTCATTAAGAGCATGTGCTGAATAAACACCTGTGGCAATTATGTATTTTCAATTCAGATTATTCACTATTGCATATTTACACATCATTGAGGTGCACCCTATCAGTTTGATGTGGATTTTTCTGTTTGTTAATAATTATTCATATTTTCTTGTCCATTCAATTGTGAATATGGAATTACTTGAACAAAGCATAATTCTATTTTTTAGAATTATCCACATCAAGAAAAATCCACATCAAACTGATAGGGTGCACCTCAATGATGTGTAAATATACAATAGTGAATAATCTGAATTGAAAATACATAATTGTCACAGGTGTTTATTCAGCGCATGCTCTGAATGACCAAGACGCGTGGTTTCCTCTCCCAAATGCAAGGGCTGGGCAATGTGGTTCTCTCTCCAGTTGAGGTTCATGTTGTCGTGGCTCAGGTGGATAAGGTGCCATACCATAAATCTGGGGGCCTGGGTTTGATTCCGACCTGAGGTCATTTCCTGATCTGTCTCTCTCCTGCTCATTTCCTGTCTTTACACTGTCCTATCCAAATAAAGGTGAAAAAAGCCCCCCCAAAAATTGTGATAACCTCAATTGCCTTTTTGTACTACTGTGAATGCCACTGTTCAGCAAAAAGAGAAATCTATGTTGGCAGAATGAGGAATTGAAAATTGACTTAATTAAGAATTCTTAATAAAGATAACAGTGTTATCATAGTTTGGATTATCATGGGCACATCGTTGGCAAAACATAAAATTATTAATGCAGACTGTTGCCTTGAAATTTCAAGTATTCTCAACTATTCTTTTTTACAGTGAGGTTGACAAATGAACGATCCTCTCTGGCTAAGATGTCTGCCAGTTTTCTGGAAGTCCTCTCATACTCCCGCACCATCTATGATGATCCATGAGAGGATAAATACTTGATACTCCCTATTAGACAGACAGAACTGAGGATGCCTTTCGGACGAGAGGCGAAACGTCTTCAAGACTTTTCAAGCAAGTCCAGTTGCTCTCTTCTACCAACCACAGATTACTATGTACCTGGATGACTGAGTATCTTCACAGATATGTTTCTACGCACTTTGGGATGAGTTCCCTTCGACTGGTGCGGGAGTATGAGAGGGCTTCCAGAAAACTGGCAGACATCTTAGCCAGAGAGGATCGTTCATTTGTCAACCTGGAACGACCATCACTGAACAAAGGTGGGTGTCTATGACATCTATCAGCCACCTACAATGCAGCCATCAGCATTCTGATTCGGATTCTATGATGATCCATGAGAGGATAAATACTTGATACTCCCTATTAGACAGACAGAACTGAGGATGCCTTTCGGACGAGAGGCGAAACGTCTTCAAGAATCTTCAAGCAAGTCCAGTTGCTCTCTTCTACCAACCACAGATTACTATGTACCTGGATGACTGAGTATCTTCACAGATATGATTGAACATCATGGTGTATTGCGACCCAGTCAGTCAGACGCGCTGTTACTCCTGTTAGCAATGTAGCTAGGCTCAGCATGGCCAACGGTATTTTTTGGGGCTGTAGTTAGATGCGACCAAACTCTTCCACGTTTTTCCTGTTTACATAGGTTTATATGACCAGTGACATGAAACAAAGTTCAGTTGCACAAATTGAAACGTGGCGATTTTCTATGCTATGGAAAGTCCGCACTATAATGACAGGCGTACTAACACCTTCTGCGCGCTTCGGCAGCGCATTGATACCTTCACTCGGAGTTGTACCATTATTTTTTAGACAGGGCGGACGGACCAGGGCATTCGCCCGCCTGGCCGTGCCCGACGAG
This sequence comes from Neoarius graeffei, assembly GCF_027579695.1. Taxonomy (NCBI): domain Eukaryota; kingdom Metazoa; phylum Chordata; class Actinopteri; order Siluriformes; family Ariidae; genus Neoarius; species Neoarius graeffei. Next base: position 31,441,041 of record NC_083592.1, read on the forward strand.
GAGCGCTCTCGGCCGGCTTGGGAGGCAGACGGCAGCCCCTCCTGGAAGTGTGGTTTTACCATGGGCCTCATGCGGTAAGGATTAGTATTATAATTTTGGGTCTATCAATTATTGATTATCATAATTCTGACTCGTTTTGCCATTTTGAATGTTTTCATCTCGGACTCTGGAAGCATTGTATCTCAATCAATCTCGAAAAATATCAGCAAAAAAAAAATAGCTTGCAACGGACTTTAGCTAGATCTATGATGAACTTTCAATGTATGATACAAAAATAATACTTCTTTCAACAGATCATTAGCCTTTGAGCAGAATTGTTTTTAACTTACCAGGATGTGTTATCAAGCCGACCGCTTTCAGTTTCATGGGGATTGAATGAACTCTCACTCTCAGACTCATCTGACCCGTCAGAGTAAAGACAAGATCCATGTTCATGTGAATTTCCAGCTATCGGTCCGAATTGATAGGGTCTAACTTCACATCTCTGTGAAACATCGGGAATGTCACTGTCGATGGTGTCCATTTCGGTAACCTGTTTACATTAGATTCCCAAGCGCTGGCTCCTTGGAAAGTTTTTGTGACGTCACGGGTCACGTGACCGCTTAGCTAATTAACGAATCATTGTTTTACGCTGATGTATAAAAAAGTTGAATAATGTGATGATTTTCACATTTTTGACGCCCTGCAGTGATTTAGATGGCATTTTTTATGTCCTTTATACATAATTATACCCAGAAAAAAATCCATGTCCCATGTCCTTTAAGGCCAATTTATGCTGACAACCCAGTCCTCGCAGATAGCGTCGCAGATAGCGTCTGCGTAGCCCCCCCACCTTCTCAGACGCTCTGCGCGCACCTCCCAAAAATTGTGACCACCGCAGAAGCCTCGCAGACAGCATTGCAGACAAGAGGGCTCTGATTGGTCCACTCTACATCCGCTGTACACGCACTTCCGCTTCCCTACTTTCCCGGTTTGGTTTGTTTTCACGACCGCCTTTTTTAAAAACACGAGCGAAGATGGAGCAGCACGAAGAGCGGTTGATCGAGGAAGTGAGGAAGTACGTACAGCTATACAACTCCAGTTCTAGTCATTATAAGTAACTGGAGGATAAACACTCCACTAACCACACCCACCAACTACTCCTAGCGATTTCGCGACTTCGCGCCCCCTTGCGTTGTGGCGGTGAATAACATCACGCACGCCTATTACTCCCTGCTCAACGATAAATTACAACTGTCTGCAAAAAGCTATCTGCGAAAGCCTTGTCACAAGAGCATGCAGAGGCCCTTAGAGCCACCAATTAACCTAACCTGCATGTTTTTGGAGTGTGGGGGAAACCGGAGCACCTGGAGGAAACCCACGCAGACATGGGGAGAACATGCAAACTCCACACAGAAAGGCCCCCTTTGGCCGCTGGGCTCGAACCCAGAACCATCTTGCTGTGAGTTGACAGTGCTAACCACTACACCACCATGCTGCCCCCTGAAAAAACCTGACAAGTTAAATTTACATTTAGAACTGTATGTAGTCATTTTATATATATCACCTCACACACACACACACACACACACACACACCTTAAACTAGTTAAACATCTCAATTGGAGTTCTCTTTATTCTTATTTCTACCGCTTATATTTCAGAGCCACTGTATTGCGTGATGGATGCATGCCACTAGCTGTGCAGATGTTGGTCTAATAAAACACTAATGGGAAATGTTTATGGAGATCTTAGGTTTCCCCTGGCTAAAATGAGTCCAAGTCATTTGGATCGAAGATACAATAGAAACACCATTTTAACCTGAACCATCGCTTGCTTGAACATAGGATAAGAAGCAGTCATCCACCTTTGGTGCTTCAGTTTAAGGCAACAGCATCAAGACCTTTCTGAAAAGGAGTGCTGGGATGTACTGTAAATGCTGTTGTTATCTGAGTATTATGAAAACCTCTGGCTCTAATGAAGGCATGTCTGAATACTGTTTAATGTGGCTATTAGTGTAAAAGCTGGTGCCATTAGGCTCAACGTTATTATACTGTAAATGGGAAACAATACGACCACAGGATGCCAAATGGCACTGACACAATAATATGCATTTTAAAGTGAGTTCGATTTGGGATTATCTATCAAGCCTTTTGTTAATGGTGTTTATGAGGTAAAGGAGTAGATCTGGAGGGTCCTCAGACATAGAGTGTTTTGGTAAACTGGGATGTATGGATGCTGTCAGTCCCCACTCGCTTGCTCACTCGAGTTTGTTGACGGTGTAGTGGCTGGCTGCTTTATGTCCCGGGGCTCCCTCATGCCTGTGTTACCTTCTGGCTCTCTCCTTTTAGTTATGCTGTCATAGTTAGTTGCCGGAGTCCCTGCTTGTACTCGGTGCAATATGTATACTGCTCCTACTTATTCAGGTGACATTGGGCATACCTAACAACCTGTGTTTTCTTTCCCTCCCCCCCACCCCAAATCTGTCCCTCTGAGTTACATGGAGTCAACAGGAAATCTTTTGGTGGAGAAGGTGGAGACCTCGACTGGCTATTGTAGCCTGCAGGGAATCGGCCGTCAGACATTCTGTCGCATGTCCCAGACCTGGTGAAATGTAACTGAATTGTCTTGGCCAGCCCTAAGGGTCCCATCTGCATCTCATCATTGCTGAGGAGTGTGCTCCCATCACCCAGTCAAGCATCCAGCCAGAGCAGGTCATGATATTTTTTACCATATTAACATGCCATTGTTGTGTGTTATGCCTGATGTAAAGACTCTCGTCTCTGCGAGCCTACCACACAGATTTAATACTTGTCATTTTTAGGGCATACCTAACAACCTGTGTTTTCTTTCTCTCTCTCTTCCCCCCCCCCCCCCCCCCCCAATCTGTCCCTCTGAGTTACATGTTGATCCTGGGATTGAGATGCTGGCCTCTTCTGCCCCTCGGACCTGCTTGATCCATCCTGGTGCCCTGTGTCTGGTCGGAGTTTTATCGCACCGCTCCTGTGAAGGACGGCCCCATGTGGACAGTTGAGGGTTATACCTGTTAAAACTGTTAATATTATAGTAAGGCTGTCTGTTGTTGCCCAAATGAGGATGGGTTCCCTTCTGAGTCTGGTTCCTCTCGAGGTTTCTTCCTCATGTCGTCTGAGGGAGTTTTTCCTTGCCACTGTCGCCACAGGCTTGCTCATTGGGGATAGATTAGGGATAAAATTAGCTCATGTTTTAAGTCGTTCAAATTCTGTAAAGCTGCTTTGCGACAATGTTTATTGTTAAAAGCGCTATACAAATAAACTTGATTTGATTTGATTTGATCTTCAGGATGACCTCAGTGATGAGCACATTTCAACTTACAATCGACATAGACACAAACTGATATACTTCAGTCTGGAGATATTTACATAATATCGTCTGGCTTTGAGTGGTATATCAGATATATTCCATTCAGCTAGCATGATACTAAACAAGTTGAAGACAAGTTCAATAGCATGCTAGTTGAATGGAATATATCTGAAATACATGAAAAAAGCCAGCCAATATTATTATTATTATTATTATTATTATTATTATTATTATTATTATTATTATACATACACATTCCTTTTGGGTGTTCAATGCATTGTTCTCTTTCAAAATTCTCTCGAAATCTTTTGTATTTAAAGAAGCTAACCTGGCAGCCATGTGTATTTATAAATTGTCACAGTTGCTTGCTAGCATGGAAGTTTTATGTCTCCGATGTGTCTCTTTTCCAGTTTTTCAATGTCCATTGGTATGTTTTTTTCTTGTAAATAAGCATGAAGAATATCTAATGAAGTTTTGGTTGCCTTTTGGGTGTTCAATGTGTCTTTCTCTTTCCTGGCAAACAAAGAAATGCTACTGCGTATGCACAGCAGAAAACTCTTTCAATAGATATTCGCATCAGCTCCGACGTGTGACGTTATATTGTCTTGACAACCATGTAATATCGTACACCATATTCAGCGCTCATTATCCATTGAGTAGAGTGACATAATACACGTAGGATAAGCTATGTGCTAACAATATTACATGCTATCAAACCAAATGAACGAAACCCGCTAGAAGGGAATAGAACACGTTTTTATTCCATCGAAAAAGTGGCCCGTATGTATAATAATAATAATAATAATAATAATAATTCATATCTAATAACTGTGCACATTGAGTACAAGTTATATGCCAGCATTATAGCTTCGTTATCTGTTATTTAGTGTCCTTATACAACCCCGATTCCAAAAAAGTTGGGACAAAGTACAAATTGTAAATAAATCGGAATGTAATGATGTGGAAGTTTCAAAATTCCATATTTTATTCAGAATAGAACATAGATTACATATCAAATGTTTAAACTGAGAAAATGTATCATTTAAAGAGAAAAATTAGGTGATTTTAAATTTCATGACAACAACACATCTCAAAAAAGTTGGGACAAGGCCATGTTTACCACTGTGAGACATCCCCTTTTCTCTTTACAACAGTCTGTAAACGTCTGGGGACTGAGCAGACAAGTTGCTCAAGTTTAGGGATAGGAATGTTAACCCATTCTTGTCTAATGTAGGATTCTAGTTGCTCAACTGTCTTAGATCTTTTTTGTCGTATCTTCCGTTTTATGATGCGCCAAATGTTTTCTATGGGTGAAAGATATGGACTGCAGGCTGGCCATTTCAGTACCCGGACCCTTCTTCTACGCAGCCATGATGCTGTAATTGATGCAGTATGTGGTTTGGCATTGTCATGTTGGAAAATGCAAGGTCTTCCCTGAAAGAGACGTCATCTGGATGGGAGCATATGTTGCTCTAGAACCTGGATATACCTTTCAGCATTGATGGTGTCTTTCCAGATGTGTAAGCTGCCCATGCCACACGCACTAATGCAACCCCATACCATCAGAGATGCAGGCTTCTGAACTAAGCACTGATAACAACTTGGGTCGTCCTTCTCCTCTTTAGTCCGAATGACACTGAGTTCCATAAAGAACTTCAAATTTTGATTCGTCTGACCACAGAACAGTTTTCCACTTTGCCACAGTCCATTTTAAATGAGCCTTGGCCCAGAGAAGCCGTCTGCGCTTCTGGATCATGTTTAGATACGGCTTTTTCTTTGAACTATAGAGTTTTAGCTGGTAACGGCTGATGGCACGGTGAATTGTGTTCACAGATAATGTTCTCTGGAAATATTCCTGAGCCCATTTTGTGATTTCCAATACAGAAGCATGCCTGTATGTGATGCAGTGCCATCTAAGGGCCCAAAGATCATGGGCACCCAGTATGGTTTTCTGGCCTTGACCCTTACGCACAGACATTCTTCCAGATTCTCTGAATCTTTTGATGATATTATGCACTGTAGATGATGATATGTTCAAACTCTTTGCAATTTTACACTGTTGAACTCCTTTCTGATATTGCTCCACTATTTGTCGGGGCAGAATTAGGGGGATTGGTGATCCTCTTCCCATCTTTACTTCTGAGAGCCGCTGCCACTCCAAGATGCTCTTTTTATACCCAGTTATGTTAATGACCTATTGCCAATTGACCTAATGAGTTGCAATTTGGTCCTCCAGCTGTTCCTTTTTTGTACCTTTAACTTTTCCAACCTCTTATTGCCCCTGTCCCAACTTTTTTGAGATGTGTTGCTGTCATGAAATTTCAAATGAGCCAATATTTGGCATGAAATTTCAAAATGTCTCACTTTTGACATTTGATATGTTGTCTATGTCCTATTGTGAATATAATATCAATTTTTGAGATTTGTAAATTATTGCATTCCATTTTTATTTACAATTTGTACTTTGTTCCAACTTTTTTGGAATCGGGGTTGTATTTTTACGTTATATTATAGGTGCTTTACTAACTACTGCTTCTTAATGTAAAATATTGTCAGTATTTTAATGTAAATATTTCATGTAAAATATTGCCCTATCTATGGATAGTGCTGATATGAAATTTGCATATGCTGTTTTCACACAATTGGTCTCCTTTAAGTCCATCAATTTGAATCCATCCATCCATTACTCCATTTTTTTTTACTTGTCAGTGCTATTTATCCTTGTAAGGGTCATGGGTGAGCTGGGAGCCAATACCAGCTGACTTTGTGCTAGAGGTGGGGTACATCCTGGACAGATCCCCAATCTATCTCAGGGCTAACACAGAGAGACAGACAGCCATTCGCACTCATTCACATCTATGTGTGTCTGTGGGAGGAAACCGGAGCACCTGGAGGGAACCCACACAGAGAACATGCAAGCTCCACACAGAAAGGCCCCAATCAAGCAGCAGATACAAACCTACAACTTGCTTGCTTTTATTTACACTTATTAGCTATGAATTCCTGTCTAATATGTGACTCCCGAATTCTGACTTGTATTAGTAGGGAACAGCTTAATAGTAGGCTTGACGGCGCGCTGCTGCACTGATGAACCTCCCATATGTTTGTATAGGAGAACAGCATGTTTTTGTTTGGCAAAAAGACATTTAAAAGTGTCTACATAAAACGAGTATCGATTCAAGAATAAAGAACATATTTCCGGAGTATATTGTTTATTTTGTGTGGCATTGTGATAAGCTTTTACTTTAAGCATGTTTTAACATTGTGTAATTGTGTCATTGTGTCACCGGTCCATGTGTTTTGTTGTTGCTTCCGGCTCGCTCACTGTTGGTTCAATCGGCTTGAAACTCATGCTTCCCGCCTTGTGGTCAAATCTCTTATATTGACTTATTACCTCACCCACGACGGAGTAAGCAGGGTGAAGTATTGTAATCAGTATGGTTTGTTTGTCTGCCTGTTAACAAGCAAGCATCTAGATGGTTGCACTGATTGACTTCAAATTTTCAGGGTAGGTGGGCAATGTTCCATAGATTACCTGATTAAATTTTGGGGGTAATCAGGTCATAATCATGTTTTTTTTTGCGATAACTTTCTTCAAATTCAAATTCATCATTTTGACTTCAGACTGGAGACCAGAGGTTTGAGCTGTGATATGTGAAAGGTGGGGTGAACACATCACATGGTGAGTGGTAATGCCAGTCTAATGGAACATGGGTTGATTGCCTTCTTGATGAGAAAGGGTCCAAGGAACCTGGGTGCTAGCTTGTGGGAGACGGTTCTAAGTGGCAGGTGGCGCATGGAGAGCATGACTCGTCCTACCCAGTAGGTGGGTGCTTTGAAGCGGCGTTTGTTGGCCTGCCTCTTGGATGCAAGGACAGAGTGAATGAGTCTTCTCCGGGCCAATGCCCCCATCCTCCTGCAGCGACGCATAAAGAGCTGGGCTGAGGGTATGGTGACCTCCTCCTCTTGGCTGGGGAACAGTGGTGGTTGGTAACCTAGGGAACACTGGAATGGAGAGAGACCTGTGGCAGAGGAAGAGAGAGTGTTATGAGCATATTTGATCCAAGGTAGGTACTTACTCCAAGAACTAGCATCCCTGGACGCCATGCACCTGAGTGCTACCTCCAAAGCTTGGTTTGCCTGTTCTGCCTGGCTGTTGGTTTGTGGGTGGAAGCCTGAGGAGAGACTACAGGTGGCCCCGATGAGTTTGCAGAAGGCCCTCCAGAATTGCGCAGTGAACTGAGGACCCCGGTCAGAAACGATGTCAGTATGTAGACGTATGTAGATGTCAGTCCATGTAGACGGAAAATGTGCTGGATGAGTAGTTCAGCAGTTTCTTTGGCTGAGGGGAGCTTGGGAAGAGGGATGAAATGAACAGTCTTGGAGAAACGGTCAATAACAGTGAGGATGCATGTGTTGCCACCTGAGTTGGGGAGTCCTGTGACAAAGTCCAGGGCGATGTGAGACCAAGGTCAATGTGGAGTCTGGAGGGGTCTTAGCAAGCCGGCAGGGGGTCGATTGGCTGTCTTGTTCTGGGAGCATGTGTCACAGGCTTCCACGAACTCCTGAACGTCTTCCTTGATGGATGGCCACCAGAAGCACTGCTGGATGAGTGCCAGGGTTTGGGCAGCTCCCGGATGACAGGCCAGCTTGGAGCCATGACCCCACTGCAGCACCTGGGTTCACACAGGACAGGGAACAAACAGATGATTACGTGGAATGTCGTTGGAGTTACCTTCTCTGGGTTACTGCTCCAGGGCCTTCTGCACTAGGGTCTCAACCTCAAGTATGGTGGCCCCCAGCAGGCAGCATGGAGGGAGAATGGTTACAGGCATTTTGGACTCCTCCTGGCGGGAAGAGAACATCCTGGACAGGGCATCAGGTTTGCCGTTCTTGGAGCCTGGGCGGTAGGAGAGCGTGAATTTGAACCGGGAGAAGAAGACAGACTATCGGGCTTGTCGAGAATTGATGTGTTTGGCAGACTTGAGGTACTCCAGGTTTTTATGGTTGGTCCAGACTAGGAAATGAAGATCAGATCCCTCAAGCCAGTGCCTCCACTCCTTCAAGGCTAGTTTCACAGCCAGTAGCTCTCTGTCGCCCATGTCGTAGTTACGTTTGGCTGGGGACAGCCGGCGGGAGAAGAAGGAGCATGGGTGGACCTTGTTGTCACTGGCTCTCTGGGAGTGAATAGCTCTGACCCCTGACTAGGAAGCATCGACCTTGACGATAAACTGCTTGGTTGGATCGGGTATGGTGAGAATGGGTGCTGTGGTAAACCTGCATTTGAGCATGGAAAAGGGTTTCTCTGCTTCCTCCCCCCCCCACTTGAACTGGGTCTTGGTTGAGGTCAGGGCTGAGAGAGGTCCGGCCACCATGCTGAAGTTGCGGATGAAGTGCCTGTAGAAGTTGGCGAACCCCAGGAAGTGCTGGAGCTCTCGTCTCAAAGATGGGGTAGGCCAGTCAGCGACTGACTCCAGCTTGAGGGGGTCCATCTGAATCTTTGCCAGAGAGATGATGAACCCCAGCAATGAGACAGAGCTTTGGTGGAACTCGCTTTTCTCCACCTTGACGAACAGCTTGTTTTCTAGCAGGCATTGGAGGACCTGCCGGACATAACCCCGATGTTCCTCCAGGGAGCGAGAGAAAATCAGGATGTCATCCAGGTACATGAAGAAAAAGGTGTTAAGGAAGTCCCTCAAGACATCGTTAACTAGTGCCTGGAAGACTGCGGGCGTGTTGGTCAGGCCGAAAGGGACCATGAGGTACTCGTAGTGGCCTGTGGTGGTGTTAAAGGCCATCTTCCACTCGTCCCCTTCCCTGATCCTAATGAGATGGTAGACATTGCCTAAGTCCAGTTTCGTAAACACTTTGGCTCCCTGGAGTAGTTCAAAGGCCGTGCTCATGAGCGGTAGTGGATAACGATTCTTGATTGTGATAGCGTTGAGACCCCGATAGTCAATGCAGGGGCGGAGTGACTCATCCTTCTTTTCAATGAAGAAGAACCCTGCCCCTGCTGGGGAGGAGGAAGGGCAGATGATCCCAGCTGCCAGTGACTCGGTGATGTATTTTTCCATGGCTTGTCTTTTGGCGGGAGAAAAAGAGTAGAGGCGTCCCATGAGTGGTGCTGTCCTGGGCAGGAGGTCGATACCACAGTTGTAGGGTCTGTGAGGAGGGAGGGACACTGCGCCAGTCTTACTAAAAATTAGCTTAAGGTCCAGATATTCTGGAAGCACATGAGAGAGGTCGGGAAACTTGCTGGCTGAGGGCTGTGGTGGTTTGGCGGGAGGCAGAGCAGAGCTCAGGCAGGAGGCCAGGCAGGAAAGACTCCAGCCTAGGATTGTGTTATTAGTCCAATTTAAGTGAGGGTTGTGCTGCGTCAGCCAAGGTAGTCCTAGAATGACGGGAACATGAGGGTCATTCATGACGTGAAATTGAATAGTTTTGGAGTGATTGCCTGAAATCCTTAAGGTGAGCGGGATGGTAAGGTGAGTGATGGTGGTCAAGCCAGTGCCACTGAGTGTCAGGATGGTGAGAGGGACCTCGAGGGCGAGTAACGGGATTCCGAGATCCTTGGCGGTGGTGGAGCAGATCAGGTTCCTGTCCGCCCCTGAGTCGACGAGTGCCTGAAGATGGTGATGCCGGTTGTTGTGGGTGATGATAACAGGGAGCAACGGTCGGTCAGCAGGGGACTGGTTCCGAGCATTGCCCACCAGGGCCCCTTGATTCACTGGTGGGCTCGTCCTTTTAGTGGGCAGGCTTGGCAGACATGTCCTTGCTAACTGCAGTAGAAGCAGGCCCCCATGCTCTGCCGGCGCGGTTGTTCCTCCGCTGACACCCATACCCGATCTACCTGCATGGGTTCGACGGACGAGATGGAAGGTGGAGAGGGGGTGAAGCTGGGGCAGTTCTTCTCTCTCCTCCATTGTTGAATCCGAGCGTCGATGCGATTGGCAAGGTCCATGAGGCTGGAGAGGTCCGATGGCAGTTCCCGAGAGACTAGTTCATCCTTAATGGCATCGGACAGGCCATGTAGGAACACGTCGACCTGGACACTCTCGTTCCAACTGCATGATGCCACCAAAGTCCGGAATTCGATGGCATAATCCGAGGTAGATTGGGACCCCTGCTGCAGCTCCATGAGCTCCCTAGCCGCCTCCCGGCCGGACAGAGAGTGGTCGAATGTTCGCCTCATTTCCTCAGAGAATTCTTTGAAGCTGGAACAAAAGGATGCATTGGTGTCCCAGACTGCTGTTCCCCATTCCCTGGCCTTGCCGGTGAGGAGTGTGATGGTATAGGCTACCCGGGAGCGTTCTGTGGGAAAAACCAGAGGTTGTAGCTCCAAGATCAGTGAACATTGAGACAGAAAAAATCTGCAGGTACCTGGTTCTCCACTGTAGGGCTGAGGTGAAGAGAGTCTCGGTTCGTGGAGAGCGGCGGTGGCCAGAGGTGAAGAAGGAGGTGGCTGGGCAGGGGTAGGCATGGCTTGGGAGTGGTGGAGTTGTGTGGCTAGAAGGTTGAGTGAATTGGACAGGATGGAGAGGTTCTGGGTAATCTGTTGAAGCTCCTGTTGGTGGGTCCCAAGGAGAGCTCCTTGCTGCTGTATAGCCATTCTCAGCTGGGTCAGTTCTGCTGGATCCATGTTGGCCAGAACGTACTGTTAGGGGAGGCGAGGTGTGGTGTGATAGGATCCAAAAGCAGAACACTGACAAGTAATCCCAATAAAAAAAGGTGATTTAATTGAAGAAAAAAGTTAACAAATGAAAAATAGCAAAAATAGTCCAGACAAAACTTGGGACAAAAAGCGAGGCAGGCAAGGATAAAAAACGCTAGCACAAAGAACATGAAAAATAGTCCAGACAAAAACTTTGAGGCAAAAAGCAAGGCAGGCAAGGACAAAAAACGCTAGCACAAAAAAATGAAAAAGACAAAATGTTAGCGCAAAAAAACGTGACAAGAAACAAGCAGGCAAGAGAGCAAAAAACCATGAAGGCATAAAGGGCACAGAAATGGCGAGGAAAAACTGCCGAGACGTTCTGGCGAAGTCCCTGTCTGAGAACGGCATTTATATACACAGCAGAGAAAACCAGGAAGCGAATGCAGGCAAGATGGAATTCCCATCCTGGATCAGGATTAGCGTTGACCTGGGAGATAAGTAATTAGATTAGATTAGATTAGATTAGATTAGATTAGATTAGATTAGATTAGATTAGATTAGATTAGATTAGATTAGATAAAACTTTATTGATCCCTTTGGGAGGGTTCCCTCAGGGAAATTAAGATTCCAGCAGCATCATTACAGATAAACAGAGAAAAGAAATAGAGGAAAACTTCTAGATAAATTAAGTATTTACATATACAAATATAAAAAGAATAAGATATAGGGAAGAGAGGAAGGGGGAGGGGGAGGAGGAAAAATAAAAAAAAGGGAGGGGGCAGGAGAGATATTGCACTTTATTTTGCACATTATATTACACATTGTCCGGTATTGCTTATTGTTAGGCTAGGCTACTGCTCCTTCCCGTCCTCTGTCCTCCTGTTACCCCTCCTCCCCCCCAGAGAGGAGTTGTACAGTCTGATGGCATGAGGGATAAAGGAGTTTTTGAGTCTGTTCATCCTGCACTTAGGAAGGAGCATTCTGTCACTGAACAGACTCCTCTGGTTGCTGATGACGGTGTGCAGAGGGTGACTGGCATCGTCCATGATGTTCAATAGTTTGTCCATAGACCTCTTCTCTGCCACCGTCACCAGAGAGTCCAGCTTCATGCCGACCACAGAGCCGGCCCGCCTGATCAGTTTGTCCAGCCTGGATGTGTCCTTCTTGGATGTGTTGCCCCCCCAGCACACCACGGTGTAAAACAGGACACTGGCGACCACGGACTGGTAGAACATCCACAGGAGTTTCATGCAGATGTTAAAGGACTGCAGCCTCCTAAGGAAGTATAGCCTGCTCTGTCCCTTCCTGTATAAGTGTTTGGTGTTGCAAGTCCAGTCCAGCTTGCTGTCCAGCCACAGCCTGAGGTACTTGTAGGAATCCACAGCCTCCACCTCGACTCCCTCGATCAGAACTGGTCGTGACCTTGGTCTGGACCTCCCAAAGTCAATGACCAGCTCCTTGGTCTTCGAGGTGTTGAGCTGCAGATGGTTCCTGTTGCACCACACAGTAAAGTCCCTCAACAGGCTCCTATACTTATCCTCTCTGTCGTCACTGATACACCCAACGATGGCTGTGTCATCAGCAAACTTCTGAATGTGACACAGCTCTGAGTTGTAGCAGAAGTCCGCGGTGTACAGGGTGAAGAGAAGAGGGCCAGCACTGTGCCCTGGGGCACAGTCTGACGTACTGCGGCCTGTCAGTGAGGTAGCTGGAGATCCAGGTGACCAGGCAGGGGTCCACTCGCATCCTGTTCAGTTTGTCCTGAAGCAATAGGGGCTGGATGGTGTTGAAGGCACTCGAGAAGTCTAAGAAGAGGATCCTCACTGTGCCATTTCCCTTATCCAGATGCGAGTGGGCTCGGTGTAGCAGGTAGAAGATGGTGTCTTCTACACCAACACCTGCCCGGTACGCAAACTGCAGACAGTCCTGGGCATGTTGTACCTGGGGTCTGAGGAGGCTGAGGAAGAGCCACTCCAATGTCTTCATCAGATGTGAAGTGAGTGCCACCGGTCGGAAGTTGTTCAGCTCGCTGGGCCGATTCTTTTTGGGAACTGGAATGATACATGATGTCTTCCAGAGGGTGGGCACTCTCCCCAGCTGCAGGCTGAGGTTGAAGATGCGTTGGAGTGATTCACCCAGTTCAGCAGCGCAGGTCTTCCGTAGTCGGGGACACACCTTGTCCGGGCCTGCTGCTTTCCTGGGGTGAAGCTTCCTCAGTTGACCTCTGACCTGGTCTGCAGTAATGCATGGAGGAGTCTGTGTTGAGGTGGGGGATGAGGGGGATGCTGTGATGACTGGGGGGAGGTGTGTTGAGGGAAGAAGGAGAGATGGCTGCAGTGAGGGAGAGGGTGGGGGGGACGTGGGCTGGTTGGACCGATTGAAGAAGTCATTCAACTCATTCGCCCTCTCCACTGTCCCCTCAACGACTCTGGTCTTTGTATTGTGGCCTGTGATGGTTTTCACACCTTCCCAGACCTCCCTCATGCTGTTCTCCTTCAGCTTCTGCTCCACCTTTCTCCTGTAGCTGTCCTTAGCTTCCCTCATGCAGCGTTTTACCTCCTGCTGTGCTGCTTTCATCGCTTCCCTATCCCTGCTCCTGAAGGTGGCCTTCTTCCTGTTGAGGACAGCTTTGACATCCTGTGTTACCCATGGCTTGTTATTAGGGTAACACCGTACAGTCTTAGTGGGGGAGACCATGTCTGCGCAGAAGTTGAGGTAATCTGTCAGACAGTGTGTCAGCCCCTCTATGTCCTCACAGTGTGGGCTAAGCAGCACATCCCAGTCTGTGATGTCATAGCAGTCCCTGAGGGCATCTTCCATTTCAGGGGATCACCTCCTGATGGAGCTAGTTGTTGCAGGCTGCCTTTGAACCAGGGAGGTGTACTTCAGCTGTAGAAGAACCAGGTTGTGGTCAGACTTCCCTAGTGGGGGGAGGGGTGTAGCTCTGTATGCATCCCTCACATTAGCATACAGCAAGTCAATTGTCCTGTTGTTCCTTGTTGGACAATCCACAGCCTGGTAAAAAGCAGCTAAAGTAGAGTCCAAAGTAGCGTGATTAAAGTCCCCAGAAATGATCATAAATGCCTCAGGGTGCTGTGTCTGCAGCCTTGCTGTGACAGAGTGAATCCTCTCACATGCAGCGGCTGCATCTGCCCTCAGAGGGATGTAAACACAGATGGTGATCACGTGACTGAACTCCCTCAGCAGATAATATGGCCACAGGCTAACGGCTAGCAGCTACAAGTCTGGGCAACATAAAACTGTCTTTACTGAGATATGTCCCGGGTTACACCAGTGGTTGTTAACATAAATGATGAGTCCCCCACCTTTGCTTTTCCCGCATGTATTAGTGTCTCTGTTGGCTCTTACAGCAGTGAATCCCCGCAGGTCCACGTTAGCATCCGGTACGAGATGTGTTAGCCATGTCTCCGTAAAGATAAATAAGCTGCTCTCCCGGTAAATCCGCTGGTTGTTCAGAGCGGAAAGCTCATCGACTTTATTCGGCAGTGAGTTCACATTCCCTATGATAACGGAGGGAATGGATGATTTGCAGCGCCGCCGGTTATCCGCTAGCCTAGCCTTTAGCTTAGCTCCAGCTTTGCAGCCCCTGGGTTTCCTCCTCAGCTCCGCCGGGATGGGGTGTTGTATCCTGGCTTGTCCCATTGTTTTCAGGGCCAGCAGCTCCTCTCTCGAATAAGTGAGAAAACTGGCTCCTGGTTGCGTGTTAAAGTTAAAAATATCCATGTGATATAAGTAAAACACACTATGTCTTCGTAAGAGGAGCAGAAAAGTAAAAAAAAGGTGGAAAAAAGAGGTTTAAAGAGCTAAAAACTACAGAGCTACTGGAGAGGCAGCCATCTCACACAGCACCCTAATAATACAATACAATATATCTTTTTTGTGTTGTTGAGCCCAGAGCGGAGAAGGGTGGGAGAGGAGGGAGGGACAGGGTTCTGCTGAAGCGCAGATGGTGTTCTGGTCGAGTAAAATTGTGTAAAATTTATTTCTTCAATTCAGAACATGCTTAATGACTCATGTAATGTTAAACAAAACAAATGACAGACAAGGAGACTGGATAATAAAGACCTATGAACTTGAGTTATAGTGCATTATACTTTCCTTTCCATTATACCTATACTTTTATAGGGACAAGATTGCTGCAGCACCCTAATGAATTTACAAATGATGTATCACGCATGGCAATTCAAAGTTTATGTCAGACATTACCCATTGTACACAAGCAGCAAAACATTTGCATTTAACATAGTAGCAACTAAGTCAGATTTGCCTGTGACCCTGACTTTTCTTCACCTCTATCTGAGCAACAATTTAGGCAGCATCTTCTGCCACTTGATAAAGAACACATTGATGCCATGAGCAGTGATCCAGCACGCCTCACATTTCAAACACCAGTAGCGCACATCAGTTTAAATAGACTATCACAACTAAAAACTGGCAAGTCCAAGTGCTCCATCAGTAATCTCTGTGTTTCCGTTATGTACAATTGGCTGCGGTGGGCCACCACACCTTGATTTTTGCCGCCGCACCTTCAGGAATACCCCTAGGAGCTATATGTATTCGACTACATTATCCGTTGCTTGCCCAGTCTTTGCGTTTGGGGAGAAGCGCAGTTCCACTGGCCGAGCTAGCAGTTACTTGATTGGTTTCCACGGGTCGTCGTGGGCTCTAATTGGACAACGTTCTGCCTGGAGCAGCATAGCCAAGCCAACCTGAGGTAAACTAACTGCTACGTGGCTGTCACTTCAGCTGTCAAATTGGGAAAGGTAAGTGTTGGCAACAATTCTTGAAAAGTAGACAGCAGATGTTATGTTACCTTATATTTCCAGTGTTACTTGAAATTATGTTTCATTATGTCACATAATTACGTTATGTAAAGCTATGTTAGGCCACGTTATGTTACATACTGAGTACTGACTACTGCTGAGACGTCTCGTTTGGCCTCCCGGTCTTCTGTGGTAGATTAGTCCGTTCACAAACTGAGGGGATGAATATCCACATGTAAACAACTACATAGATCTTCTAGATAGATTATCGTTTGGCATTTTCCAGATATAGTTCGTGAGAAATGTAAGGGCAGTTTTTTCGATTTCATTACAGCCTATCGCCAGAGCGCTAGTTTTTATTTGAGCTTAATTAAGTCGACTGATAACGTCAACGCGATATCTTTCAATTGCAGATGAGCTTGTTGAAGTATTTCGCCAAAAAAAGAAAGGCGACAGATGAAGAAACTGGGCAGGTAAGATTCATTCGTGCAAAATAAAAGTCATTCGAGCTAGGGATGGGCATTCGATTACGCTTTCTTCGCCGATTGTCGGGAGAATTAACAATGAATAATCGAATAATAATTAACATCTTTACATTAAAGTACTCATAATTATTGCTATAATTTATCCCATTAGATTCCATGGCGGCCAGCGGCGGCCGTATTGTATCCCATAGCGGCCGGCGTCAGTGTTTTAATAGGCTATATAGGTGAACGGACGACGCCATCATCCCATTTACAGATAAGCCTAAATACTCTTAAGATCAATATTTCAGACCCTCTTCGATTTATTTTCATAATAAAAACACGTATTTGTAATCAATTATTTTTAGATATTTTAGTTTTACTATAGATCTTGCGGTTTGCGAGCCGTCCTTGGATACAAACCACAGGTTCTATCTGATAGCCTATACACTAAATATCAAAACTTCAGACCCTCTTCGGTGTGTTTTTAGAACCAAAGCCATAATGTTTGTATTTAACTATCTTAGTTTTACTATGAGATGTTCCAGCTCCTTCTTGTCTGTAGTCTAACACCGAGCCGATAGTTGGAATTGAGATGAACCGCCACCATCATTTTACAAGGCTCCGGTGCACACTGTTCAAATGGTAGGCTACATCATTTTTGTTGTGGATGAATTGTATTTATATGCTCCATTATAGTGATGACAGTAAACTTGGACATTTAAAAATGGTCCCATGCCACACTTCACCATGCTGCTTCATGTTGATTTTTAAGCGATTGACCTACGCTACGGAAGCTCGTAGGTAACTGAAGCCAGGGTACGGCCAAATGTTTGTCCGTGACAGACAGCGAAATTCATTGCTTGAAGACTTGCACTACACACAACGCAACAACCTATAGGCTATTCATTTTTGTTGATGAACGTCATTCTTCTTAACGAAATCCTCGTACTGGGGTGGGACGTCTGAGCGCAGGTCTTGCCACCGCACCTTCAAACATTTTCTAGGGGAAACACTGAATCTCCAGAGTGGAAGTCCGGTGCGGAGCATGACATAGACAGATATTTACCATTATCAACTTATAGGAAGTGCCATATAGGCTTTCATTTGGCACCATGATCTTTAACCTTGAATGACCTTGCAAGGTCAAACTCAAGGTCATGGGTTTTCATAGGACTATAACTTTAAAATGGTTAATGATAGCCAGATGTTTACCATTATCAACAAATAGGAAGTCCCATATGGGCTTTCAGTTGCCACCATGACCTTTGACCTTGAATTACTTTGAAATGTCAAGCTCAAGTTCATGGATTTTCATAGGACTATAACCTGATGGCTGATGACTGAGAAATGTTACCATTATCAACATACAGGTATAAAATAAGTGCTGCTGGGCGAGGTTTGTTTTGCCTGGCAACACTTGATTTTCCAATAAAATCGGCTGAACACTTTGCTGTCTATTGCCTGCGAAAGATCAGATCACTGAGGAAAATTTTGTATCCTTAACTAAAAATCAATGATTTTCCTAATATTTTTGTGGAGAAAAAATGAGAAAGTGTATAAATATCAGTAATACTATTTTGAAGAGAATTAACAAAAGTTTGAGCCTCTTATGTACAGCGCATTCAAGCACCACTGTCATTAGTCATGCTTGATGTCCACAATTTAAAGTGAACATACCCAATAAATTATTGCTTTTATGTTTAAACACGGGCGGCATGGTGGTGTAGTGGTTAGCGCTGTCGCCTCACAGCAAGAAGGTCTGGGTTCGAGCCCCGTGGCCGGCGAGGGCCTTTCTGTGTGGAGTTTGCATGTTCTCCCCGTGTCCGCGTGGGTTTCCTCCGGGTGCTCCGGTTTCCCCCACAGTCCAAAGACATGCAGGTTAGGTTAACTGGTGACTCTAAATTGACCGTAGGTGTGAATGTGAGTGTGAATGGTTGTCTGTGTCTATGTGTCAGCCCTGTGATGACCTGGTGACTTGTCGAGGGTGTACCCCACCTTTCGCCCATAGTCAGCTGGGATAGGCTCCAGCTTGCCTGTGACCCTGTAGAACAGGATAAAGCGGCTAGAGATAATGAGATGAGATGTTTAAACACAAAGGATGGACCAGTTTCATTGATGAATTACTTTTAAGCCTTCTAGGTGCATAACTGTCGTATAAAGAAGAAGCCTTTATCTGTAATTCTTACCCTGATACTCAAAATTCTAAATCTCTTTATTTTTGTCTTTTTGGTCTGTGAATTTCTGATTCTGATTCTGAACGGAAAATTAAACCAGTGGAAAATGATTGCTGGTTTGTGACCAGGGCAACGGACTGAAATGGAAATTTCATAAAACACTGCTTTTTCAAATGTTCATAACTGTGCTTTTTTTATGACATATTTACAAAACTAAACAAGTTTTCAATTCAGGAATGGGTTTCCCAAAAGCCTCTTAATACTAACAGCATCTTAACTAGGAGAGAGAGAGTGTTCATTGTGCTGCTCGCTCTAACATTTAACAATTATCTTTGTGCTACGATGCTTTTGGGAAACCCACCCCAGATCTTCATACTCTAATTTGTGCAATACATTACACAACACTATAACAACTACTTTGACTATTAATAGCCTGTGATTGCTATTAATAGCGTTTTATGCAGTGTTTTCATATTTTTATGTTGCTTATATTTTAGGTGTTCAATGTTTTTCCTTAATAACAACATTTTCTGTAAAAGCGTAGGTTACTTAATGATTAATAAAATGATAATCTCATCTCATTATCTGTAGCCGCTTTATCCTGTTCTACAGGGCCGCAGGCAAGCTGGAGCCTATCCCAGCTGACTACGGGCGAAAGGCGGGGTACACCCTGGACAAGTCGCCAGGTCATCACAGGGCTGACACATAGACACAGACAACCATTCACACTCACATTCACACCTACGGTCAATTTAGAGTCACCAGTTAACCTAACCTGCATGTCTTTGGACTGTGGGGGAAACTGGAGCACCCGGAGGAAACCCACGCAGACACGGGGAGAACATGCAAAACTCCGCACAGAAAGGCCCTCGCCGGCCACGGGGCTCGAACCCGGACCTTCTTGCTGTGAGGCGACAGCGCTAACCACTACACCACCGTGCCGCCCTAAAATGATAATTATATTGAAAATGATATAACTCAAATTGGGCCCTCAAGAAATGAAAACTCATAAGTGTCTGAACATTTAGAGGAGCAGTAGTTATTAAAGAGAAGCAGAACACACCTCGAGTGCAAGCTAATAATATGAACACACTGAATAAAGCACTAATAAGCTGTTCCCTGCTTATATCAACATTTATTAGTGAATTATGAATTCTGTTATGTGACTCTCAGATAGAAGCATTTACTGTTATAAAGTGTTACAAAGACATTTGAGCTTCAGTCTGAACATAATCATGTTTTGTTAGCTTTATACATTAGAGTAGTTTTGTGAAAGCATGTTTCTTCTTTCACCACACAGAATGCGAATATGAAGATCTTATTGACTCCATAGTGAAAGTTTTGTTTCAGAGTGGCATGCCTCAGCAAAATGAAAAAATGATACTATCTGAAACGTCCAGTTCCAGAGGCATTGATATTCAGTCCTGCATGATGTTAGTCCATAGAGTCCAAGTCCTTCCTTTGCCAGGACCTGATATTCCCAGATAGTCTCTCATCCAAGTCCTAACCATGCCCTTAAGGCACATCAGACAGCACCAATCTCCATTTCTATGGCCCTCAGCCTCTCGCCTATCACATAGTGGGAGTCTGTTAACCATGACAGTTTGACTCCCTACTCCCATCCTATCTCTGTATTGCAGTGTGCCTTAGGTACCATTTTTATGATGGTCTTTGGTATGACCCAATCGTGAGTAGAACTCATTATTTCTTGGTCGAGAGGCAGACACGCTAAGCACTAGCCCAACTTGCGGTTAGTGTTTGTGCATGTGAAAAAAACCCGGCTTGCTTTCTCTGTTAAGTCTCATCTCAAGGATCTCCAGGAGAATCTCAGAGTGACGACATGTATTCATGAACCTCAGAGTGGTGACTTGTCCAGGGTGTACCCCACCTCTCGCCCATAGTCAGCTGGGATAGGCTCCAGCTTGCCTGCGACCCTGTACAGGATAAGCGGCTACAGATAATTACAAGGCCCATTTGATATCAGTGCCATTTTCTCTCATAACAAACAAGGTTAGGTTGGAAAAAGCACACTATCCTGAAACAGTTAATCCTAAAAGGTGTGATGTCTAAGAATGTGTAAAAGTTTTAACAAAAGAATTTTAACCAATTAACCAAATCTATGGCCATTTCCCTTCTACTTCTCGTTCATTTTCCGCTATTAATTTTCCTAGTCTGGTGACAAAACTCACTTTCTTCACACCTGCTGACTCTCTTTCTGTCACTGAACTCATCATTAAGTCTAATTCTTCCTCCTGTAAGCTTGACCCCACCCCTCTATTTAAGTCTTGTTCATCTATAATCAATATTCCAGTTGCCATAGTGATTAATATATGTATTTCTTCTGGCTCTGTACCTACTGTCCTCAAAACTGCTGCAGTTACCCCTGTCCTTAAGAAACCCCACTTTGATCCAACATCTCTTTCCAATTACAGCCCTATCTCAAATCTTCCTTTTCTAGTTAAAGTGATGGAATGAATGGTAGCTAGACAACTATAATACACCCTTTTCAATCTGGCTTCCATACACACCACAGCACTGAGACAGCTCTTCTGCGAGTTGTTAATGATCTCAGATCTGCTGATAGTGGTTCCATCAATATCCTCTTCCTCCTTGACTTAAGGGCAGCATTTCACACTGTCTTTCCTCTGTTGGTTTTAAAGCCATAGTCCTTCAAAGGTTCAGATCATATCTCAGAAAAAGACAACACTTTATCTCACTAGGTCAACACAAGTTCTCTACCTCTCCTGTTATACATGGTTTCCCTCAGGGATCAGTTCTTGGGCTCCTTCTCTTTCGAGTCTACATCCTACCCCTTGGTCAGATTATTCGTAGCCATGCTCTTAACTTTCATTGCTATGCAAATTATGTTCAGTTATATCTCAGTACATACCCCCTACAGACTCTCCTCCAAATTCACTAATTGATTGTATCTCTGATTTAAAGCACTGGGTGCAGGATAACTTTCTTTGATAAAGTGCAGGATAACTTTCTTTGATAAAACTGAAGTTTTACTGGTCGGCCCCAAATCCCTATGATCTATATCCTCCAATTTTTTTCTGTTGTTATTGATGGTGTGCTTGTTAAGCCTATTCCTGTTGTCAGAAATCTTGGTGGACTGTTTGACCCATCACTTAATTTTGATCTATATATCAAGACCCTCCCCAAAAGGTCATTCTTTCATCTCTGTAACATTGCTCATCTTCGCCCGTTCCTGACTAGATGATGTGCAAACTCTGATTCATGCTTTCATTATGTCCCATGTAGACTACTGTAATTCCCTCTTTATAGGTCTCCCTGCAAAATCTTTATATAGCCTACAGTATATTCTGCAGCTAGAGTTCTCACCCATACCAAACGTTCTGCTCACACCACCGCATCCTCTCTCAGCTACACTGACTATCGGTTCAGTCCTGCATTAAGTGCTTGCTTCTCACCTTCAAAGCCCTGAGTAACCTTGCTCTACTATACCTTAATGAGTTCTTGACCCCCTACTCCCCCTCTCTTTCTCTCTCAGGTCTTCTAGCCATAATCTCTTTGCTGTCTCACACGCCAGACTTTCTACCCTGGGAGGCAAGTCCTTCAGTGCCATTGCCCCCAAACTCTGGAACTCTCTTCCTCAATGTCTCAGTGACTTCTCTTCTTTCTCGACTTTCAAATGTGAATTAAAGACTTTTCTATTCAATTAATATTTATCTTCGTCCTTTGACTCTTAGGGCCCTATTGTAACGATCTAAGCACATGGTTTGAAGCGCATGCCACAAGTGCATGTAGGGCATGTCCAAATCAGCTATTGCTAGGAAAAAATGGTTGCAGTGCCAGGTTACATATCTGCCATGTTGCAAGCTGTAGTGTTCTCATGCACTACTGATATGCAAGTTGCTGTGGCTGTTTTCTTGCTGAAAACTGAGCTAAGCAAGCTATAATGTTAAGATTATAAGATAGCAGTATTAGCTTGATCAACTGTCAGGGTTTCAGCAGGTTAATTTTGCATATGTTTGCCCTGCTGTTAGTAAGTAGTTGGCTTTTTTTTTTTTTTTAATCAAATAACTGATAACTGTGGGTTTATATTCTATGAGCCCAGTAGTAGATGAACTAATAAACAGCTTTACACTATATTCAGTGAGTGATGATTCTATGAGGTTGGTGGTGGCAGTGATTCTGGGTAGAAGGGGGAAGAGGGATTATGCATTTCCTTGTTTCTTACAATAGGGCTCGACACCCCAACTGGTTCTTTCTCAATCCAACACCCCCCACCCACCCACCCACCCCCCACACACACACTCTGTCCCTCTGAGTTACATGTCAATCCTGAGATTGAGATCCTGACCTCTTCTGTTCCTCAGACCTACCTGATCCATTCTGATCCCCTATGTCTGGCTGGAGTCTCATCACACCACTCCTTTGGAGGATGGCCCTGTATGGACAGTCAAAAGTTGCGCTTGGAAGACACTCTGGACTCTTACAGTAACACTTTTATGGCTGAGGACTACAGTTGACTTGCTAACTTTAGGACTGCAGTTGTCATGAACAGTTTTGCACTCAAGTTTCCATCAATGAACAGTTTATAACATCAACAAAACAGACTTCATGTTAAAACTGTTAAAAATGTTATGATTATGCTATCTGTTATTATCCAAATGAAGATCGGTTCCCTTTTGAGTCTGGTTCCTCTTGAGATTTCTTCTTCATGTCATCTGAGGGAGTTTTTCCTTGCCACAGTTGCCACAGGTTTGCTCATTTGGGATAAATTAGGGATAAAATTAGCTCATGATTAAAGTCACTTAAATTCTGTAAAGCTGCTTTGTGACAATGTCTATTGTTAAAAGCACTATAAAAATAAACTTGACTTGACTTGATTTGATATACTGCCCCTTGTTTGTTTGGCGTGTGGAGTATGAATTTGCCAGGTGACCAGATCTTCCACATAGCACCTTTAAAGTGTATGTACTGCATCAAAACCCCACTTTTTTCCTTGTACAAAGCAACAATCATGTTGATTGACCATATGTTTTCGAACCATAGCTGATCCAAAAGGCCATAAATTGATGGAAAATCAGTAAGATCAGCCAGTTTTCATGGAATCTGCCGAGACTCATCCGGAAGATCCCGAAGGGGTGCGTGATGTCACCCGTGTAACAATCCAGGTATCAATTTCGTTCATGTGCATAGCAGCGGTTAGACCAGTCTCAATATGGAATGACGTTTTGGAGAGAATTCTAATAGTGATTGGGATTCTTATATGTCAGATGACGGGGCAGATGATTATCAAGGATATTCCAGAGTAAATGGTCATCTGTTCGAGCCCCCAAGATGAGAAACTGCCAGTTCACTCAACTCATGACAATCTTCCTCTGTAGCATGCAAGAGATGGAGAGATGGATAGACAGAGAAATGTGCAGAATGTGGTGGTTGCCTTTCATCATGTTTTCGTGAACAAAACTAAAAACAAATCGAATCCTCCAATATTGCAATCTGAGAGGATTTAACATGTTTCAGTGAATAATTAATGATAATTGCGCACACACATTTTTCTTCCTGTTAAAGTGCATCAGATATGATAAGATTGGATGTCACAAGCGTGTAAGTGTTGCTCATAATCCTGTGTCTGGTGCACTGTGTGTGTGTGTGAAAGATAATACGGGAATCGACGAACTGTCCAAATGTCAGATCAAATGTCATTTATTAAATAAATGGGTTTCCTTTTTGCTCCAATAATTCCCATGTGGTCGTTCTGGTGGTGATGAATACTTGATGGATCAGATTTATTATTGGTAGGTGACACAAACTCTGTCTGTTTTGTCTGCACAAGTCTCACCCACTGTCGCTTTAGATTAGTGTACTTTCTTGGAAATCCGTGAACTGAATAGCCTGTTGTATATGGATTTGAACATCCAAACACAATGCAGCGCTTTCCCATCGTTATTTTTTTTATAAGATTCCAACAACAATATCTAATTTCAGTGAGTAAACAAGCACGGAGTCAGATGAACCAAAATGACCCAAATAACCGGGGTTCCACACATGACATCATGAGAGATTAGCCCTGGGGCAAGGCTGCCTTTTTCCGGGATCAGGAAGCCACGATTTATGAATAGTTTTGTGCTTGATAATAAAATAAAAAATAATTTATATTATTTTCCCCCTGCTTTATTAATTTATTTTGGTCATTACTAATGATGTATATTCATTTTAAAGCATTACAGAAAGGCATTACATACACTTTAAATAAAAGCACTGTGTCAGGACAGACCCAAGATGATAAATGCTCACCAGCTGGAGTGAAATAAACTCTGGTATTTTTGGAGCTTGTATCATATTAATCTAGCTCTGAAATCTCTGGCATCATGTATCTATTTGACAGTAAATTACCCTTAACCTTTCGACCATGACTTGACTGATATTTCAGAGGCACCTGTGGATGAAAGTGTGAAGATTTATAATGTTATTATTGCAAACAAATCATAAACTCTACTTCTAATGCTCACTCTCAGTAAGACAGATGATATTTGCTACTAAAACTCTTGCTTTTCTTAAATTTTTTTTTATTAGTTTGCTGAATACCTACATAACTTAATGACAACATGGACTCTACGATGGATGTTCTATCCTATATTCTATCCTATGTTATATCGCCTGATCAAGCTCCTTTCCAGTTTTCATTATATGCTGAGTGTATTTGCATCCTTGCGATTGCAATTGACTGCAAAACCATTTTGCTTTTCCTCCAGTAATTTCCTCCAGTCACCTTCCCACTCTCCTAGATTTATGGCAGTTGGTGGCTGCACCCTGAATGATACATCATGTCCTGTTGAATGCTTTAACCCACTCTATAATAAATGGAAGTCATTGGCTCCCATGATTGGGCACCGAAAAAATGTAGGTGTCTGCACCCCAGGAGGAATGATCTCTACAGTTGGCAGGCGAGATAATGTCACCTGTGTCACCAGTGTAGAAAAGTAAGTATCATAAGAATGGCGATGATTTTGTATGCTTTATTTAGCAAAGTTATGGCTCCAGTCGTGTTGATGCTTTTTTTTTTTGTCCTTCATTATAATGAGTGATGTCCTACAGAACAGTGCATAGTGAGCTGACCTTCTCATGGCTCCACACCACGGATCTGTCAGTTTGCAATCTCACAAATCTCAAGCTGAGATTGAAGTACCCAAAGCATGCTAGCATAAACACTGCCCCCTCAGAAATAAATCTCAGAGATGAATTCATGGCAGTTTATGCTTGCCAAATTTCAGAGACCACCATGAGAAATATGCAAGACCACTCTGCTTTTATTCCAGAATTGAGCAGTGGTTTGTACCCAGCGTCAAATAAAACATAGACATGCAAGTAGATGATAAATTGAGATCAATGTCAATATTTGGAACATCAAATTAATAAAGGGGTTATTGATTAAATTGCATAATGTCATGGAGCATACACACTCTTTGGCCACTTTAATAGGAACATTGAAACACCTTTGTATTCATCTAAATATCCAGCCAATCGTCTGTTAGCAGCAAACACATAAAATCATGCAGATACAGGTACGACTGTAGCCTCAGATTCCTGTTCTTTACCGACAGGACGAGAACCTGATGTGGTCTTCTGCTATTGTAGCCTATCGGCCTGTTCTGAGATTATTTTCTGCTTACCATTATTGTAAACAAAGGTTATTTGAGTAACCGTAGCATTCCCGTCAGCATGTTCACAGATGACATACATACGTACATACTGTATATACATAGGATATTACATGGTGGCACAAAGATATTTAGTTTATCTTTGAGTGGTGAATGTATATTTCACGAGTGAGTGAAGCAAATGAGTGAGTTTTTTTTTACATGAGAAGATAAACTTCATATCTTCTCGCCACCGTGTATAATGTTCTTTATATTATATGGACACATCCACAAATAAAAAGAATTGTAATTTTGAACTGGTTTGCCATTTTGACAATGTGCATCCAGTCAGTGGGAAAAAACTGGGAGTGATGTAATCAGAGTGAAATATTTCACTCAGATCTGCAATGTATTTTGTATGAAAAATACTAAATTTTCAACATGAGAAGATAAACTTCATATCTTCAAGCCAACATGTGATTTTCTTTTTATTATATAGACACATTCATAAACAAAAGTACTCAAATTTATCAAAACAATTCATTGATTTTCTCAGGAGTGAAGATATTGGAAAATATGTCATGGTTGTGGTTCTCGATGTCCCAGATGTACTTCATATGAAAAATACAAGTAGCGTATTTCCTAGTAAAACACTTACGTCTATGTAATATACCAACATCTCATCTCATCTCTCATTATCTCTAGCCGCTTTATCCTTCTACAGGGTCGCAGGCAAGCTGGAGCCTATCCCAGCTTACTATGGGCGAGAGGCGGGGTACACCCTGGACAAGTCACCAGATCATCGCAGGGCTGACACATAGAGACAAACAACCATTCACACTCACATTCACACCTACGGTCAATTTAGAGCCACCAAATATCTTAACTTGCATGTCTTTGGACTGTGGGGGAAACCGGAGCACCCGGAGGAAACCCACGCAGACACGGGGAGAACATGCAAACTCCACACAGAAAGGCCCCTGTTGGCCATTGGGCTCGAACCCAGAACCTTCTTGCTGTGAGGCGACAGCGCTAACCACTACACCACCGTGCTGCCTCGGACAGCCATCTTCTTTCTACTTTCCCTGGGGAATTCTTCTTCTTTGGTTATTCAGAGGCTCTCGCTGAACTATGGGATAGTGTAGTGTAGCATGGTTTGGTACATGAAGAAGAAGCCTTTATTTTTCACATGCACACTCAAGCACAGTGAAATTTGTCCTCTGCATTTAACCCATCTGAAGCAGTGAACACACACACACACACACACACACAAGTGAGCAATGAGCACACACATACAGTGGTGGTTGAATGTTTGTGAACCCTTTAGAATTTTCTATATTTCTGCATGAATATGACCTAAAATATCATCAAATTTTCACATAAGTCCTAAAAGTAGATAAAGAGAACCCAGTTAAACAAATGAGACAAAAAATATTATACTTGGTCATTTATTTATTGAGGAAAATGATCCAATATTACATATCTGTGAGTGGCAAAAGTATGTCAACCTTTGCTTTCAGTATCTGGTGTGACCCCCTTGTGCAGCAATAACTGCAACTAAACATTTCTGGTAACTGTTGATCAGTCCTGCACACCGGCTTGGAGGAATTTTAGCCCATTCCTCCATACAAAACAGCTTCAACTCTGGGATGTTGGTGGGTTTCCTCACATGAACTGCTCGCTTCAGGTCCTTCCACAACATTTCGATTGGATTAAAGTTAGGAGTTTGACTTGGCCATTCCAAAACATTAACTTTATTGTTCTTTAACCATTCTTTGGTAGAACGACTTGTGTACTTAGGGTCGTTGTCTTGCTGCATGACCCACCTTCTCTTGACATTCAGTTCATGGACAGATGTCCTGACATTTTCCTTTAGAATTCCCTGGTATAATTCAGAATTTATTGTTCCATCAATGATGGCAAGCCGTTCTGGCCCAGATGCAGCAAAACAGGCCCAAACCATGATACTACCACCACCATGTTTCACAGATGGGATAAGATTCTTATGCTGGAATGCAGTGTTTTCCTTTCTCCAAACATAAGGCTTCTCGTTTAAACTAAAAAGTTCTATTTTGGTCTCATCCGTCCACAAAACATTTTTCCAATAGCCTTCTGGCTTGTCCACGTGATCTTTAGCAAACTGCAGACAAACAGCAATGTTCTTTTTGGAGAGCAGTGGCTTTCTCCTTGCAACCCTGCCATGCACACCATTGTTGTTCAGTGTCCTCCTGATGGTGGACTCATGAACATTAACATTAGCCAATGTGAGAGAGGCCTTCAGTTGCTTAGAAGTTACCCTGAGGTCCTTTGTGACCTTGCCGAGTGCACGCCTTGCTCTTGGAGTGATCTTTGTTGGTCGACCACTCCTGGGGAGGGTAACAATGGGCTTGAATTTCCTCCATTTGTACACAATATGTCTGACTGTGGATTGGCGGAGTCCAAACTCTTTAGAGATGGTTTTGTAACCTTTTCCAGCCTGATGAGCATCAGCAACGCTTTTTCTGAGGTCCTCAGAAATCTCCTTTGTTCATGCCATGATACACTTCCACAAACACGTGTTGTGAAGATCAGACTTTGATAGATCCCTGTTCTTTAAATAAAACAGGGTGCCCACTCACACCTGATTGTCATCCCACTGATTGAAAACGCCTGACTCTAATTTCACCTTCAAATTGACTGCTAACCCTAGAGGTTCACATACTTTTGCCACTCACAGATACATAATATTTGATCATTTTCCTCAATAAATAAATTATCAAGTATAATATTTTTGTCTCATTTGTTTAACTGGGCTCTCTTTATCTACTTTTAGGATTTGTGTGAAAATCTGATGATGTTTTAGGTCATATTTATGCAGAAATATAGAAAATTCTAAAGGGTTCACAAACTTTCAAGCACCACTGTACCCAGAGCAGTGGGTAGCTACTTGGGCACTTCAGCCCAAGGCAGGCCCACATTAATCTCTTTGGACTGTGGGGGAAACTGGAGCACCTGGAGCAAACCCACGCTGACACGGGGAGAACATGCAAACTCCACACAGAAAGGCCTGTCAGCCGCTGAGCTCAAACCCAGAACCTTCTTGGATTACATTTGGATACTATGGATGTAGATCATCCAGGTACTGTTTGACTACTATTAAATGCCTACTGAGTATTCGGACACCCTACTGCTTTTTTTTATAATAACAGTATGGAAGTATGCATGTTCAGATGCAGCCCGTGATTTTAGGCATTGTCCTGCTACTACATGATCATTGCTGATCAGATGATTGCATGAATGCATAAATGTACAGGTGTTCCTAGTAAAGTTGATGATGAGTTTATATTTTTTGATCTGGTGAGCTGCAGTTTACTATATTGTTGACAGCCTGCATCTTGTACACACCAGTCAAGTTTTTGATTATTTCAGATGAATGATGATGCTAAAATTAATGAACGATCCAGAGGGGTATTATCAAGAACTGTGTAGCTAGTAGCAAGAAGAGTGAAGATGAAAGATTCCTGTTCTTGCCTGATGTACTGTTAATAATATGGATAATTACATGTGTAATAAAAAGAGGATGATGATAGTAAAGCTGGATGACTTTGTGGCTGAGAAAAAAAACCCACAAAACAGCAAGGATTTTTAAAGTGCTTCATTTTAAATATCTTTTCATCAACCAAAGTGTGTTTCTGCACATGCTCAGCATATCTTTTTTTCTGAAAACAGAATAAAGTTCTGAAGCACACACACATCTTAACCAGACAATAGTGGGCATTTTTCATGTTCTGTTTTCCATATCATAAATATCCGATTTTAGCATGTGCCAAGAATAACAAAAAGCATAAATAAAATGCATTTCCCTAGTTTTAAATGAATGAAAGCTATGCATTGGACACTTCTACAATTTAGTTCTTTTGAGATTTGCTTGTAAGGAGCTTGTTGTCTTTTTTTTTTTCGATTAGGTTAGTAATCTATTGCTCTAACTAAAGTCCCAAAGCTAATTAAAAAGAAATTTACAGGCTTCTTTTCACATATATTCATTCAACAAGGCAAATGAAGGTATCCATCACATCGTTCACTTTGCTTTACAGATAATTAGCTTCAAGCCATTTGAGATTCATCTGTATTTAAAATGTTTCTGCTACATAAAGATTGCAAAGGGTATAATGTTAAGTTTGGACATTTAGAAGCACTGAACTGTCAGGCTCAGGTGTGGTCTGGAGGCAATGCATTTATTGTTGCTCCCCACAGTGTAATTTATGAGATGATGAGGTCTTAATGAGCAGCACGTGAGCAAAGATGGAATTGTTGTTAAAATTGCTGATTGAACAGTGAATATTCAGGCTGTGCTGACAGACAACGGTGTGTTTGTGTGTAAGTGCAAGAGTGATATACGTGCATCCTGTTCTTATATGGATCTGCCAATGGGCTTTCAATTAGCAATCTGAACCCCTGAGTAGAGTTTTGATGGTAAATGGGAGCCATGGGATACAATCTGTCTCACTCACACACACACACACACACACACACACACACACACACACACACACACACACACAATTAGTCTCCTGCTCAGTCTTCTGGTGCTGTGTCTGCAACTGATGAGAGAATAATTCAATCATCTAATAGCATCCTGATCTGCTCCCTGCATGAGCGTAATTTTTCCAACACTGCAGAACTGACGTAATACAAAAATGTATCACCACAAAGCCCACGCGACTGATTTACTTTTCTTTCTCTTAATGTTAAAATGCTCATGTTTTTCAGCCAGGAGCTAAAGCATCTGTACCATCTACATCACCATTTATGAGAATTTCAACATATTTTCCTTGTAATGAGAAAAGAACTGAAAATCTGTTTACTAGAAACTACAAAAAAACATTCTAAAATATTGTACGTGTTAGGATTTTTTTTTCTTGGTATTTTGTCACAGCACAATACATTCAACGTGCATACACATCTCAGACACTGCAACACAATTACCTTCCTAATCTAAAAATATTGGACCTTTAGCGGAAATATGAGACTTGGTTGAAATTTACTTGACATTGGAGGTAGAAACAGCAACTGGATGCAGTTCTGAGTGCATTCAAGAGAGTGGAACAATTGCTGTATAATAACTAATAGCAATAATATATAGTAATGACAGGCGGCAAGGTAGTGTAGTGGTTAGCACTGTCGCCTCACGGCAAGAAGGTCCTGGGTTCGAGCCTGTGTCTGTGTCTATGTGTCAGCCCTGTAATGACCTGGCGACTTGTCCGGGGTGTACCCTGCCTCTTGCCCATAGTCAGCTGGGATAGGCTCCAGCTTGCCTCCGACCCTGTAGGACAGGATAAGCAGCTACAGATAATGGATGGATGGATATAGTAATGACAATATTCATCTCATCTCATTATCTCTAGCCGCTTTATCCTGTTTATACAGGGTCGCAGGCAAGCTGGAGCCTATCCCAGCTGACTATGGGCGAAAGGCGGGGTACACCCTCGACAAGTCGCCAGGTCATCACAGGGCTGACACATAGACACAGACAACCATTCACACTCACATTCACACCTACGCTCAATTTAGAGTCACCAGTTAACCTAACCTGCATGTCTTTGGACTGTGGGGGAAACCGGAGCACCCGGAGGAAACCCACGCAGACACGGGGAGAACGTGCAAACTCCGCACAGAAAGGCCCTTGTCGGCCACGGGGCTCGAACCCGGACCTTCTTGCTGTGAGGCGACAGTGCTAACCACTACACCACCGTGCCGCCAATAATAATAATAATAATAATGGTGGCACCATGGTGTAGTGGTTAGCATTGTCACCTCACAGCAAGAAGGTTCTGGGCCTGAGTCCAGTGGCTGACGGGGGCCTTTCTGTGTGGAGTTTGCATGTTCTCCCCGTGTCTGTGTGGGTTTCTCTGGGTGCTCCGGTTTCCCTCACAGTTCAAAGACATACAGGTTAGGCTAATTGGTTGCTCTAAATTGACCATAGGTGTGAAGATGAGTATGAATGGTAGTTTGTCTCAATGTATCAGCCCTGCAATGATCTGGTGACTTGTCCAGGGTGTACCCCACCTCTTGCCCATAGTCAGCTGGGACTTTGCATGTTCTCCCCGTGTCCGCGTGGGTTTCCTCTGGGTGCTCTGGTTTCCCCCACAGTCCAAAGACATGCAGGTTAGGTTAACTGGTGACTCTAAATTGACCGTAGATGTGAGTGTGAATGGTTGTCTGTGTCTATGTGTCAGCCCTGTGATAATCTGGTGACTTGTCCGGGGTGTACCCCGCCTCTCGCCCATAGTCAGCTGGGATAGGCTCCAGCTTGCCTGCGATCCTGCACAGGATAAGTGGCTACAGATAATGGATGGATGGATGGATGGATAGTAGATACTCTGATCAAGAGCGATGTATAACAGGTCCCTGACATAACCACAGCAGTGAGCAGCCCGGGGTTAGGTGTCCTCCTCAAAGGCACTTCAGCCATTCCTGTTGGTCCAGGGAATCAAACCAGCAAACTTTTGATCCCAAAGCTGCCTTTCTAACCTCTAGGCCATGGCTTCCCCAATTTAGTTTGTTGATAAAAATACAGCATTTGCCCTTAGACCTTCATAAGAGCTATTTGATTCAACAGGGTTTCCATTTAGTTAGGTTTTTTTTTCCTTTTTTATCAGACATCTAGTTTTTGGGTTTGTTTACCTGACATGTTTCGATGTACGACTGTCGTCTTCCTCAGAGTGTCACCGGATGTTATTGGTGACGCATCTTTTATCAGCTGATGTTTCCGAAGGCGTGGCCTTCCTGTCTGGATTGACAGGTCGGTCACGCCTTCTACTGTCAGTTCATCCCCTGCAAGATGGCACTCAAGGTATGGGAGAGCATGTATGCTCCCTCATCCCGGTTGATGGTCCTCGGGCTTCGCTTACGGATCTCCATGGCCTCCCTGATCCAGCGCTGATGTTTATCATCTTCTGTGCGGATGACTCTGGCATTCCCCCAGTCCATAATATGATTTTCCCTTTTACAATGATCTGTTATGGCTGACATAATTTTCTTGTTGTGCCTTTTCTTTTATTGTTCGGGTTTGTCTTGTAGCTGTCTCCTTTTCACACTCTTTCTTATGTTCATTTTTTCTTGTGTTGAAACTCCTTCCTGTCTCCCCAATGTAAGTTTTATTGCATAATTGGCATGGAATCTCATATATGGTGTTGCATCTGTTGTCCGGATGTATTCTGTCTTTGGGATGAACCAGGATCTGACGGAGTGTTGTGTATGGTTTGACAGGTGTGTTAATGTTGTATTTCCTCATTGCTCTTTGAATGCGTTCCGTTATTCCTCTGATATATGGTAATGTCACTACTCCCCTGTGTTCTTGTTTGTTGGTTTGTTTTTTCTCTTTCTTCTGTGTTTTACTGTTTTTGACCTGTTCCGCCCCTTTGGATATTGCCCATTGTGGATATTGACATGCCTTCAGTGCGTGTTGTATATGTTGTTCCTCCTGTTCTTTGTCCTGTGGATCTGTAATTATTGCTGTGCGTTCATGTAATGTTTTGACTACTGATATTTTGTGCATTATGGGGTGTTCGGAAGTCCAATTTAAATATTGGTCGGTGTGTGTGGGTTGAAGGCATGTCAATATCCACAATGGGCAATATCCAAAGGGGCGGAACAGGTCAAAAACAGTAAAACACAGAAGAAAGAGAAAAAACAAACCAACAAACAAGAACACAGGGGAGTAGTGACATTACCATACATCAGAGGAATAACGGAACGCATTCAAAGAGCAATGAGGAAATACAACATTAACACACCTGTCAAACCATACACAACACTCCGTCAGATCCTGGTTCATCCCAAAGACAGAATACATCCGGACAACAGATGCAACACCATATATGAGATTCCATGCCAATTATGCAATAAAACTTACACTGGGGAGACAGGAAGGAGTTTCAACACAAGAAAAAATGAACATAAGAAAGAGTGTGAAAAGGAGACAGCTACAAGACAAACCCGAACAATAAAAGAAAAGGCACAACAGGAAAATTATAAGTCAGCCATAACAGATCATTGTAAAAGGGAAAATCATATTATGGACTGGGGGAATGCCAGAGTCATCCGCACAGAAGATGATAAACATCAGCGCTGGATCAGGGAGGCCATGGAGATCCGTAAGCGAAGCCCGAGGACCATCAACTGGGATGAGGGAGCATACATGCTCTCCCATACCTGGAGTGCCATCTTGCAGGGGACGAACTGACAGTAGAAGGCGTGACCGACCTGTCAATCCAGACAGGAAGGCCACGCCTTCGGAAACATCAGCTGATAAAAGATGCGTCACCAATAACATCCGGTGACACTCTGAGGAAGACGACAGTCGTACGTCGAAACATGTCAGGTAAACAAACCCAAAAACTAGATGTCTGATAAAAAAGGAAAAAAAAAAAACTAACTATATTTAATATAAGACATAATGAACGCAATCGAAATAGGGTTTCCATTTGTTTCTTATTACAGGGAGGCATGTTGATCATATGTATGTGTGTGTGTGTGTGTGTGTGTTTTAATCAGACCTACAGTACAGCTACAATGGATAGTTTTCACATGATGTTTCAAAGCTAGTGATTTCCCAGAGTCCACCCTTACTGGGGTCAAGCGGTGTGGTTCGATTCACTGAACAAGCTTTTTTAACACATAGAACTTTTTAAGGCCTCGTCCAAAGTTAATGCTTTAAAGCAAACAATGGTACACCTATCCTGCACTCATGGCTGTCGTAATAAGTCAAATGACCCAGTTAATCGTAGCTTCCACAGTATTCCCACAATTAGAGAGCAGGAAGGAGACCCAACAAACCACCTGAACATGCAAAGGAGGAATCTTTGGATTGCAAGGATTAATAGAAAAAAACATCAGCTATTCCAACACAGTAGAGTCTGCTCAGACCATTTCATTCGTGGTGTGTATTTTACATAAACAATTAAGCTGCAAAATGCACAATCCTATCATAATATTGTGTAAGCAGTGCCTGCCTGGTCAATGTTTTCATTGTAATCTAGATCTGTTTTCGCTCACTAACATTGTAATGGAACGCTGATCATTTACTCATACAGGAGGACTTGTTTATGTCAAATAATTTACTATCCCTGTTGAATCACATAAAGACTGTGTTCATTTTTATTTGTGTATAAAGACTAACTAGACTGTGGAAATAAAAATGATACAAATGTTATATTAGATAAGTTGTAGATAGAGTATTTATGTGGTTAGAGGCATATAAAATATATAAGATACAATTAATCACATGTACATGATCAGGCATTTACTGTAAGCCTGCATGGTTAATGGTACATTATACTGTACATACTTTGGCTGCAATCAGCAAGCAATTGCCACTGACTACCAGATCCAGTACCCAACCGCATTCAAATTACAGGACTCAAGAGATTTGTAAGCCTTGAGATCATCAAGTGTGTAGGCACTCTGAGTATTTACAAAATAGTTAACAATGTCAGGATATGAAATGGATGGCAAGCTTGTGTAATCACTCGAGAAGGCAGCTTTATCCACTTCATTGGTAGAGTCCTTAAATTAGAGCAAGTTTTGATTTATATTTTTCTCTAGAAATGTTATCCAAAATGTCTATGTACTTTTCCTTAACTGGTTTTGTGGTTGTTGTTACACTGTAAAAAAAAATAGTTGAGAATACTTGAAATTTCAAGGCAACAGTCTGCATTAAGAATTTTATGTTTTGCCAACGATGTGCCCATGATAATCCAAACTATGATAAAACTGTTATCTTTATTAAGAATTCTTAATTAAGTCAATTTTCAATTCCTCATTCTGCCAACATAGATTTCTCTTTTTGCTGAACAGTGGCATTCACAGTAGTGCAAAAAGGCAATTGAGGTTATCACAATTTTTTTTGGGGGGGGGCTTTTTTCACCTCTATTTGGATAGGACAGCATAGAGACAGGAAATGAGCGGGAGATAGATCGGGAAATGACCTCGGGTCGGAACCGAACCCGGGTCCCCGGATTTATGGTATGGCGCCTTATCCACCTGAGCCACGACGCCCCTGAAGTTATCACAATTTATCATTAAACTATACATGCCTTTTTTCATTGTGCTACACAATTACAAAACTTCAATATTGAAATAAAGTTTTTAAAACCTACGTCATGGGTGTGGCTCAGGTGGATAAGGCGCCATACCATAAATCCGGGGACCCGGGTTCGATTCTGACCTGAGGTCATTTCCTGATCCGTCCCTCTCTCCCGCTCATTTCCTATCTCTACACTGTCCTATCCAAATAAAGGTGAAAAAAGCCCCCCCCCAAAAAGTCTGATAACCTCAATTGCCTTTTTGTACTACTGTGAATGCCACTGTTCAGCAAAAAGAGAAATCTATGTTGGCAGAATGAGGAATTGAAAATTGACTTAATTAAGAATTCTTAATAAAGATAACAGTTTTATCATAGTTTGGATTATCATGGGCACATCATTGGCAAAACATAAAATTCTTAATGCAGACTGTTGCCTTGAAATTTCAAGTATTCTCAACTATTCTTTTTTTACAGTGTATGTATCGATGAAAAATTCAGAATTTTATTTGACAATATAGCTACCAATAATGAAAACACTCTTATTGGCTTGACCATAAAGATGATGGTGCTTGAGCTTTTTCTGGAATTTCGTGACGTCAATGAAAACTTACCATACATAGAGATTCGGCTGAAAGTATTTGCTGGAATACTTCTTTAACAATTAATATATATTAAAAAAAAAAAAAACACTGTTCACATAACACTAATAGCCCACTGTTTATAAGACTTAACTTTTGTGTATTTTAAAGGCAGTGCATATTTAACCCATTAATTACCCACCTATTCACTTCTCAGTATTACTCAATAATATGTTTAAGGATGAATAACTAAATAATAATGACACCATTTCTGAGTATTTGCAAGTATTTGCACTGTATTATATTTCTGTTTAAGCACAATAAATACAGAGAGTAGAAAAGGTTAGAAATAGCAGCGTTCATTCTGTGTCATGTGGTTCTGAATATTGATGGGAGACAGAGTGTCGGGAAAAGACATTTGTTTGTTTTGAATGTTTTGCTTCTGGCCATAAGCCCAGGGAAGCATATAAATGTGACAGGTTCTCATGGCCACACAAGGAAAATGAATGGATCACTGTTGGATATGTGAGCAATACATAACAGACTGACAATGCATCCAGATTGACCTCCTGTTTTATTCCCTGGTCCCATGCCCTCCAAAAAAAGGCTCTTATGCAAGGAAAATCTCAGGAGAGATGTATCAGTGGTATAAAATACAACAGCACCATTCTCAAAACATTCTAGGTGTGTTCCAGTGACAAGAGTGGAGCAGTGAAATGGTATTCCGGTATTCCTGAGCTGTTCCTGTAGTGCTGTATGTGTGATGGAGATGGACGGCCACATGTTTGCCCTTGGGGGCCTCAAGTGACATGACCTGACCCAACACTGTGCAGTGCTACGAAGCCTAATCATGTAACAGCTGGCTCTGTATTGTTGTGACTGAAATAAAGGTGATAAAAGGACTTATTATGTGCTGTATAATGCAATCCCCAATGGTTTATGATGTTTTTAGGCTGATTTTATGATAAGATCATTTTATATGCTTCACTAACCGTTTATAGATGCATTGAATGAATGGCTAAACAAACAGAAATAATTTCAATACCATGTTCATATCCAATGTGAGTGTGAATGGTTGTTTGTCTCTGTGTTAGCCCTGCGATGATCTGGCGACTTGTCCAGGGTGTACCCTGCCTCTCGCCCATAGTCAGCTGGGATAGGCTCCAGCTTGCCTGCGACCCTGTAAAACAGGATAGGCGGCTACAGATAATGGATGGATGTTCATATCCTATTTTTCATATCTATCTATCTATCTATCTATCTATCTATCTATCTATCTATCTATCTATCTATCTATCTATCTATCCACATTCACTGGATATGAGCACTTGTATGCTCTGATTGGCTACTCTACTACTAGGCTATCAGCTCATAAATTGTGAGTAGAGAAAAAGAAAATGGCAGAGTGTGTTGCTGAACCAACTGAGGACAAAATAAAAACTCTACTTGAAAACAAAACCCAAAAAATTATTAACTATTGAAAAGAAACAGAAATAGCTAAAAGAATATTGTTTTGTTTTTTCCCCCCTAATATCTCATGTTCCACACTCCAGCCCAGTCAGTGGCGGTAATGCACCTTTAATTTGGTTTGCCAACCACCAAAAAACCCAAAAGAAGAAGAAGAACCCCCCCCCCAAAAAAAGACAACAAAATATAGAATATAAAAGTATTTAATGGTAAGAACACATTTTCTATATTTAACAGTTATTCCAGTCAATCTCGTTGTACACGGCTTATAGCCCACTCAGCGCTACATGCTACGTCGGCTATCAGCTCTGTATGACTCAATTTCATGGAATGATTGTTAAATATATAATTCCTACCGCAGACCTCACCAGTGTCACACTGCCCTCATACATGTCCCGGACCACTCTTACCTAATTCTCTGCCACTCCAGACTTCCTTGTACAATATTATACCTCCTCTCTCAGCACCATGTCATATGCTTTCTCTAAGTCCACAAAGACACAATGTACCTCCTTCTGACCTTCTCTATACTTCTTCCATCAACATTCTCAAAGCAATCATTGGCTCTATCTTGCTCTTTCCTGGCATGAAATCATACTGTTGCTTGCTAATCACCCCATATCTTCTTAACCTAGATTCTACGAATCTTTCCCAAAACTTCATCATGTGGCTGATCAACTTTATACCTCTGTAGTTACTACAGCTCTGCACATCACCCTTATTCTTGAAAATCAGTGCCAGTACACTTCTTCTCCACTCCTCAGACATCCTCTCACTTTCCAAGATTGTGTAAAACAATCTAGTTTAAAACTCCACTGCCATTTTTCTAAACACCATACTGCCACAGGAATGTCATCCAGACCAACCACCTTTCCATTTTTCATCCTCTTCATAACTGTCCTCACTTCATTCTTGCTAATCCACTGCACTTTTTGATTCACAATCCCTACACCATCCACCATTCTCTCTCTCTCTCTCTCTCTCTCGCCTGCATTTTCTTCATTCATCAGCCCCTCAAAGTACTCCTTCCATCTTCTCAACACATTTCCTAACTTGTCAGTACACTTCCATTTTTATCCCTCATGTTATGGGTGGTTTAAATGGAGATATAAATCTGACTTCAGCTAGACACTGAAACATGGAGATTGTTGTTGTTTGTGTGCATTCTTATTTGTTCTTGAAAATCAACAAATTTTTGATTTGTGGTTTTCCTTTATTTCCTTTTTTATTGTAATATTTTTCATTTGTGCCACCCTTATTTTGTTAACTTTTTTTTTTCAAAATCATATACCATTGATTTGTAAGATGAGGGGTGTAACATACTGCCAATATCTTTATCTGTATTTGTTTAGTGCTCTAAATATTCATACCTATTTTTGTTTGGACTTGTATGCAGTGTTTTAGGAGGTTCTATTTCCCAACCCTGACCTGACATTGTTAATGAATGTGGTCTTTATTTGAGCTTTATACAACCCCGATTCCAAAAAAGTTGGGACAAAGTACAAATTGTAAATAAAAACGGAATGCAATGATGTGGAAGTTTCAAAATTCCATATTTTATTCAGAATAGAACATAGATGACATATCAAATGTTTAAACTGAGAAAATGTATCATTTAAAGAGAAAAATTAGGTGATTTTAAATTTCATGACAACAACACATCTCAAAAAAGTTGGGACAAGGCCATGTTTACCACTGTGAGACATCCACTTTTCTCTTTACAACAGTCTGTAAATGTCTGGGGACTGAGGAGACAAGTTGCTCAAGTTTAGGGATAGGAATGTTAACCCATTCTTGTCTAATGTAGGATTCTAGTTGCTCAACTGTCTTAGGTCTTTTTTGTCGTATCTTCCGTGTTATGATGCGCCAAATGTTTTCTATGGGTGAAAGATCTGGACTGCAGGCTGGCCAGTTCAGTACCCGGACCCTTCTTCTACGCAGCCATGATGCTGTAATTGATGCAGTATGTGGTTTGGCATTGTCATGTTGGAAAATGCAAGGTCTTCCCTGAAAGAGACGTCGTCTGGATGGGAGCATATGTTGCTCTAGAACCTGGATATACCTTTCAGCATTGATGGTGTCTTTCCAGATGTGTAAGCTGCCCATGCCACACGCACTAATGCAACCCCATACCATCAGAGATGCAGGCTTCTGAACTGAGCGCTGATAACAACTTGGGTCGTCCTTCTCCTCTTTAGTCTGAATGACACAACGTCCCTGATTTCCATAAAGAACTTCAAATTTTGATTTGTCTGACCACAGAACAGTTTTCCACTTTGCCACAGTCCATTTTAAATGAGCCTTGGCCCAGAGAAGACGTCTGCACTTCTGGATCATGTTTAGATATGGCTTCTTCTTTGAACTATAGAGTTTTAGCTGGCAACGGCGGATGGCACGGTGAATTGTGTTCACAGATAATGTTCTCTGGAAATATTCCTGAGCCCATTTTGTGATTTCCAATACAGAAGCATGCCTGTATGTGATGCAGTGCCGTCTAAGATCATGGGCACCCAGTATGGTTTTCCGGCCTTGACCCTTATGCACAGAGAGTCTTCCAGATTCTCTGAATCTTTTAATGATATTATGCACTGTAGATGATGATATGTTCAAACTCTTTGCAATTTTACACTGTCGAACTCCTTTCTGATATTGCTCCACTATTTGTCGGTGCAGAATTAGGGGGATTGGTGATCCTCTTCCCATCTTTACTTCTGAGAGCCGCTGCCACTCCAAGATGCTCTTTTTATACCCAGTCATGTTAATGACCTATTGCCAATTGACCTAATGAGTTGCAATTTGGTCCTCCAGCTGTTCCTTTTTTGTACCTTTAACTTTTCCAGCCGCTTATTGCCCCGTCCCAACTTTTTTGAGATGTGTTGCTGTCATGAAATTTCAAATGAGCCAATATTTGGCATGAAATTTCAAAATGTCTCACTTTCAACATTTGATATGTTGTCTATGTTCTATTGTGAATACAATATCAGTTTTTGAGATTTGTAAATTATTGCATTTCGTTTTTATCTACAATTTGTACTTTGTCCCAACTTTTTTGGAATTGGGGTTGTATCTGACAAATTGGCAGCATGGTGGTGTAGTAGTTAGCACTGTCGCCTCACAGCAAGAAGGTTCCAGGTTTGAGCCCAGTGACTGACGGGGTCCTTTCTGTGTGGAGTTTGCATTTTCTCCCTGTGTCTGCATGGGTTTCCTCTGGGTGCGCCGGTTTCCCCCACAGTCCAAAGGCATGCAGGTTAGGCTAATTGGTGGCTCTAAATTGACCATAGGTTTGAATGTGAGTATGAATGTTTGTGTGTCTCTGTGTGCGATGACCTGGTGACTTGTCCAGGGTGTACCCCACTGCTCGCCCATAGTCAGCTGAGATAGGCTCCAGCTTGCCCGCAACCCTGCACAGGATGAGTGGTTACGGATAATGGATGGATGGATCTAACAACTCACTCACTCCTGCGTGAAATTAAAAACCTCCTGCTCACACAACTTGTGGCAAGCTTTCTTCTTCAAAAAATTGAGAGAGCGAGAGAGAAAGAGCAAAACCACCTCTGTTCCTATCTGTTATCTTTTCAATCTGAGTAGCGTGTTCATATCCAGTTACATCTCTGATATATTTGATATTCATGTATATTAAACATTTGTTCAAGGACACATCAGTGACTCTTCTCAGTGTCATCTGATTTCTAACTCAGATCCTTACCCCCTGATCAAGCACTGCCCAAAACTCACATCCTGGTTTAACTGCCCATTCAAGATGCCGTTAAAACACCTGCTAGTTATTTATGAATAAACTGTAGTAAACATTACAATTCTGGTCTGAATTTTTAACATTGATTTTGAATAAGACCTATGACATAGGGGACGCTCAACCAGTCAAAGAACACTTCAACTTTTAGACAATGTTAAGTTCCCTCTTAAGGTCATGTATCTGCTCACATACGCTATCAATTCACAACAGATTTTGGCAATCTTCTAACTGGAACTCCTAAGAATAGCTAAAAAGAAATATGCATGTATTTCTGTGAGAAGGCAGCCTGAGGGAAACTCCCATGACCAATCTCTAAAGGTTGCTTAGCTTTCCTGCAGTTTTAGAACTTGGCAAACCTTAGGTATTGTTACTGAAAAGAAAAAAAAAAACTATAATAAATGGAAAAATCATAAGCCTGTCATAATGGTGGGAGGATTTAATATGTTTATGATCTCAATGATGCTTGTCAGTAATAACTTCTAATGATATATTTATTAAACAATATACCGGTATTCAGAATGATATTTACTATATTTGAAAAACAGGGGTTATGTCAGGAATGTATCACAATCATGTCAGGTCATTTCTCCTATTCTTTGCAACACTCTCCAGGTGAATACTTTAACCTAAAGCAAGGAATATGGCAGATGTTTGCCCCCAGCATACCCCCAGACAGAGATCATGCTGTGTTATCTCCCAGTTCCAGCTGTATATGGCAGGAGGCTGAGATGAACTCTCCTTGGAGTTGTGTAGTGTGGAAAAGTTTGACCCTGACTCTCTGTGGAGTGGACCCCAATCCACCGCATAAGGAGCAAGTTATACATATGACATAAGCATGTCATCAGCAGTTTGTCTGGAAGACTTTTCCCACATTTTGCAATACAATTGACATCATGCACATGTATTGCACTATGGGAGTACCGGAATGGGAAATTGCTTCTGTGTGGGTTGTCAGTTGATTGACAGATGCAGGCCTAGTAAGTGGTTAGGGCAGTGCTCTGTGTTACATTCTGTCTCATTAATATCTAGGTGCATCTCCTGGTGTTTAATGGAAGACTTACTGTAGAGCTTTACTCATATATTTGGAGAAGAGTTAAGTAAGGAATAAAATGATGGGGTATGCTGGGATAAGAAAATAATCAATGATGGGGTGCTGTTATGTGACCACCCTAGGGATATTATTTTGCTACAACAGCACATCCCAAAGTGTGTTGTCTTTTATACCAGAGTGATTTGCCATTTTTTTTGCATTTATTAATAAATGACATGCCATTCTTTTTTTTTTTTTTAAAGCCATTTAACATTGATTTAATGCTGTGGAAAGTCTGCAAGACAAGTTAAGGCCTATTCAGATTGGATTAATCTAGGGAGGGAAGGTAATGTAATTATTATCTATGTGGGAATTACTTAATGTAATTAGAATATCTAGGATTTGAGTTATGTGCAAAACTATAACATCAGTAATTTTTATAGACTGCACATGGACATATCTGAAAATACTACACCATAGGTTACCTTCTGTAAAATGACCAGTAGAAATAACCCAATGTGATGTATACAGGACGGCACGGTGGTGTAGTGGTTAGCACTGTCGCCTCACAGCAAGAAGGTTCTGGGTTCGAGCCCAGTGGCCTGATATGGGCTTTGTGTGGAGTTTGCATGTTCTCCCTGTGTCTGCATGGGTTTCCACTGGCTGCTCTGGTTTCCCTGACAACCCAAAGACATGCAGGTTAGGCTAATTAATGGCTCTAAATTGACTGTAAGTTTGAAAGTGAATGCGAATAGTTGTTTGTCTCTATTGCCGCTTTTCCACTACCAACGCGGCTGAGTTGGGCTGAGCCGTGCCGTGCTGAGTTGGGCTGAATCGAGCTGAGTGGGGCTGTTGGAGTTGCATTTTGACTACAACCGCGCTGAACCGTGCTGGCTGGAAGTGGGTGGACACATTGGGTGGAGTTAGCGAAAGTGGGTGGACATCACGTGATGTTGTTAGGCGGCGCAAACAGTGACATCAGTGACCTTTTAAGTGGTAGTCTCACGACCCGGATAGTAAACAATAAACATGGAGGACATGGAGTCGTTAGTGTTGCTGGTCTTGGTGCTGTGGCTTGTTGTCACCGACAACGCCAACAGATACTGGCAAGAGCGTATAGATGAGGCGAGGCGCATAAGGCTTCAGAAATTCTCGTAATTCGTAATTCTTCTTCTTCCAGGTTTATGGTGTTTACAGATCCCAGCGTGCTCGCAGGGTGTGTGTGGGCGTGTGAGGACACTCCTCCTCACCAATCAGTGCACAGGGGAGTGTCTCCTCATGCCCCTAGCCCCACTTGGCTCGGTTTGGCTCACTTCAGCCCTACTCCAAAACCGTACGAGTTTTGGGTGCTGAGTAGGGATGAAGCGAGCTGAGTCGTGCTGCTCTGAGGTAGTCGAAACGCGAGCCGTGTCGGGCTGAAGTGAGCTGAAGCGAGCTGAAGTGAGCTGAAAAAGGGTAGTGGAAAAGGGCCATATGTGTCAGCCCTGCAATGACCTGGCAACTTGTCCAGGGTGTACCTCACCTCTTGCCCATAGTCAGCTGGGATAGGCTCCAGCTTGCCTGTGACCCTGTAGAACAGGATAAAGCGGCTAGAGATAATGAGATGAGATGAAATTGACTGTAAGTTTGAAAGTGAATGTGAATGGTTGTTTGTCTCTATGTGTCAGCCCTGCAATGACCTGGCGACTTGTCCAGGGTGTACCTCGCCTCTTGCCCATAGTCAGCTGGGATAGGCTCCAGCTTGCCCATGACCCTGCACAGGATAAGCAATTACAGATT
Organism: Neoarius graeffei; assembly: GCF_027579695.1. Classification (NCBI taxonomy): domain Eukaryota; kingdom Metazoa; phylum Chordata; class Actinopteri; order Siluriformes; family Ariidae; genus Neoarius; species Neoarius graeffei. The sequence goes on from NC_083592.1 coordinate 31,485,727, forward strand.
TTATATATATAGAGAGAGAGAGTACAAATTGCCATGCTGGTAAAGAGTCCATTATATTCTGAGGGAAAAGAGGTTTTGTGGTTTTTTTTCTTCTGTATAAAGACTCCAGGAAATGCTCAATCCTCTCTGCCATCTCCCACTGAAACCAAACAAAAAGCAATCATTGACTGAGTTTAAAATTAAGAACATTAAACTTCAGACAGTGTTTTAAAGGCTGTAAAAGAAGCCTAGAGCAGTAGGTAAGTTAATGGGCTCCTAGATCAGATAATTGTCTACATGCCTGCCATTGTTCTGGCCATGGGGTGTGCTAATGATCATGTGCCACTTGATAGAGTGAGAGGGCAGAGTCTTTAGTCCACAGTAACCAAAACCGTGCACCGCCCGTGCGCTTTCCAAAAACAAAACCAATCCCGCCAGCAAAAATAGGAAAAAAAAAGGAGCGATCTCACCTCTTCAGATGTTGGTTTAAGTCCGACAATACATTCCTCAAAAAGGGCGTAGAAGAGCAGAGTAATCCATCAACGTGTAGCATTCAATTTATTCCGAACCATTAAAGAATTCTGGAGGATATCAGAATGTTGTCGTACCGGCTTCCATCTACCCCCATTCATTCCTCTTTCAGCATCTTTCGTTTTACGCTACTGATTAATAATCAAAACTTTATGTGGCTAATGCTATAGAAGAAGGGGTTTATCCGCATGCGTCTACTTCTTCTTCTATTGTTCTGGTGTCTCCGATGGGACCGTCTTACAGCGGACCTAGAGGTGTGGCATGTGTATTGCATCATCTTCAGCAAGCATTCCGTTCCCATATGGACCTTATATTTTTCTGATCCGTTGCCCCTGTGGACGCAATATTTAAAAAAAAAAATCTTGTTGCCGTTGTCGTGTGGATGTAGCCTTAAACAGCCATACCCATTAAAATCAATCAGTTTGAAAAGAAAGAAGAGAAAAGAAAGAAAGCACAACTTTATTCATCACACACTTGTGAAATTTCCTCTCTGCATTTAACCCATCTGAAGCAGTGAACTCACACATGCACACACATGAGCAATGAGCAAACACACATACCCAGAGCAGTGGGCAGCCATGCTAACAGCGCCCGGGGAGCAGTTGGGAGTTAGGTGCCTCGCTCAAGGGCACCTCAGCCCAAGGCCATCCCATATTAACCTAACCTGCATGTCTTTGGATTGTGGGGAAACTGGAGCACCTGGAGGAAACCCACGCAGACAGGGAGAACATGCAAACTCCACACAGAAAGGCCCTTGCCAGCCACTGGGTTTGAACCCAGAACCTTCTTGCTGTGAGGTGACCATGCTAACCACTACACCACCATGACGCCCACAATATGTTTGTATTCACATAAAGAGTATGGAGGACTCAGAGAATTTTAAATGTGATGAACTTGCATCATGAAGATACTAGTGTATCTCAAACAATTAGAATATCATGAAAAAGTTCAATATTTTCCATCAGTTATTTAAGAAAGTGAAAATTTAATACAGTAGTGCTTGAAAGTTTGTGAACCCTTTAGAATTTTCTATATTTCTGCATAAATATGACCTAAAACATCAGAGTTTCACACAAGTCCTAAAAGTAGATAAAGAAAACCCAGTTAAGCAAATGAGACAAAAATATTATACTTGGTCATTTATTTATTGAGGAAAATGATCCAATATTACATATCTGTGAGTGGCAAAAGTAAGTGAACCTCTAGGATGAGCAGTTAATTTGAAGGTGAAATTAGAGTCAGGTGTTTTCAATCAATGGGATGACAATCAGGTGTGAGTGGGCACCCTGTTTTATTTAAAGAACAGGGATCTATCAAAGTCTGATCTTTACAACACATGTTTGTGGAAGTGTATCATCGCACAAACAAAGGAGATTTCTGAGGACCTCAGAAAAGCGTTGTTGATGCTCATCAGGCTGGAAAAGGTGACAAAACCCTCTCTAAAGAGTTTGGACTCCACCAATCTACAGACAGACAGATTGTGTACAAATGGAGGAAATTCAAGACCATTGTTACCCTCCCCAGGAGTGGTTGACCAACAAAGATCACTCCAAGAGCAAGGCGTCTAATAGTCGGCGAGGTCACAAAGGACCCCAGGGTAACTTCTAAGCAACTGAATTGCAATTGGCTGATGTTATTGTTCATGAGTCCACCATGAGGAGAACACTGAAAAACAATGGTGTGCATGGTAGCGTTGCAAGGAGAAAGCCACTGCTTTCCAAAAAGAACATTGCTGCTCATCTGCAGTTTGCTAAAGATCACATGTACAAGCCAGAAGGCTATTGGAAAAAAATATTGTGGATGGATGAGACCAAAATAGAACTTTTTAGTTTAAATGAGAAGCCTTGTTTGGAGAAAGAAAAACACTGCATTCCAGCATAAGAACCTTATCCCATCTGTGAAACATGGTGGTGGTAGTATCATGGTTTGGACCTGTTTTGCTGCATCTGGTCCAGGACAGCTTGTCATCATTGATGGAACAATGAATTCAGAATTATACCAGTGAATTCTAAAGGAAAATGTCAGGGCATCTGTCCATGAAGTGAATCTCAAGAGAAGGTGGGTCATGCAGCAAGACAACAACCCTAAGCACACAAGTCGTTCTACCAAAGAATGGTTAAAGAAGAATAAATTTAATGTTTTGGAATGGCCAAGTCAAACTCCTGACCTTAATCTATTCGAAATGTTGTGGAAGGACCTGAAGCAAGCAGTTCATGTGAGGAAACCCACCAACATCCCAGAGTTGAAGCTGTTCTGTATGGAGGAATGGGCTAAAATTCCTCCAAGCCAGTGTGCAAGACTGATCAACAGTTACCGCAAATGTTTAGTTGCAGTTATTGCTGCACAAGGGGGTCACACCAGATACTGAAAGCAAAGGTTCACATACTTTTGCCACTCACAGATATGTAATATTGGATCATTTTCTTCAATAAATAAATGACCAAGTATAATATTTTTGTCTCATTTGCTTAACTGGGTTTTCTTTATCTACTTTTAAGACTTGTATAAAAATCTGATGATGTTTTAGGTCATATTTATGCAGAAATATAGAAAATTTTAAAGGGTTCACAAACTTTCAAGCATCACTGTATATTCTTGAATCATTACACGTAAACTAAAATGCTTCAAGCATTTTTCTATTTTAATTTTGATAATTATGCCCTACAGCGAAAAAAAAAAACATACCTCAAAATCTCAAAATATTAGAGTATTTCATTTTGAGTTTGAGTAAAACAGTATAAAAATAATGTGTATCTCTTGGTCTAGTTCAATACATACAACCACAATCCTGGGGAAGATTGCTGACTTGACAGTTGTCCACAAGGAGGGTAAACCACAGAAGGTAAACCACACAAAACATCCACAAGCTGCAACTTATGTAAAACTTTGCTGCACGAATACTTACTCATACCAGAAAATACGACCACATTTCTCCTATACTAAATGAGCTTGGTTGGCTGACTGTAGATAATATGTTACGCCTGTGCAATGTGACTATGGTTTATAAATGTTTAAATAACTTAACACCTAACTACTTAAATATAAGGCTTACCAAACGTTCTGATGTTCATAGGTATAATACCAGGTGTAAGGATCTCTTAAATGTATCTAAGTGTTGCACTGAACAGCACAGCATGCTTTTTTTCCAGAGCCGTAAATTCTTTCAACGAATTATCACCTTAAGTAAGGAATGCAACAACACTCGCTTCCTTCAAGAGGCAAGCAAGACAAGAACTGAAAAGATGCTGATTTTAATTTTGTACATATGCATATATTATTATTTTACATCATTTATTCTAGCATTATATATTTTTTATATATTATTATTGTAATTAAGGATGTAGTTTTCTTTATTTATATTTTAACATTAAGCTTCATGTAAATTAATTCTGAAAAACCCATTTGGGAGAATTAATAAAGGTGTATTGTATTGTAAGGTCATTGCTGAAAAGGCTGGCTAGAAAAGGTGCACAAGCAACAGGGATGACTGCAGCCTTGAGAGGATTGTCAAGAAAAGTCAATTCAAGAGCTTGGGAGAGCTTCACAAGGAGTGGACTGAGGCTGGTGTCCATGCATCAAGAGCCACCACGCAGAGATGTCTTCAGGAAAGGGGCTACAACTGTTGCATTCCTAATATCAAACCACTCCTGAACCAGAGACAATGTCAGAAGCATCTTACCTGGGCAAAGGAGAGAAATAACTGGACTGTTGTTCAGTGGTCCAAAGTCCTCTTTTCAGATGAAAGTAAATTTTGCATTTCATTTGGAAATCAAGGTCCTAGAGTCTGGAGGAAGAGTGGAGAGGCACAGAATCCAAGTTGTTTGAAGTCCAGTGTGGAGTTTCCACAGTCTGTGATGATTTAGGGTGCCATGTCGTCTGCTGGTGTTGGTCCACTGTTTTATCAAATCCAAAGTCAACACAGCCATCTACCAGGAGATTTTAGAGCACTTCATGCTTCCATCTGCTGATAAGCTTTATGGAGATGCCAATTTCCTTTTCCAGCAGGACTGAGCACCTGTCCACACTTCCAAAACTACTACCAAATGGTTTGCTGACCAAGATATTGCTGTGCTTGATTGGCCAACCAATTTGCCTGACCTGAACTCCAGACAGAACCTGTGGGGCATTGTCAAGAGGAAGATGAGAAACACCCGACCCAAAAATACAGATGAGCTGAAGGCCGGTATCAAAGCAACCTGGGTTTCAGTAACACCTCAGCAGCACCACAGGCTGATCGCCTCCATGCCATGCCTCATTGATGCAGTAATTCATGGTAAAGGAGCCCCAATCAAGTATTGAGTGTATAAATGAACATACTTTTCAGAAGTTGGACATTTCTGTATTGTAAATCCTTTTTTGATTGATCTTAGGAAATATTCTAATTATTTGTGATACTGGATTTCTGATTTTCATGAGCTATAAGCCATAATCATCTCATCTCATTATCTCTAGCTGCTTTATCCTGTTCTACAGGGTCGCAGACAAGCTGGAGCCTATCCCAGCTGACTACAGGCGAAAGGCAGGGTACACCCTGGACAAATCACCAGGTCATCACAGGGCTGACACATAGACACTCAGTACGTTTACAGGCACGTCCAAATCGAGCTGCTGTCGGTAATCGAGCAAAGGGTCCCAGCAGGGGTGCCAGAGAAATCCAATCCTACATCTCATCTCATTATCTCTAGCCGCTTTATCCTTCTACAGGGTCGCAGGCAAGCTGGAGCCTATCCCAGCTGACTACGGGCGAAAGGCGGGGTACACCCTGGACAAATCACCAGGTCATCACAGGGCTGACACATAGACACTCAGTACGTTTACAGGCACGTCCAAATCGAGCTGCTGTCGGTAATCGAGCAAAGGGTCCCAGCAGGGGTGCCAGAGAAATCCAATCCTACATGCACAAGTGAAATCGGGCTATTTGCAAGGTGCATTGTGCACCCGAGCCACACGTGGCGCTACACGCCTCATCGTGTTGGTACACTTCCGGTTGTCGTCATGAAGAAGAGCTATAGTGTTGCCAGATACTGCTGACGTATTCCAGCCCAAAACATGTTCAAATCCGCTAAAATGCACTTAAAACTCCCAATCTGGCAACACTGGCAGTTCCGTGTTCAAGCTGTTAGGCTTGCTCTAACAGACTGTATGGCTACAAACTGTCCGGCGCAGACCACTGTTTTGTAAGACAACTTATTTTGCACAATAATATTTTTCTAAAGTCCATTTTTTGCTTACAAAAAAATTTTTTTTTTTTTGCTTACAATTTAACTTATGTCTTAATAAACACACAAAAAGTTCAATTGTTTTGCTTTTATTGACATTCTTCAGATGTTGGACATATATATACACACACACAAATACAGTGACTTGTTTATGTACACAATTCACAGCTATGCAACAGCTGTACAGATGTATTTGGTGATACAGTAAGTGAGCTAAATTTTAACAGTGCAAACAATGCCACAAAAAGAAAAGATTCATGCCGTTGTCATGATTCGTTGTCATGCCGACCGAGGCTGTTGTGTTTCCCTTGTGGTCTCGTCACTCGTCACTTCCGGAAGGGGCAGTGCTGAAGTAAGTAGCTTGAATACGTAGCACTTAGTGCATAGGTATACATGCACTAAGTAGCTCGGCAGAAATCGCATAATCTAGGTCGTGTAGCTCGATTCCAAGAAATCAAGTTCGGTTGAATTTCAGCCAAATTAAGGTGTATACATGGCATTTTGAACTTCGATTTCAGTCGAGCAACGGCAGAAATTCGATTCTCTCTATGTGCATGTAAACGCACTGACAGACAACCATTCACACTCACATTCGCACCTACAGTCAATTTAGAGTCACCAGTTAACCTAACCTGCATGTCTTTGGACTGTGGGGGAAACCGGAGCACCCAGAGGAAACCCACGCAGACATGGGGAGAACACAAACTCTACACAGAAAGGCCCTCGCTGGCCACGGGGCTCAAACCCAGGACCTTCTTGCTGTGAGGCGACAGCGCTAACCACTACACCACCGTGCCACCCCAAGCCATAATCATCAAAATTAAAACAAAAAGGCTTGAAATATTTCACTCCATGTGTCATGAATGTAGAATACATGAAAGTTTATCTTTTTGAATTCCATCCATTCATCCATTATCTGTGTCGGTAGGTAGGCCTGGAATTCTTTAGTTACTGTTATCACTTGTCTCCTTTTTTATTTTTCTTTAAGTTATTAGGGCAAAAAAAAGGAAAATAAACACAACATAAACACAACTCAAGAATCCAGAAAATCCAAATAATCTCTTGTGGTGGAAAAATTATTGGCTAATACAAAGCGTTGATAGTAGGATTTCCTTATAGAAAGCATCACCCTATCACTGATTATACATACATTCTTCTTTTGTTAAAGAACAACACATTTTAATCCATGTACTATTAAGTACAGATTATATGGTGCATCCACCGTACAAATGCCTGTGACTGAGTTGTAACTGTCAAATCAGAGATATTACAGAACGAATGCATTAATATATACCTGTTATTTTAATTACAGTCAGCACTACTACCAGAGCTGCTGTTATAGATAATTCATTAACATCTGATCCATCAGAATTGAGAATTCAACAGTGCTGCATAACAACACCCCCCCCCCCCCCCCCCAAAAAAAAAAAAAAATACATTTTATAACTTTGTATGCATTTCAAAGTATTTTGTTTTGATCAATTAGTTAAATGCATGCTGTAGCGGCCAAAGTAGAATTCATATGGATGTGAATTACAATTTATGTTAAAAGGTATAAATAATTTCATTTGAGTGTGTAATTTCATAAAAGTAGTTTATTTCATGATTAAGATGATGAATAATATGTGGCAAGGTTAGAAGAATTAGAACTGTCTCACGCTTCTTAAGAATTCATATGTGAAGAATTAGAACTAGAACTAGAACTAGAACGGTCTCAGCTATTATAAGAACAATCTCGCGCTTTCTCAAGGCAGATCTCGAGAAGCCGTGGAAGCGAACAGTTTTTCTTACCTGACTCTCTGACTCACGGACTCTCTGTATCTTAGAACCTTTGTAATTGTTAAACGAGGATTAAAGTTCAACTTTCAAGACGTTTCAAGTGGATTTATTGCAAGGCACACGGACACTGAGAGTGGAAACAGTTACTTTGGGACAGAGACTTCGTCAGCGTAAGCTATAGCACTTTTCTCAAGGTCTCACTACGAACGAGCCTCTACACATGCTATGTATTTGACAGTGAAGATGCAATATGAGCATTTGGAAGAATTACAATATTATTTTTGAAGGCTAATGGAAGTGAGACTTTTATAATAAAATAGCATAGCAGGTGATGAAATGGGGTGGCATGGTGGTGATGAAATGGGGGCAGCATAATTTACATAACAGGTATTTAGTAGCTGGGCGGCATGGTAGTGTAGTGGTTAGCACTGTCGCCTCACAGCAAGAAGGTTCTGGGTTCGAGCCCAGTGGTCGACGGGGGCCTTTCTGTGTGGAGTTTGCATGTTCTCCTCGTGTCTGTGTGGGTTTCCTCTGGGTGCTCCGGTTTCCCCCACAGTCCAAAGACATGCAGGTTAGGTTAATTGGTGGCTCTAAATTGACTGTAGGTGTGAATGTGAGTGTGAATGGTTGTTTGTGTCTATGTGTCAGCCCTGCAATGATTTGGCGGCTTGTCCAGGGTGTACCCCACCTCTCGCTCATAGTCAGCTGGGATAGGCTCCAGCTTGCCCGTGACCCTGCACAGGATAAGCAGTTACGGATAATGGATGGATGGTGATGAAATGGTCTAAGGTACAATTCATTATATGTGCGCAAGAGCAAGATAATTGAAGTGCTCACATCTGACCATGAGTCATTCAAACACTTCTCATTATAAGAAAGACAAAAACACAAGAGGTGTTTGATTTGAAATATCCCACTGTTTCTGCTTCTCCACAGAGTAGTGCATAGAATTATATAAAAGGAAATAGAGAGTCGTTGGGGAAAAAAAACATAGCTATATCTTCTGGTATGGGAAAAGCAATCTCTGTCACTCTCAAGGGCATGTTGAAAATGGAAAGCCATTCTTAGACAGTGCAAGGAATTTAAAGTGTGCTTAGTGAATAAACTTCACTGGCATTGTGCTGTGAGCAGCACTGGTGTGGTTATGAATTCAATTCACTGACACTTTCTTTACTCTGAGGAGAAAATTTTATAAGTTATAACTGACAAAGGAGCCTATGGGCAGAGCTATGTGTCAGTGCACTGTATCTTATCAAATCAATCACAGCTTAATTTTGTGTCATTATTGGGTATTTTTTCCTTTGTGAAAATCAATGTTTCCACAACATTTTTGCATTTTGTCACTGTCTCATCTGAGTTGTGCATTTGAGGAATCACCAGAGTCCTCATGGATGAGTCTGAAGGGTGACTTACCATTACTTGAAAACTTTGCCAAGCAACTAAAATACATAAAAAAGTCTTACTTACAGTATTACTCTGTGTGTGTGTGTGTGTGTGTGTGTGTGTGTGTGTGTGTGTGTGTGTGTGTGTGTGTGTGTGTGTGTAGATTAAATGGGTCCCAGTGGAGCAGTTTCAGTTCAAACAGAGAGGATAGTGGTGCTAAAACCTCGAGGTCCTGATGAGCTAAGCACTGGCTGAAAGAAATAAAAAGCTTCTTTTCGGTTTACATGCAAGCTGGATGCTAGAAGACAAGAGGATTAGGCTGAGGATTAAATTTTCAGCAGTAACGCTGACATTAATAGCTTCACCAAAATTCTCATGTAACAGCAATAGTAATAGTTTTGCATGATGTACTTTTCATAATGCTAATGAGTAGCTCTTAGCTTTCACTGAAAGCAACACTGACAGCCTATCCTGGTGCTGTGAAACTCCTTTGATGCCAATGTGATAGCATGATGAGTCAAACACAGGACGATGCTCTCTGATCATGTACCTTCTTGCCTGTAAAAGACTGAGATGTGCATTTGGGACATTTTGGCATCTAATAGCCTTTTGTGCTCACACGGTCTTTGGCTTTTTACCGGATTTGTCTGGATTGCAAGGTCATAATGAGTTGTAGTAAAATCGAGCTAAAAGCCAATTACAACACCCTTGCAATACACTCCTTTGTTAGACATGCTCAATTAACATATCTTCCGGGGAAAGTATATTTCATTGTGTGTATACAGTAGTAATGCATGTTTATAATATCCAGACACACCAGGCATTTGGACATTAAATCACCTTAATCTTGGCAAGTAAACAGAAACTAAGCTCCAGACTCAGTGAGCAACTTGCAATGTGAATTGAAAAACCTTGACTGCACAAAGATTAAGGATTTACACATTTGATCTTGGACTTTAACTAAAGAAAATGTGTTGGATGAGATTTCATGCATATTTCTTCCAGATACCATGTGCTACCTTTTGGAAAATAAAGTACACTCTACTATAGGAAGCAATGAAAATTAGACAAATAAATAAATCAAGTCAATTTTATTTTTATAGCGCTTTTAACAATAGATATTGTCACAAAGCAGCTTTACAGAAATTTAAAGACTTTAAACATGAACTAATTTTATCCCTAATCTATCCCCAATGAGCAAGCCTGTGGCAATGGTGGCAAGGAAAAACTCCCTCAGATGACATGAGGAAGAAACCTCGAGTGGAACCAGACTCAAAAGGGAACCCATCCTCATTTGGGTGATAATAGGGATTAATATTCTGACACTAAATTCTATGCATGTTTATGTAAATTTTACATAAAAAATAAGCCAAACAAAAGTTTCTCATACAAACTGAGAAGCTGGTGTCATTATAAAAGACGTTGCCATTGGTTGGGAAGACTTCATGGTAGTAGCAATCATGGTGAAGCTGGAGGAGCTTCCTGAAGTTCTCAGGGACAACATTATTAACAACATTTGAATGGATAAAGCTACAAAGCCATAGCAGAGAACTTAAAGACTGTACCTCTGTCAGTAGAATTGATATTCCATACAAGAATGCATTATGTAATTTCAGACTAATGATAAAGGAGGTAAGCGAGAAACCAGCAGTCACTCAAAAAAGAGTTGCAGGACTTCCTGAAAGCAGCAGGAGCAACAACTACTTTGATAGTGATAAGCAATGAACTACAGCACAATCGTCTCTTTTCATACACTTCATGCAAAACTCCTCTGCTAAAAAAGAATTACAGATACATGTGTTTAAATGCTTTTAGACAAACAATTAGAACATTTTTGGAGTACTCTACAAGTCCATCAGAGGATTCTTGTTCTAAGGCCCTGTCCACACAGCAACGGATTCAGGTGAATCCGATACAATTGTTTATCGTTTAGGCTTGGCGTCCACACGGCACTGGCGTTTTGGGTGCCCCAAAACGCAATCTTTTGAGAACGGGTTCCAGAGTGGAAAGATCTGGCAACGTTGCCGTTACGAAGTCGTCTGGATGAGTAGAATGGATTTGTTTGCGATGACGTCACAACCACATGACTGTGAGTGCTTCACGCCGGGTAGAAGTGTAACGAACTCGATGCGAGTTGTCAACAAATCCTATAACTTGGTTCATGAAACGCGCTTACAAAATATTTTCACTGTGAATATTTATTGTGTAATGGTGCAAAGTGAGAGAGAGAGAGAGAGAGAGAGAGAGAGAGAGAGAGAAAATAGCCCTTAGGGCAGAGTCAATCCCGCCAGCAAAAATAGGGAAAAAAAGGAGCGATCTCACCTCTTCAGATGTTGGTTTAAGTCCTACAATACGTTCCTCAAAAAGGGCGTAGAAGAACAAATTAATCCATCAACGTGTAGCATTCAATTTATTCCGGACCATTAAAGACGCCGCCTTCCGCGTAGAATCATACGGCATCCTCGCCGCCATATTGGATAGGTCAAAGCGGAGAATAAAGATTAGCTGCGTTTAACTGTACAACAGGTTTACCGTCCAAACGAGATCACATTCACATAGGATTACCTTTCACAGGTGAGACTGGAAAAATACTTTTCATTGTATTTGGTCATTATAACGTAATTTTACGAACAGATTTTCCTGACTTTGTAGCTAATATGACGTCTCGCGCATAATAGTTTATGCGCATGCGTCCTTACTTCTTCTATTGTTCTGGTGTCTCCGAAGGGACCGTCTTACAGCGCCCCTAGAGGTGTGGCATGTGTATTGCATCGTTTTCAGCAAGCGTTGCGTTGCCATATGGACCTGATATCTTACTGATCGTTGCCCATGTGGACACGATATTTTTTTAAATAACATCTCCTTGCCGTTGTCGTGTGGATGTAGCCTAAAATAACTACTTCTTACCATAGACATCTTGAAGCTATTATTGCTAATAACGGCTTTGCAACATCCATTGGCTGATCCATCAGGGTTGTGGGGAAAGCTGGAGCCAATCCCAGCTGACACCGGGTGAGAGGCGGGGTACACCCTGGACAGGTTGCCAATCACAGGGCTAACACAGAGACAAACAACCATTCACATTTTAGAGTAATTTAGAGTAGCCCGTTGACCTAATCCACATAAATTGAGCAACTTCAAACCTGGGTGGCAGGGAGGTGCAGTGGTTCGCACTGTCATCACACAGTAAACAGGTTCTGGCAAGTCGGCAGAATGTGGAGTTTGCCTGTGTTTCCACAGGGTGCACCAGTTTCCTCCCAGAGTCATGCAAATTAGGTCTACTGGCTACTCTAAGCCCATGTTTACATTAGACCGTATCAGCGGATCATCAGATTAACGTTTTTAAAACGATTAGTGTGCACACAGCAACACCAATACACGATTTGCGTGCACACAGCAATACCAATACACGGATACGCTCGGCTCCGCAGGCATCCTGCGCTCCAAATCACTCCACCCTGAACAGCGAGTGCCCTCTGGAGGGTGCGCACTCCGGCCTTGCGCAGCTCACAGAGCACGCAAGTGAAGTGAACAAGCTGTGATTCGGGACTGAGCCGCTGTGTGTGTGTGATCCCAGCGCATATCACTTACCACTTGCAAGTGGAAGGATGGCAAGCCTAAAGACAATCATAACTACACAATGGGCAGTATTTGCATCAGTATTTGCAGTATTTTCATACTTTTATACTCTTTAATGAAAGGTGATACAAGGCGGAAGTCCGCACCGTTTTTCAGCAGTCGCGTCACATGACCAACGCCAGCGAATCAGGAAGGTGGATGTCACAGTGACGTTGTTCAATGAGACGCCAGCTAGAGCTCAGCACAGCGTATCCGCGTATTCTGAATGTTTACACAGCACCGGAGCTGACACGATCTGGATTGAATACGTGGACGCTGGCGGATTCCCGTTTCCCGGCGTTTCCAGGCGGTTTAATGTAAACGGACAGTGCATCCGCAAAGAAAACGAGACAGATACGGTCTAATGTAAACGTAGCCTAAATTGCCCATAGGTGTGAATCTGACTGTCTGTTTCTCTCTTTTAAATTATATTACACTAGCAGGCCCAGAGATTTTCACTTCTGCTGCATGCCCCCTCCCCTCTGCAAAAATTGTGTATTCCTCTCAAGGTGCTGTCTCCATTGTATTGTGAACAGCCACTCCATCCCCCACTGAGGTTGCTGCCTGTAATGACAAAGGGCAAACTGCTGTTTGAATGAACTCTGATCAGCCCAACATACTGTGTGTTGAGTTGTGTGTGTTGTACTAAGAGTAACCATTTTTAATTTTATATTTTATTTAGCCAACAAACAGATGTACACATTCACCTTATTTTGTCAGTTGATCCGAGAAACACTTTTTATTTGTCATAAAAACAAATATGTTATATTTGTTATATTTTAATAATGGCCTGTCATTTTAGGAAGGGACATACTAAATCCTTCATGAATGGTAATTTGGTTGTACTGTAAGTTACACCCCAATTTCAATGTCACTTTACTTTGCCAAACTCACAATGTCAGAGGACAGAGGACTGGAATTAGTGCCCCAAAAAACACAATTTCAGCTTGGAAAAACTACAAACAGATGGTATAACTTCAGGAAGAAAATAAATGTTTATTTCACACTAAGAAAAGCAGGCTCACTACATATGGAGGCTATACAAAGCACAGAAATGTAACATACAGTTGTCCCATCTAGCAGTTTCCACATTCCCATGGTGAGTCTTTCCTACATTTGCCACAGGTGTATTTGCGGCAGCGTACACAAAGTTCGGTGTTTCTGTTATTATTGCAGAGTATGCGCACCTGGCACTGTGTCTTTTTCTTCTGAGAAACTCTCATCTCATGATGCTGCTGTTTGTGTTCTTCCCCTTGTGCCTTTTCCTGCAAAAGCCTGTTTTGAAGTTCCAGCATGAACAATTGGCGACTTTCTTTGGATCCTGTACATGCTGTGTACAAGACGTGCATTTGTGACAGCCATGCCAAGCAGGTTGTAAAACACAGCCATGGGCCATCTCCGTGTTCCTGCAGTAGTTGCATGATTTCTGGTCCATGATATCAACGCCGCATTTGAAATGGTTGTAATCAACAACAGTGTTTGGTTTTTGTTTTTGGATGTCCACAATTTCCACTTTCTGATGCATGGTGCTCAGAAGACAAACAGATTTTTTTTTTTTTGCAAACACCGTCAGCAAGGCATTTCCAGATGTGAACACCTGTGAGGAGTACAACTGGCGCCCCGAGATTTCCTTTGCAGTTGCTAGTAGCTCCCGACGATTTTTGTTGATGGTGCCAAGCAGAGTTGTTTTTCGTTGAAGAAGCCTGTTAGCCAAAGACAGAGAGGTGAAGAAATTGTCCATAGTTACAGTCCTTCCCTGGTCCATAAATGGTTCTATCAATTTCAAAACAACATTCTCTGACAGCCTCTCTCCCGTCGGACGAGTGGTATCTTTTCCCAAGTAAGGGATGGCATTACACATGTATTTTGTGTCCAGATCTGCTGCAATCCAAAACTTGATTCCAAACTTGTCAGGCTTGGATGCAATGTACTGCAGAAAGGGACAACGAACCTTTGAAGGAAATAACTGCTCATCCACGGTAATGTGTTGCCCTGGACTGTAGGACGACACACAATTCTGAACAAATCGCTGCCAGATGTCTGAAATTGCTGCAAATTTGTCCATTTATATGCGCTCCTTGTGGGTGTCCTTGTTGTCGAAGCAAAGGCACCGCTTTATTTCAAGAAAGCGGTTACGGGGCATTATGGCTTTGATATCTGGGTTGCCGAACCTATTGGCCCACATGAGTCGCATGTGACCAATGTAGCCCTTGGCAGCCCTTCGAAAAAGGATTGCGAGGAATGCCATCAGCTCGAAGACACTCATCTGCCAGCTGGGATTTGTTCTATGGCCCTCCTGGACTGTGCAGTCTCTGATGGTCAACAACATGCTGATATCCAACAAACACAGGAAGCTTTGAAGGCGACTTGTGATTTTGCGTGTTGCAAACTCTGTTGGCCCTCCAGAGCCATTGAATGCTGTCTGTGGAGTTTCATGAGCAGAAAAGTCTCCAACTTTGTGGTGGAACCACACAGTGCCATCTTTCGCCTTCTCTGTGGATCCAGGTGTTATGCCCACATCTGCAACTTTTTGTTTTTTATTACAAGGGGGGTTGACATGCATTGTGTCTTCCTCCTCATCTGACGTGGCCTCTGTGTCTGAACTGTCCTGCTCAATCACATACTTGACCACCCATCTCCTGGTGCATCTTTGGAGGGGAGGATTTACTGGTGCAAGAGCAGTCGCATCCTCATCACTTGACGAATCGGTGACAACGTTTTCATTCTGAAATGCGAGGTCCACATCTCCACCATCAGATTCACAGTCCGACATGCTCTGTAGAATTGCTAAAGCCTCCTGAGCACTGATCCTTCTTGGTTGCCTTGGTTGTGACATTGTGAAGTCTGGGTCTGCGTGCCAGGCATTCCCTATTTATGGTTGTTTCTCGCCCACAACATTCACACCTTTTACGACACTCCCTTCCCCTCCCTTCCTTCATCAAATCTAAATTGTATGATGCCCATTGAGTCTTACAAAAGGGCATATCAGAGGCTATTTCTCAGGTAACACAATCTATCTTATGCCCTTGTCAAATGCCAGCATGGTTTTTGTTACAAATGTTATAGTGGAAAAATGGCAAATATTTTGGTTATGTGCCTTTGGTATGTGCCTTTTATGGCCAGTAATTCTTACAGAAGGGCACATCAGAGTTGCTGGCCTGCAGAATATCCTGTGTGTGGAGGTGGGGTGCTGGCAGGGACACAGCTCAATAATTAGGCTTCTTTACACAACAATGGGAGGCAGTTAGTGGTATGTTATGGCCCTTTTCCACTACCCTTTTTCAGCTCACTTCAGCCTGACACAGCTCGCGTTTCGACTACCTTAGAGCAGCACGACTCAGCTCGCTTCAGCCCTGCTTAGCACCCAAAACTCGCACGGTTTTGGAGGGGGGCTGAAGCGAGCCAAACCAAGCCGATTGGGGCTAGGGGCGTGAGCAGACACTCCCCTGTGCACTGATTGGTGAGGAGGAGTGTCCTCACATGCCCACACACGCCCCGCGAGCACGCTGGGATCTGTAAACACCGTAAACCCGGAAGAAGAAGAATTACGAATTACGAGAATTTCTGAAGCCTTATGCGCCTCGCCTCATCTGTATAGGCTCTTGCCAGTATCTGTTGGCGTTGTCGGTGACAACAAGCCACAGCACCAAGACCAGCAACACTAACGACTCCATGTCCTCCATGTTTATTGTTTGCTCTCCGGGTCGTGAGACTACCGCTTAAAAGGTCACTGATGTCACTGTTTGCGCCGCCTAACGATATCACGTGACGTCCACCCACTTTCGCTAACTCCACCCAATGTGTCCACCCACTTCCAGCCAGCACGGTTCAGTGCGGTTGTAGTCGAAATGCAACTCCAACAGCCCCACTCAGCTCGACTCAGCCCGACTCAGCACGACACGGCTCAGCCCAACTCAGCCGCGTTGGTAGTGGAAAAGCGGCATTAGACTTATTCACACATTTGGGGGGGATTTCATTGCAGACTAAAGTCTGCACTTTGGGCCTTCTAGTTTAATGGCATTTAGCAGACACTCTTATCCAGAGCAAACTGGGGAGCAGTTGGGGGTTAGGTGTCTTGCTCAAGAGCACTTCAGCCATTCCTGCTGGTCCAGGGACTCAAACCATTGACCTTTTGGTCCCAAAGCTACTTCTCTATCCAGGCTTGTAGTACTCGAGTCCAGGACTTGGACTCGAGTCCGACTCGTGCCCTAATTTTAAGTACTCGTGACTCAACTTGGACTTGAACACTGATGACTCGGACTTGTACTCGGACTCATGCATTAACTGCATTAGGACTCATAAATTGGAGACAAGGACTCGGATTTTTTCTTTATTTTTTGTAACATGCCATAATAATTTGGCACAAGATATTTATATCTACATAAGTTTTTGTACTAATTTTGTGCAAGAGTGTCACACTTGCGCGCCTTGGCACGTGCATCAGATAGACTCCTGGGAGTGCTCCGGACAGCGCATGTGCCAACCGAACTCTGGCGCATGCCGTAAACGACTCGCGCCTCCACAGGATTAAGGCGCAATCAGCAGGCTTATATAAAAACTATGAAAACACACTTACTTTGCGAAGTATTGAGTCGCGTTGCTGACACATTACCAAGCCTTATTTCCCTGTTTGGGTTCCTGATCCCTAATTTCCTGTTTCTCGTCTTTGATTCTGCCGAGTCTACGATAGCCTGTTTGTGACCTATTGCCTGTTTCACCATTTTACAATTTTCCCTGCCATTCTGGATTGCTTACCTGTCTTGTATTAATAAACACACCTTCTGCACTTACATCCGTCTCCCAACCATCTCTGACAGAATACTTCACACTCCCTGACAAAGAGAATGCACATTCACCTGTTCATACGTCATGTTCAGGAACAAACTAATGTTAATGGCACTAAAACAACCACCATCAAATGGTGCAGTTGGAGTCTTGTTCTTGGATTCGACTTAGATCAATAGTGGACTTGACTCAAATTGTTTTAATGACTTGAACTTGAACACTGGTGACTCGCGAATGGACTCAAACGCAAGGTTTAGTGACTCGACTGCAACACTGTCTCTAGCCATCAGGCCATGGCTTCAGCCCTGCAATACAGTGGTGCTTGAAAATTTGTGAACCCTTTTGAATTTTCTATATTTCTGCATAAATATGACCTAAAACATCATCAGAGTTTCACACAAGTCCTAAAAGTAGATAAAGAGAACCCAGTTAAACAAATGAGACAAAAATATTATACTTGGTCATTTATTTATTGAGGAAAATAATGCAATACTCTGTGTGCAGAATTATTAGGCAAGTGAGTATTTTGACCACAACATCCTTTTAATGCATGTTGTCCCACTCCAAGCTGTTTAGGCTTGAAAGCCTACTACCAATTAAGTATATCAGGTGCTGTGCATCTGTGTAATGAGAGGGGGTGTGGTCTAATGACATCAACACCCTATATCAGGTGTGCATAATTATTAGGCAACCTCTTTTCCTCTGGCAAAACGGGTCAGAAGAGAGATCTGACAGACTTTGAAAAGTCTAAAATTGTGAGATGTCTTGCAGACGGATGCAGCACTCTTGAAATTGCGAAGATGTTGAAACGTGATCACCGAACAATCAAGCGTTTCATTGCAAATAGTCAACAGGGTCGAAAGAAGCGTGTGGAAAAAAAAAGGCGCAAAATAACTGCACATGATCTGCGGAAAATCAAGCGTGACGCTAATAAGCAGCCATTAGCATCCAGTTCTGCCATATTCCAGAGTTGCAACATTCCTGGAGTGTCAAAGAGTACAAGGTGTGCAATACTGAGGGACATGGCCAAGGTAAGGAAGGCTGAAAAACGACCACCACTGAGTAAGGCACACAAGATAAAACGTCAAGACTGGGCCAAGAAATATCTTAAGACTGATTTTTCTAAGGTGCTGTGGTCTGATGAGATGAGAGTGACTCTTGATGGGCC
Organism: Neoarius graeffei; assembly: GCF_027579695.1. Classification (NCBI taxonomy): domain Eukaryota; kingdom Metazoa; phylum Chordata; class Actinopteri; order Siluriformes; family Ariidae; genus Neoarius; species Neoarius graeffei. The sequence continues at coordinate 31,504,189 of NC_083592.1, forward strand.
AGATGGATGGGCCTGTGGCTGGATCAGTAATGGGCACAGAGCTCCACTCCGACTCAGACGCCAGCAAGGTGGAGGTGGAGTACTGCTATGGGCTGGTATCATCAAAGACGAGCTTGTTGGACCTTTTCGAGTTGAGGATGGACTCAAACTCAACTCCCAGACCTACTGCCAGTTCCTGGAAGAAACCTTCTTCAAGCAGTGGTATAGGAAAAAGTCAGCATCTTTCAAGAAGAACATGATTTTCATGCAGGATAATGCTCCATCTCATGCATCCAAATACTCCACTGCGTGGCTAGCCAGTAAAGGTCTGAAAGGTGAAAAAATAATGACATGGCCCCCTTGTTCACCTGACCTAAACCCCATAGAGAACCTGTGGTCCATTATAAAACGTGAGGTCTACAAAGAGGGAAAACAGTACACCTCTCTGAACAGCGTCTGGGAGGCCGTGGTTGCTGCTGCACACAATGTTGGTCGTGAACAGATAAAGAAATTGACAGAATCTATGGATGGAAGGCTTTTGAGTGTCCTCATGAAGAAGGGTGGCTATATTGGTCACTGATTTGTTTTTGTTTTGTGTTTGAACGTCAGATATGTTTATTTGCAAATCTGGAGTTGTCATATCAGTGTACCTGGTGAAAATAAATAAGTGAAATGGCTACATATTTGGTTTTTATTAAGTTGCCTAATAATTCTGCACAGTGAAAGTTACCTGAACACATACATATTCTCCTAAAATGGCCAAAACTAAAAACGCCCCACTCTAACTTCCATACATATTCAGCTTTGATATTTATGAGTCTTTTTGGTTGATTGAGAACATAGTTGTTGTTCAATAATAAAACTAATCCTCAAAAATACAACTTGCCTAATAATTCTGCACTCAGTGTATTATGTATCTGTGAGTGGCAAAAGTATGTGAACCTCTAGGATTAACAGTTAATTTGAAGGTGAAATTAGCGTCAGGTGTTTTCAATCAATGGGATGACAATCAGTTGTGAGTGGGCACCCTGTTTGTTTGTTTGTTTGTTTGTTTGTTTGTTTGTTTGTTTGTTTGTTTGTTTGTTTGCTTGCTTGTTTGTTTGTTTGTTTGTTTCACCAGGGGAAACATATCGCCTACTGGCGTTTTTCAATGTGCCCTGGGGGGAAAACCCCCAGACATAAACTATCAACATCAAATGAAATGATACAATAAATAAATAGATAACAAAAAAAACAAGTAATATTAAAAATAACATGCTTCAAACTATACATAAAGTCATGTTACAAAATAAATAGTACAATGATATAACGTTAACATATGACATAAAAACATAAAAAATTAAAATCAAAATAGGATTTGCATACAGTATAAATATTCGGCAATCAAGTTCATATAGTTGTTTGAAACTTGCTAGAGTTCTAGTTGCTTTCAGATAATGTGGTAATGTGTTCCAAAGTGATGATGATGATAGTTTATTTCAAACATGTAAACAAACAATGAATAAATAAGCAGATAACAAGAAAAACAAAACAGCATTTGCAACAAGAACACGTAAAAAGCCACTAAATTAGAAAATAAACCTTAAATAATATAGGCAATAATAATATATCAAAATCAAAACAAAAGAAAACAAGACAAAAATACAAACAAGGACGCACTAAGCAGTTTTGAGTTTACATGTCCGAAAAGGAGTGGGCTGAAGTAAAAACTTATTTAATCCCACCCCTCTACTTTAGTCAATATAAGTTGATTATTGAGCTTCCTTATTGATTATCGAGCTTCCTTATATATATATATATATATATATATATATATATATATATATATATATATATATATATATACACTGTATATTACTTATTACTTCAACTATTCAGATATCAATTCTCTATGACTATATCATATAATTAATTAATTATATGTGTATATCCATGTCTACACACAGGTTTACTACAAATACCACACTCACAATGGAGAACAAAATAAAAACAAAACAAATAGATGAAGACTCAAAAAAGAAAAAAAGAAAATTTACACAGTAAACAGCCAGTTATGATTAATCCCCTTCATCCTTATACCTTGTGAAAATCAAATTGTTGTACATCTTTTTAAAACGCTTCATGTCTGGACATCCCTTGAGCTCCTCATTTAAACTGTTCCACCGCTTCACCCCACAAACAGAAATACAAAAACTTTTCTTGGTTGTGCACACCCTATAATTTTTACATTTAAATAAACCCCTTAAATTATAACTCCCATCTCTTTCAGTGAACAGTTTTTGAATATTATGTGGTAGTTGATTATTGTTTGCTTTGAATAATATTTGTGCAGTTTGATAGTCCACCAGATCTGCAAATTTCAGTATTTCTGACTGTAAGAATAATGTATTTGTATGATTCCGATAACCAGCCTTGTGTATAATCCTTATTGCTCTTTTTTGGAGAATGAATAATGAATGTATTGTATTTTTGTAATTATTGCCCCATACCTCAGCACAGTAACTTAAATAAGGTGAAACCAGGGAACAGTAAAGAATCCGGAGTGAATTGTGATCTAGAAACTGTTTAACTTTGTTTAATATTGCAATACTTCTTGATACTTTGGATTGTATGTTTTTTATATATGGTTTCCAGCTGAGTTTTTCATCAATAGTTGTTCCAAGAAATTTGATTTCCTTAACTCTTTCTATAATAACCCCATCTATTTGAATATTTATTTGTGTGTTTGTTTTGTTGTTACCAAATAACATTACTTTGGATTTGTTTGCCCCAGAGGATGAAAAGGTTCGTCTTCTGTATTCCAATTTAGTCTTGGGCAACTGAAGACTGCCTTGTACCCAGAGGCGGGTATAATGAGTGTGTACATGTGACAGTTGAGTGAACATTGCTGTGATGTAAGAAGGAGTCAAACCGTTAAGAGCCTAATAGACAAGAATAGCTTTACTTTTCCTGTGAATTTCGGCCACTGGGAGCCATCCTAATGTATTTAGAAGGGTTGAGGTAGAGATATACCAGTCACAGCCTCGAATTACCCTGCCTGCTCTATTTTATAGTTTTTGAAGATTTTCAAAGTATCCCTCCCCCCCGGTCCCAAATTGTACTACAGTAATGTACGTGTGGTATAAATAGTGTTGTATATATTAATTGAAGTGCCTGTCTGTTAAGGTATGGTTTGAGGTAATTAATTATACCGATCACCTGTGCAAGTTTCTTGTATATGTATTCAAAACGTGCACTCCACTTGAGTAAGTTGTCAATGGTGACCTCCAGGTATTTAAAAGTGGTTTCTTGTTCTAATTTGGCCCCATCTAGTATAAGATTAAGCTTGGTATTTGCCACATTCATTCCTGCTGAACCTATAAGCATTGTTTTGCATTTGCTGGGATTCAAAGAAAGTTTGTCTGCGGCAAACTACTGAGAAATCTGGGTTCAGTCACTTTGTATTGCCTTCTCAAGTGTGTCAATACTTTGTGCTGTGAAATATAGAATATATAAATATAGTTTTATTTAAAGAACAGGAATCTATCAAAGTCTGATCTTCACAACACATGTTTGTGGAAGTGTATCATGGTACGAACAAAGGAGATTTTTGAGGACCTCAGAAAAAGCGTTGTTGATGCTCATCAGGCTGGAAAAGGTTACAAAACCATCTCTAAAGAGTTTGGACTCCACCAATCCACAGTCAGACAGATTGTGTACAAATGGAGGAAATTCAACACCACTGTTACCCTCCCCAGGAGTGGTCGACCAACAAAGATCACTCCAATAGCAAGGCGTGTAATAGTCAGCAAGGTCACAAAGGACCCCAGGGTAACTTCTAAGCAACTGAAGGCCTCTCTCACATTAGCTAATGTTAATGTTCATGAGTCCACCATCAGGAGAACACTGAACAACAATGGTGTACATGGCAGGGTTGCAAGGAGAAAGCCACTGTTCTCCAAAAAGAACATTGCTGCTTGTCTGCAGTTTGCTAAAGATCACGTGGACAAGCCAGAAGGCTATTGGAAAAATGTTTTGTGGATGGATGAGACCAAAATAGAACTTTTTGGTTTAAATGAGAAGCGTTATGTTTGGAGAAAGGAAAACACTGCATTCCAGCATAAAAACCTTATCCCATCTGTGAAACATGGTGGTGATAGTATCATGGTTTGGGCCTGTTTTGCTGCATCTGGGTCAGGATGGCTTGCCATCATTGATGAAACAATGAATTCAGAATTATACCAGCGAATTCTAAAGGAAAATGTCAGGACATCTGTCCATGAACTGAATCTCAAAAGAAGGTGGGTCATGCAGCAAGACAACGAACCTAAGCACACAAGTTGTTCTACTAAAGAACGGTTAAAGAAGAATAAAGTTAATGTTTTGGAATGGCCAAGTCAAAATCCTGACCTTAATCCAATCGAAATGTTGTGGAAGGACCTGAAGCGAGCAGTTCATGTGAGGAAACCCACCAACATCCCAGAGGTGAAGCTGTTCTGTATGGAGGAATGGGTTAAAATTCCTCCAAGCCGGTGTGCAGGACTGATCAACAGTTACCGGAAACATTTAGTTGCAGTTATTGCTGCATAAGGGAGTCACACCAGATACTGAAGCAAAGGTCCACATACTTTTGCCACTCACAGATATGTAATACTGGATCATTTTTCTCAATAAATACATGACCAAGCATAATATTTTGTCTCATTTCTTTAACTGGGTTCTCTTTATCTACTTTTAGGACTTGTGTGAAAATCTGATGATGTTTTCGGTCATATTTATGCAGAAATATAGAAAATTCTAAAGGGTTCACAAACTTTCAAGCACCACTGTAGACTGGTCACCCGTCCAGGGTGTATCCTGCCTCTTACCCAATGTCAGCTGGATTTGGCTCCAGCCCACCTGTGCTCTGCAATGGAGAACCAATGAACTTTGAATATCCTGCAGAACACCATTAAAACCAATATTCAAACATGGAAGTAATATGGCACAATTGTGACTAGAGGACACCATCCACCAAAAGTTAGTGACGGGATAAAGAGGGAATTAGTCAGAGAAGCCTCTGAGGATTTTTCAGGAGACACTCTGGTAAAGCAAGGCAAGGCAAGGCAAGGCAAGGCAAGTTTATTTATATAGCACATTTCATACACAATGGCAGTTCAATGTGCTTTACAGAAGTAAAAACAAAAACAGTAAACAATAGAGAAATAAAATTACATAAAATAATTTTATCTTTATTCTAAAATAATTAATTAAAAGAATTAAAAGAAAATAATAAGAATTAAACAATAGTAGAAATAAAATATTAAAATGCCAAAAAGAAAAAGGAGAAAAAGAAAGAGAAAGAGAAAAAAAAAACCTAGCAGAATAAAATAGAATAAAGTTAAAATAAATTTAAAACATGCAGAGAAAAAGATTATTAAAAAAAATATTAATTATTTAACAGAAAGCATCTGAAAACAGCTTGGTCTTTAACCTAGATTTGAAGCTGCCAACAGCAGGAGCATTTTTGATGTCCTCTGGCAGTTGGTTCCATAGCTGTACTGCATAGTAGCTAAAAGCTGCTTCACCACACTTTGTTTTAACAACAGGCATTTGCAAAAGCAGCATTACTTTGGTCTAAACACAAGCAATATTACAATGAGATAATAATGTTTGATCATGTTTGAAGTATTTCAGTAGTTTAAAATAGATCTAGGATTTTCTTGTGCATAGAATTGTCTGGAATTTGCTGCAGAAAACACTAAGTGTGGCAGCGGGGGCGTGGTCAAGCGCCGGTCTGTGACAGGAGGGTGGAGCCAGGGAAGGTGAGTGGCAGAATCGCGACACCTGAGGGTAATTAACCTGTGTTGGTGCTCCACCTTAATCCCGGGTTTCGGCACCACTGTAGCGCGTATCGAGTGTGGGTGAAGCACAGAGGACGGCAGGACAGTGCTTGGAGGCAGATAAATCTATTTATTTTCACAACTTTTCAGTCTGAATACTTCCATACACACACACACACTTGTCTGGTCCCGGGTTGCGCTCCCTCTCCTCTCTCTCTGCCTCCTTAAATAGGGAGCGGTTACTGGGAAAACACACGCACAAACACAGGTTAATTACCCTCAGGTGTCGCGATTCTGCCACTCACCTTCCCTGGCTCCACCCTCCTGTCACAGACCGGCGCTTGACCACGCCCCCGCTGCCACACTAAGCTTTCTCTAGGGAACAGTTTCCCAAACCTGGTCATGGAGCCCCACATGTCCTGCACGTATATTTAACAATTATTCCATGAAATCGAGTCGTACATGAGCTGATAGCTGCTCTAAGCCGTAATGAGATTGTCTGGAATAATTGTTTTATTCTATTCACATTCATTGGATTTTGAGAAACAGAGCATTTTTATTTTTATTTTTTGCAAATTCGATAAATAAAAACTTTATACAACCCGTCTGACAAAATCATTTCTGCTTAGGTGGACTTCTTAAAAACCTATCAATAGCTGCACAAATTAACTTTAGTGCTGTTTTTTTTTTTTTGTAGAAAGTACCATCTTGCTGTTGTGCCTAGGTATAGAATAGCATTAGACATTTATTTAATTCTTCCTTGGACATATCAGTTCTGAAATTTTCAAACTTCTTTGAGCTTTTGAACCAGTCTAAAAAAAAATCAACAAATTTTAATGCTTAAAGATGAAGAATGTAAACAAACCGGCAAAATGACAGGAGCAATTTGTGAAAAAATGCTATAATAATAATAATAATAATAATAATCTCATTATCTGTAGCCGCTTTATCCTGTTCTACAGGGTCGCAGGCAAGCTGGAGCCTATCCCAGCTGACTACAGGCGAAAGGCGGGGTACACCCTGGACAAGTCGCCAGGTCATCACGGGACTGACACATAGACACAGACAACCATTCACACTCACATTCACACCTACGGTCAATTTAGAGTCACCAGTTAACCTAACCTGCATGTCTTTGGACTGTGGGGGAAACCGGAGCACCCGGAGGAAACCCACGCGGACACGGGGAGAACATGCAAACTCCGCACAGAAAGGCCCTCGCCGTAATAATAGTAATAATAATAAAAATAATAATAATTCTTGAAAAATAAAAAAGATACGTTCTTACTATCAAATACTTTCATTCCATACTTTGTTGCTTTTTTGTATTTTTTGGGTTTTTCTTTTCGAGTCGAGTTTTTATTTCATCCTCGGTTGGTTCAGCAACACGCTCCGCCATTTTGTTTTTCTCTACTCACGGTATATGAGCCGATATCCTAGTAGTAGAGTCACCAATCAGAGCGCGCGACTGCTCATATCCAGTGAATGTGCATAGAATATTCGCTGTTCTTGACATGTAATACCTTGTTCTCTTGGGTCGTGTCCATGGTAAAGCAAGTCCCAGAGTTCTCCAGAAGATGGCGCTATCAACTCTGAACCAGATGCCGAGCTTTTGAGGTGATCACAAACCTCACAACCTCACTCATATCCAGAGGTGACACAGCGGTTGAATCCTGAATGTTTCCCTGCTGGACAAATTTAGTGCACTTGAAGCATTTTTTTTTTTTTGTGAGTGTAGGGCACTTAGCTAGGGATTGGGGAGCAATTTGGGAGTCAAGCGACGCTCATCTAGAGAAGTGACAGCGGGCTAATCCTAAATGTCAGAATACAGGACACATGGTGCACTGCGTAAGGCGGATAAACCGCTATCTTTACACTAGATAGGGCGCTTATAAAGGGAGCGGGCAGTGGTTTGGGTTTCAGCCAGCGTCTTTTTTACCGCACTGAGAGGACGCTGGAGGAAGACCTTACGCTTTTATTTTATTTTTATTTCTCTACATGTAAAAAAAATATATATGAACAGATGAACAGCGACAAATCCTCGTGTATATTTGTTGTCCTGGATGTTTATGATAAAAACTTCTTCAAAAGCAAATAGGATATATTTACATATAGGCTTTATGGCTTTATGTATTTTTATTTTTATTTTCCAAGTCCACTACATGTAGTGCCCTGAATGACTTTGTGTAGCCCTTCAAAGCCATTAAATGAAAGCTGTGGGAAATGAAGGAAGGCGTTTTAACCGGTGATGATGAGCAGCTCGTGTTCACTCCACTGGGGTGAGAGAGAGAGAGAGAGAGAGAGAGAGAGAAAGATGCTGGATGCTGTATTAGACCCGGTGGGCTTGTGTAGCTTCTCCACTCAGGGTCGTCACCCACCCATTTCATGCATTCACTAAGATATCAAGACATAGAGAGGACACTACAATAGGAAGTCCACTGTGGACTCTTAAAGCTCGGGATTTGGAGGAAAATGTGCGGCGTTGGACTCGCCATCAGGACGCTTCTTTACAATGATGGGACCGCGCACTCAGCCCCAGCCAGGTAACATCTCACACACAGGCAGTCGCATCCCTTACAGAGCTCTCAGCTCATGGAGCCAAAAGCTCCAGACTACACATAACCTTTCCTCATTTAACGGATGCTTATTATTTTTATCATTCGTTTCATTATTATTATTATTATTATTATTTAATCCAAATCGACCTACTGTTCAGACCTGCTCTAACTGCCAATTTGTTAGTTAAGAGTCTTGCTCAAGCTTGACCCAGCAGTGGCAGCTTGGGGTTTGAACTCATAACCTTTCAATCAGCAACCCAAAGTCTTAAGCTACCTGTCTTCTCCATGGATGTGTTGATAGACACTGAGATGTTTTGCTATGGTAGACTAAAGAGCAGTCGTGCATCACTGGCATCATGAAACAGCACAGTACCATTATTATTTATTCTCCGGCTGTGCAGGAACCTGAAATCCACTCTAGAAACAGAACAGTGTACGCTGAATGAGGGGAGTCTTGATATTTTCCTCGATTAGTTTTCACACAGAACACTTTCAAAGATCATTTCTTATCACTGTACACTGAAAGGACTGACAGTTTTTTTTTTTAAAGACATTGACTTGGCAATGCTCCTGTTTTTAGAGTTGTTGAAGTAGTTTTCAGAGAATATCCTGGTGTTTTCCTGGTGCCCACATGATGATATGACTGCATTGGACTCATATAGCCTATACTCTGAGAAATTTCCTTGTCACTGGCGTGGTATCATCAAACATGCAACTATGGATATTACATAAAAATGATAAACAGCCTATTATATACAGTATAAATTATGCAAATTAGTCAGGACTTGTTTCGTGCACCCTGGTTGTGCCTGTGAAGCCACTATGTTTATTTGATATCATTTTGCATTTCCAGTTAAGTATTTCCCCCATCTGGGATCACTCCTTCTCACTTATTTAGTACATCGGCGTTCTTTTACCTGCAAACATGACGATAGAATATGTTTTAAACAATATTAGATGGACACTGGGCATTAAGGACCATCAATGTAACATTTAAACCTTTATTCTAAAAGCTAATTACAACACATGCACCTTCCCACGTAGAGAATACACACTAAAGTTGTGCAAAATTATACAAGTAAAAGTAGAGTAGAGTTTGGATCCTTTATTTCTGAGAGTGTAGATTTAGTTCATTTAATTTTAGTCTAGATTTTAGTTCATAATACTCAGGGGCTTTTTTTCCCCCAAAAAATACAGACAGGGTAGAATAACAGACCTCTCGGAGACAGGATCTAAGCTCAGAGTTAGGCTGTCACGACTTATTTCAACGGGTGGGGAATCGACTTCTTTGCCACACCCCTGTAATTTGTTTCCCCAGTCAACTATGGATATTACATAAAAATGATAAACAGCCTATGATAAATACATTATGCAAATTAGTCAGGACTTGTTTCATGCACCCTGGTTGTGCCTGTGAAGCCATTATGTTTATTTGATATCATTTTGCATTTCCAATTAAGTATTTCCCCCATCTGGGATCACTCCTTCTCACTTATTAAGACACACTGCATCAGGATTACTGCTTCGAAATTAAAAATATAACCTCTGCAGCACTTCTCAAAGCTATCCAATCGACCTGTTTTTAAAATGAATACCATATATCTGAGTGTTGACACTCAAGTATTTTTGTTACTGTGTGTGCTAAGGCATAAACACAATCCACACAGTGCCCTCAGCAACACGTTGCTCTTTTGTTTACACCTCTGCCATTAAAGTCACTCAGCACCCACGCCTCACGATTGCGCACTGCACACACACATACACAGACACACACATTCACCTGAGGCCATTCAGAGGAGAACATGCAGAGAACATTCTAGATATTACAGAGGAACTATTTTTCTCTAGTGTACCCTTTTGCCCCAAGGACAACATAATAACAATGAGAATTAGTCCTCAGATGTTCTGTTTGGTCGTAAGGTGTAATTCTAGGCTATTCCCTGTAAACGCTCTATTAAATGTGCTTCCAGAAATGACCTGTAATTATGTAAAAGGCAGGCTGTCTGTAAAAGTGTACCTGAAGGTGCTGCTTAGGAGATACACCAGGATGCTGCTTGGACGTAATTGCTAGTGATTCACCAGCTTCACATTTGAAGAGGCAGAGATGGAAATTATCACACATGACGTGGTGTACCTTGAATGAAAACTGGTTTAACAGTTTGACTAAATGTGGGAAAAATAGATCTTGAAGAGATCTGCTCGGATTTTACATTATAATGTCAGGTATTCATTCATAAAACAATGTCTGAATGGACTGTCTTTTTATGGGAATAACTAATGCTTCTCTCTGTTTCCAGAGGCAAGTATGATTCCACTACAGCACCCAGCCAATCCTGATGACAGGTACGCAATTACAATTTTAATCCTTTGCATAGTTTCTATGTTCAAATATCAAGGTTTTTTGGGGGGGTGGGCAGACATCTGTGGAAGAACCAGCATTATTTATTTATTTATTTATTTATTTTTAATGGCAATATCATTAAACACTGGTATATATTAAATCTACCCCCCCCCCCCCCCCCCAGGTGCCTATGGGCATCCAATTGTTAACAGGAGTCAGTATACATCTTAGTTAGCAATGCACATCCGAGCGTGTTTTTTTTTCATGCAGGACACCAGAAGAGAGCAGGCTGCTCCAGCAACATATTTACAAATTCTGCACCTCATATATCACTGTCCGACACTGTCAGTTACAGCTGTGTAGAATTTGCCAGTTGTTCCCTTTGGCAGATACTTCACCCCTGCTGGAATAGCTTCTGTATGACTTTTATATTATCTGTCAATATGTTTTTCATGTATTTCTCTGTCAGGCCACCTGCTGAAACAGTTAAAAAGAACAACATATGTACCACTGGACTGATTCTGGACAGCTCAGCGCTGAAGATGGCTGATGTGGACTCGGAGGTTCCTCCTCTCCCACCGCGCTACCGCTTCAGAGACCTGCTTTTAGGGGATCAGTCGTTTCAGAATGATGACAGGTAAAAGTGTTTCTACAGATCACACACAGTGTCCTGTGTTTCGAAAGCATTTATGAGGCCTGGATAAACACAGGCATTCTTAACACGTTTCCTGGAGTTTGTGAGCGTGTGATGAAATAAATATTGAAGGGAATCCTGCAACAAGCTGTTATGTGGGTGCTTTTAATACACATTTTTGCAAGACTTCATAATATTTGGATAACATTATTCGACGAGGGCTTATATTGTGCCTTCATAGCAAATTAACATCAGTTGCATACAACCAAAGACCTCATGTGACTTTATCTTGAAAAACATTGAAGTAAATTTGTAATTTTTCATCCTTATCTTTGAAGCAATAAGTTTGTTTCCACTAACCTTGAAGCATCCGTTCCATATCTGTCATATGGATTTCATATTTCTTTATAAGGTACAGTGTCTTGCAAAAGTATTCATCCCCCTTGGTGTTTGTCCTGTTTTGTCGCATTGCAAGATGGAATTAAAATGGATTTTTGGGGGGTTAGCACCATTTGATTTACACAGTATGCCTACAGTTTTAAAGTTGAAAATTGTTGTTTTATTGTGACACAAACAATAATTTAGATGAAAAAACAGAAATCTGGAGTGTGCATAGGTATTCACCCCCTTTCATATGAAACCCCTAAATAATAGCAGGTCCAAACAATTCACTTCATAAGTCACATAATTAGTTGACTAAGATCCACCTGTGTGCAATCAAAGTGTCACATGATCTGTCACATGATGTCTGTATAAAGCAACCTGTTCTGGAAGGACCCTGACTCTGTAACACTACTAAGCAAGCAACATAAAAACCAAGGAGCGCTCCAAACAGGTCAGAGACAAAGTTGTGGAGAAGTATAGATCAGGGTTGGGTCATAAAAAATATCCCAAACTTTCAATATCCCAGGGAGTACCATTAAATCCATTATAGCAAAATGGAAAGAATGTGGCACCACTACAAACCTGACAAGAGAAGGCCACACACCAAAACTCACAGACTGGGCAAGGGGGGCATTAATCAGAGATGCAACAAAGACACCAAAGATAACACTGAAGGAGCTGCAAAGATCCACAGTGGAGATGGGAGTATCTGTCCATAGGACCACTTTAAGCCATACACTCCACAGAGCGGGGCTTTATGGAAGAGTGGCCAGAAAAAAAGCCATTGCTTAAGAAAACACATTTGGAGTTTGCCCAACAGCATGTGGCAGACTCCCCAAACACATGGAAGAAGACTCTCTGGTCAAATGAGACTAAATTTGAACTTTTTGGCCATCATGGGAAATGCCATGTGTGTTGCAAACCCAACACCCTGAGAACACCATTCCTACAGTGAAGCATGGTGGTGGCAGCATCATGCTATGAGGATATTTTTCAACTGCAGGGACAGGAAAGCTGGTCAGGACTGAAGGAAAGATGGATGGCACTAAATACAGGGCAATTCTGGAGGAAAACCTGTTTGAGTCAGCCAGAGGTTTGAGACTGGGACAAAGGTTCATGTTCCAGCAGGACAATGACCCTAAATATACTGCTAAAGCTACACTGGAGTGGTTTAAATGGAAACATTTAAATGTCTTGGAATGGCCTAATCAAAGCCCAGACCTCAATCCAATTGAGAATCTGTGGCATAACTTGAAGACTGCTGTACACCAACGCAACCCATCTAATTTGAAGGAGTTGGAGCAGTTTTGCCTTGAGGAATGGGCAAAAACCCCAGTGGCTAGATGTGCTAAGCTAATATAGACATACCCCAAGAGACTTGCAGCTGTAATTGTAGCAAAAGGTGGCTCTATGAAGTATTGACTTTGGGTGGGGGGTGAATACCTATGCACACTCCAGATTTCTGTTTTTTTTTAATTAATTATTGTTTGTGTCACAATAAAAAACAATGTACACCTTTAAAGTGTTAGACATGTTGTGTAAATCAAATGGTGCTAACCTTCCAAAAATCCATTTTAATTCCAGCTTGTAATGCGACAAAACAGAACAAACACCAAAGGGGATGAATACTTTTGCAAGACACTGTAAATACAGCAAATGCTCTTCCATCAAAGTTATGACAGCAGGTACTGTATTTTTTATATAGAAAGTTTTCAAAATTTTCTAATTGTGCTGTTAGTAAATACAATTGAATATCTTGTACTGCATTGCTCATGAATGTGCTTATGAGTTGGCTTTTGTATAAAGAATTGCACAATGACAAAGAACATTTCTTCTTGCAAGTATCAGGCACAGCTCTTGACACACATTCTGTTGATATTTTGTGCCGTTGAAGCTGATCACATGCTCGGTGTGCTCATTATGGAGAGAACTGTGTGCTGGGGGAGCTGTCCTCAGCTCTGGTGCTGAAACAACAGTTTTTTTTGAAAGAGTGAAACAGTACATGGTGTCAAGGCTGAATAGATTAGGGTTTAATGATCATTCAGAATTTGCTAAACGACTCAATCTTTTATGATAGAGTCAAGGCTATCTCCTGTGCAAATCTCTTTTTCTGACTTTTTTTTCACTTTTTCAATGACAGAAAGCTGCTGCCTATAATTATACGCTTTGCATTTCAAATGAATGTTCCACATTTCTTACCATGAGCTGACATCTTTTGTACAGTTTAGCTTGGAGAGAAAATTTGTACTTGATATTGATATTAGTTTCTGTTTATGCCTTTGACACTTGGTCAAAGTGTTGTGTGTGATCTGGTGGTATTACTGTTATGGCAAAGAGATACAATAATAGATAGTAGTCTTGCAGAATGAAACATCATTTTTCTGACTTAAAATTGCACATATTGCAGAAGGTGAAAGAGTTAGACATTAAGCAAAGCAAAGTAAAGCAAAGTCTCCAAAAAGTAATAGCAAGTACCTGCACAAAAGTTTAGCTAACACTGGAGTGGTGGTGCACCATTTTACTGTGTGGTGTTGCTTGCACCAACATGATCTGTATGGAAGCGTCATACAGGAAACCTTACCTGTGACCTTATCAGAAATGTCAACATCTGAAGTATGCAAAACAACATCTAGATAAACCAGGGTCATTATGGTGCTGTGGAACAATAAAGTAAAAAAAAAAGTAAGCTGACGTATGGAAACAAAAAAGAAGGAGCATTTGATGAAAACAACAACTTTCCAACTGTTAAAGGAACAGTCCACCGTACTTCCATAATGAAATATGCTCTTATCTGAATTGAGACGAGCTGCTCTGTACCTGTCCGAGCTTTGCGTGACCTCCCAGTCAGTCAGACGCAGTCAGACGCGCTGTCACTCCTGTTAGTAATGTAGCTAGGCTCAGTATGGCCAATGGTATTTTTTGGGGCTGTAGTTAGATGCGACCAAACTCTTCCGCGTTTTTCCTGTTTACATAGGTTTATATGACCAGTGATATGAAACAAGTTCAGTTACACAAATTGAAACGTAGCGATTTTCTATGCTATGGAAAGTCCGCACTATAATGACAGGCGTATTAACACCTTCTGCGTGCTTCGGCAGCGCATTGATACGGAGCTCAGATATCAATGCGCTGCCAAAGCACGCAGAAGGTGTTAGTACGCCTGTCATTATAGTGCGGACTTTCCATAGCATAGAAAATCGCTATGTTTCAATTTGTGTAACTGAACTTGTTTCATATCACTGGTCATATAAACCTATGTAAACAGGAAAAACGCGGAAGAGTTTGGTCGCATCTAACTACAGCCCCAAAAAATACCATTGGCCATACTGAGCCTAGCTACATTGCTAACAGGAGTGACAGCGCGTCTGACTGTGTCTGACTGACTGGGAGGTCGCGCAAAGCTCGGACAGGTACGGAGCAGCTCGTCTCAATTCAGATAAGAGCATATTTCATTATGGAAGTACGGTGGACTGTTACTTTAAGAATGGGGGTGGGTTTCTTAAAATTTGGCTCTGTAGTTCAGTCACTGGCACAGGAAACACTGAACAGGTAGATGGAAGAATGCATTCCAGGAAATATCCACAAATTCTGTAAGCAAATGTGAGAGTCAGTTAAAAACAAATTAAATTAAATAAAAAATAAAAACCTCCTGAAGATTGGCTTGTACATCAGGGTAGTGATCCAAAACATACCTCAGAATCCACCATAAACTACTTCAAGAAATGCAAGCTAAAGCCAGACTTGGAATTCTCCTCACAGTCCCCTTTCTTCATCACTGACATCCTTCATCATTGTACTGTAGATCTTAAACTAAGCATGGTGTGTATTCAAGCTGGCCCACGAATAGCTTCGAATGAGAAAAGTTCTGTAAGAAAGAGAACATGGAAATGTTGTAGAATAGAAAGGGTCCTCGCTGGCTCCAAAAAGTGTTTGCAAGCTGTTTGCCAAAGAACGTAGTTTGTAGAGCATCCAAGTCTTTGCCACCATTACTATTATATCATTTTCTGTTTATCATCAATTATAATGTAACTATGCATTAACATTAAAAAAGTTTAATGCCTTGGACAGACTGATATATTAAAATCCATTCCAGTTGCTTTACTTTCAAAAGCTCAAAAAAACAAAACAAAAAAACAACTGACTGGACACATTAATTGGGTTAATCCTGTAAATGATGAATGTAAACAATGTGCATCCAAATTAAATAAAGAAATGAATAAATGAATAAATAAGCCAACAATGTATTCAACCAATCAGACACTGTTATTTTACATTGGGCCAGTTCACCAATATCACAGTCAAAATTCCATTCTCTATATACTCACCGGCCACTTTATTAAGAACTTGTTCTCGATTCTAAGATTCCTGTTCTTGGCTGATAGGAATGGAACCCAATGTGGTCTTCTACTGTTGTATACTGAGATGCTTTTTTATTCACCATGGCTGTAAAGAGTTGCTATGAGTTAGTATATCCTTCCTGGCAAAAAAGCTCAAACCAATCTGGCCATTTTCCTCTGACTTCTTTTATCAACAAGGCGTTTCCACCCATAGAACTCTCACTCACTCTGTGTTTTTATGTTTTTCGCACTATTCTGTGTAAACTCTAGAGACTGTTGTGTGTGAAAACCCCAGGAAATCAGCAGTTTCTGAAATACTAAAACCAACACCCATGCCACAGTGAAAGAAAGTCACACTTTGAGATCACAATTTTTCCATTCTGATGTTTGACATGGGGCGGCACGGTGGTGTAGTGGTTAGCACCGTCGCCTCACAGCAAGAGGGTCCTGGGTTCGAGCCCAGTGGCCAGCAAGGGCCTTTCTGTGCGGAGTTTGCATGTTCTCCCCGTGTCTGCGTGGGTTTCCTCCGAGTGCTCTGGTTTCCCCCACAGTCCAAAGACATGCAGGTTAGGTTAATTGGTGACTCTAAATTGACCGTAGGTGTGAATGGTTGTTTGTCTCTGTGTCAGCCCTACGATGACCTGGCGACTTGTCCATGGTGTACCCTGCCTTTCACCCATAGTCAGCTGGGATAGGCTCCAGCTTGCCTGTGACCCTGTAGAACAGGATAAGCGGCTACAGATAATGGATGAATGTTTGATGTGGACATTAACTGAAGCTCTTGATTTGTATCTGCATTATTTGAGACATTGTGCTGCCGTCAAGGGATTGACTGATTAGATAACTGCATCAAACCGCAGTTGTGTGGGTGTACCTTATAAAGTGGCCAGTAAGTGTCATCTCATCTCATTATCTCTAGCCACTTTATCCTGTCCTACAGGGTCGCAGGCAAGCTGGAGCCTATCCCAGCTGACTACGGGCAAAAGGCGGGGTACACCCTGGACAAGTCGCCAGGTCATCACAGGGCTGACACATAGACACAGACAACCATTCACACCTACGGTCAATTTAGAGTCACCAGTTAACCTAACCTGCATGTCTTTGGACTGTGGGGGAAACCGGAGCACCCGGAGGAAACCCACGCGGACAACATGCAAAGTCCGCACAGAAAGGCCCTCGCTGGCCACGGGGCTCAAACCCAGACCTTCTTGCTGTGAGGCAACAGCGCTAACCACTCCACCACCGTGCTGCCGCCAGTGAGTGTATTTAATTTAATTAAAAGCAGAATTTCAGGGTGTGTATATGATATCAATTTGCTTTTCAGGTTTAAATGGCCTCGGCAATGACCAGATTCCCTTCCAATCTCATTAGTTATGTCGGTGATAGCCATTTTACTGGACGGTAATATTTTATTACCAAACACAGGGTCATAAAGTCTCTGTTCTTTATGGCTGTTCTTAATAGAAATAAATTGCTGGCAGTAATATCTGTCTCCCTGCTTTAGTAGTAGTGCCATTTTATCTGCTCTGCTTGTTACTGTGACCAGAGAAACCTGGTGCAATATAACTTTGTGCCACCTGAAATCTTCTCAAGCTGAAATGTTCTCACTGGATCCAAAGTATTATGTTGAAACTCTGTTGTGATGATTTTAAGAAATGGATCCTGTCTTATCCTCGGCAGCTTTGTAAAGTTTATACAACATTCATTTTTGCTTCTATTGAATTTTTTTTGTGACATGCAGAACAATGGGCTAGAAATAGTAAAATAAGACACTAGAATGACTTAGAAAAGTTACAGAACATTATTTTATCATTGATGGTGATTTACTGTAGGTTGAATGCTCGCTTCTGATTAGTCAAAATGTGTTGAATTTTCTATAACAGCAGCACTGACCATAGTTAAATCTGCATTGTGTGTATTAATACAGCCATTGTAATATATTATGGCTTCTGTAGTAACAGTTTACACAGGGATTCAAGATTCAAGGAAAATTTGTCACATGCACATGTGTATGTGTGTGTTGTGCTGTGTGGGCCTGCCATATGAATATCAAAGGTAAACTATCAATTAAAAAAAATTCAAACACAAATATGTTATCTTTGAGAAAAATATTGGTGAATTGAACATACCACGACTCTGCTTGGGTCAGCTGATTGTTGTGATTTGTGGCGTTCCAAACATGTGTTGCCGAAATTGGAGTTGCAATGGTTGTTTGTCTCTATGTGTCAGCCCTGTGATGACCTGGCAATTTGTCCAGGGTGTACCCTGCCTCTCGCCCATAGTCAGCTGGGATAGGCTCCAGCTCGCCCATGACCCTGTACAGATAAGCGGCTACAGATAATGGATGGATGGATGGATGGAGTTGCAGTTTGACCTCTGGTGGACAATATTTGTAATGACAGCACTCATAACGTGGTTGAAGGATCCATATTACATATCTCCGTTTCTTTTTATCCTCTCGGCATATAATGTGGGGGGATATACAGTGGATATAAAAAGTGTACGCCCCGTTAAAATGATA
Organism: Neoarius graeffei; assembly: GCF_027579695.1. Lineage (NCBI taxonomy): Eukaryota > Metazoa > Chordata > Actinopteri > Siluriformes > Ariidae > Neoarius > Neoarius graeffei. Next base: position 31,522,744 of record NC_083592.1, read on the forward strand.
GGTTTTTCTGATGTAAAAAAAAAAATGAGACCACGATAAATAATTTCAAAACTTTTCCAACCTTTAATGTGACCTATAACCTGTAAAATTCAATTGAAAAACAAACAATTCTGCTCAGGGGAAAAACATAAAAAATAAAAAACATACAATAAGCTGGTTGCATAAGTATGCACACCCTTAAACTAATACTTTGTTGAAGCACCTTTTGATATAGTTACAGCATTCAGTCTTTATGGGTCGGAGTCTATCAGCCTGCCACATCTAGACTTGGCAATATTTGCCCACTCTTCCTTGTAAAAGCGCTCCAAATCTGTCAGGTTGCGAGGGCATCTCTTGTGCACAGCCCTCTTCAGGTCACCCCACAGATTTTCAGTTGGATTTAGGTCTGGGCTCTGGCTGGGCCATTCCAAAACTTTTTTGGGGTTATTGTCATGCTGAAAGATGAGATTCCTCTTCATCTTCATCTTTCTAGCAGACGCCTGAAGGTTTTGAGCCAAAATTGACTGGTGTTTAGAACTGTTCATAATTCCCTCCACTTTGACTGAAGCCCCTGTTCCAGCTGAAGAAAAACAACCCCAAAACATGATGCTGCCACCACCATGCTTCACCGTAGGGATGGTATTCTTTTGGTGATGCGCAGTGTTGTTTTTGCGCCAAACATACCTTTTGGAATTGTGGCCAAAAAGTTCAACCTTGGTTTCATCAGACCATAACACATTTTCCCACATGCTTTTGGGAAAGTTGATGTATTTTTTTTTTTGGAAATTTAGCCGGACCTGGATGTTTTTCTTTGACCCTACCTCATAGTCCAGACATATGGAGAATACAAGAAATTGCTGTCACATGTAGTACACAACCAGTACTTGCCAGAAATTCCTGCAGCTCCTTCAGTGTTGCTGTAGGCCTCTCGGCAGCCTCCCTGACCAGTTTGCATCTCGTCTTTTCATCAATTTTGGAGGGATGTCCAGTTCTTGGTAATGTCACTGTTGTCCCATATTTTATCCACTTCTTGATGACGGTCCTCACTGTGCTCCATGGTATATCTAATGTTGTGGAAATGTTTTTGTCCCCTTCTCCTGACTGATACCTTTCAACAATGAGATCCCTTTGATGCTTTGTAAGCTCTGTGTGAACCCTGGCTTTTGCTGGAGGATGCAACTGAGTAAATGTCTGAACAAGCTTATTGTACGTTTTTCACTTTTTATATTTCCCCCCTAACAGATTTGTTTGTTTTTCAATTGAATTGTACAGGTTATAGGTCACATTAAAGGTGGGAAAAGTTTTGAAATCATTTATCGTGGTCTCATTTTTTTACATCAGAAAAACTCATCATTTTATTGTGGTGTGTACACTTTTTATATCCACTGTAGCTATCGCTCTGTCCATCTGTCCGTCTGTCTGTCTCTCCGTCTGTAAACATTTTAGTTTCCGGAGCATAACTCAAAAACTGTGAGGAATTTTTTTCACAAAACCTGGCAGTTATGTTAAGTAACTCTAGGAGTTGTGCCTTTTGGCATTTTGATATTTCTGTGGTTTTTATTTTTTCCGTATTTCCATGGCAACCAATTCAAATTATGAAAATTTGGATTGGGGTTTCATGTGGGGGCCGGGGGGATATGTCATCTCCTGATGACTCTTGTTTAATTGTTATTTATTGGTCATTGTAAACGCTGATACTGATTTATCTGTAATTAGCTCATATAGGCCAATAATATCGGCTCACTGATATGGGATGGGATCCTTTAAAACCGTTCCTGCTCTGGTCCTGTATTGCATGTTGTAGATGTCCTGTGGGCTGGGCAGAACTGAACTGGTAATCCGTTCAGCAGACCTCCCTACCCTCTGCAGGGCCTTGTGGTCCTTAGCACTGCAGTTCCTGTCCCAGGCACCAATGTTCCCAGTGAGGAGCCTATCTGTAGTGGTGTTCTAGGACTTCCGGATAGCTGTGGAGATGCAAAAGACACTGTATTGCTTTTCGTATTGTAGTAGAAGTATTTGTATGGTGGACTCTCCACATATCTAAATTCAAGCATGTAATTGTTGTTATGGTGAAGTTTTCTGTGAGGAGATATTCATTTAATTTATGGAAAAAACAACAACAACAACAACAACAACAACATTTTTTTCATGGGAGAGTAGCTACTGTTTTTCAAGTATCCATACTTGATTAAAGTATCTTCAATTTTGCAGATACTCTAACTCTGCTACATTTCAAAGCTTATCGTCCTACTTTCACTCCATTACATTCTGCACTCTGTCATGCATTACTTATTACTCTGAAATAGGACAGAACTGGATTAGCTAAAACAGCTAAATATGACACACATTGCAGAACACCTTTTAATTGACTTTGGAAGAGAGCTAGCGGGAAGCAATCAATATCATACAGCCCTGAGCTTCAAAAGCAGAAATACAGTATTGTGCAAAAGTCTTAGGCACCCTATTTTTTTTCATACAAACTTTGTTATAAATTTCTATTTTATGACTTCTACATTATCGAGTCAGTACAAAAACATTTCAGAGTCCCAAATGTTCATTTTTAAGAACGAAATGAAATGTTACAGAAAAAAAGTTTGTATCTGAGCAGCATATTCCATAAGAGTGCACTTTTCAGATTAAAAAAGAAAACATAATGAAGGCTACTGGGTTTTGGTGCAAAATGAAGAAGCAAGTGTGACAGTCAAAGTGTCCAGAAGAACTGTGGTTGGTTCTGTAAGATGCTCAGTAAAACCTACAGCTCATTTCCTTATCAAACTGCACTCATTGTACCTGAGACTACTATATACAGTTAGGTCCATATATATTTGGACACTGACACAAATTTTGTTTTTTTTACCTGTTTACTGAAACATATTCAAGTTGTAGTTATATAATGGACATGGACATAAAGTCCAGACTTTCAGCTTTCATTTGAGGGTATCCACATTAAAATTGGATGAAGGGTTTAGGAGTTTCAGCTCCTTAACATATGCCACCCTGTTTTTAAAGGGACCAAAAGTAATTGGACAATTGACTCAAAGGCTATTTCATGGGCAGGTGTGGGCAATTCCTTCGTTATGTCATTCTCAGTTAAGCAGATAAAAGGCCTGGAGTTGATTTGAGGTGTGGTACTTGCATTTGGAAGATTTTGCTGTGAAGAAAACATGCGGTCAAAGGAGCTCTCCATGCAGGTGAAACAAGCCATCCTTAAGCTGCGAAAACAGAAAAAAACCATCCAAGAAATTGCTACAATATTAGGAGTGGCAAAATCTACAGTTTGATACATCCTGAGAAAGAAAGAAAGAAAGCACTGGTGAACTCATCAATGCAAAAAGACCTGGACATTCACAGAAGACAACAGTAGTGGATGATCGCAGAATAATTTCCATGGTGAAGAGAAATCCCTTCACAACAGCCAACCAAGTGAACAACACGCTCCAGGAGGTAGGCGTATCAATGTCCAAATCTACCATAAAGAGAAGACTGCATGAAAGTAAATACAGAGGGTTCATTGCACGGTGCAAGCCACTCATAAGCCTCAAGAATAAAAAGGCTAGATTGGACTTTGCTAAGAAACATCTAAAAAAGCCAGCACAGTTCTGGAAGAACATTCTTTGGACAGATGAAACCAAGATCAACCTCTACCAGAATGATGGAAAGAAAAAAGTATGGCGAAGGTGTGGTACAGCTCATGATCCAAAGCATACCACATCATCTGTAAAACACGACGGAGGCAGTGTAATGGCTTGGACATGCATGGCTGCCAGTGGCACTGGGTCACTAGTGTTTATTGATGATGTGACACAGGACAGAAGCAGCCGGATGAATTCTGAGGTATTCAGAGACATACTGTGTGCTCAAATCCAGCCAAACTGATTGGTCGGCATTTCATAATACAGATGGACAATGACCCAAAACATAAAGCCAAAGCAACCCAGGAGTTTATCAAAGCAAAGAAGTGGAATATTCTTGAATGGCCAAGTCAGTCACCTGATCTTAACCCAATTGAGCATGCATTTCATTTGTTAAAGACTAAACTTCAGACAGAAAGGCCCACAAACAAACAGCAACTGAAAACCGCTGCAGTAAAGGCCTGGCAGAGCATTAAAAAGGAGGAAACACAGCATCTGGTGATGTCCATGAGTTCAAGACTTCAGGCAGTCATTGCCAACAAAGGGTTTTCAACCAAGTATTAGAAATGAACATTTTATTTACAATTATTTAATTTGATCAATTACTTTTGAGCCCCTGAAACGAAGGGATTGTGTTTAAAAAATGCTTTAGTTCCTCACATTTTTATGCAATCATTTTGTTCAACCCACTGAATTAAAGCTGAAAGTCTGAACTTCAACTGCATCTGAATAGTTTTGTTCACAATTCATTGTGGTAGTGTACAGAACCAAAATTAGAAAAATGTTGCCTCTGTCCAAATATTTATGGACCTAACTGTATATGTATATATATTCAGTGGGGCAAAAAAGTATTTAGTCAGTCATCAATTGTGCAAGTTCTCCCACTTAAAAAGATGAGAGAGGCCTGTAATTTTCATCCTGGGTATACCTCAACTATGAGAGACAAAATGAGAAAAAAAAATCCAGAAAATCACATTGTCTGATTTTTAAAGAATTTATTTGCAAATTCTCATCTCATCTCATTATCTCTAGCCGCTTTATCCTTCTACAGGGTCGCAGGCAAGCTGGGGCCTATCCCAGCTGACTACGGGCGAAAGGCGGGGTACACCCTGGACAAGTCGCCAGGTCATCACAGGGCTGACACATAGACACAGACAACCATTCACACTCACACCTACGGTCAATTTAGAGTCACCAGTTAACCTAACCTGCATGTCTTTGGACTGTGGGGGAAACCGGAGCACCCGGAGGAAACCCACGCAGACAACATGCAAACTCCACACAGAAAGGCCCTCGCCGGCCCCGGGGCTCAAACCCAGGACCTTCTTGCTGTGAGGCGACAGCGCTAACCACTACACCACCGTGCCACCTATTTGCAAATTATGGTGGAAAATAAGTATTTGGTCAATAACAAAAGTTCATCTCAATACTTTGTTATATACCCTTTGTTGGCAATGACAGAGGTCAAATGTTTTCTGTAAGTCTTCACAAGGTTTTCACACACTGTTGCTGGTATTTTGGCCCATTCCTCCATGCAGATCTCCTCTAGAGCAGTGATGTTTTGGGGCTGTTGCTGGGCAACACGGACTTTCAACTCCCTCCAAAGATTTTCTATGGGGTTGAGATCTGGAGACTGGCTAGGCCACTCCAGGGCCTTGAAAATACTTCTTATGAAGCCACTCCTTCGTTGCCCGGGCGGTGTGTTTGGAATCATTGTCATGCTGAAAGACCCAGCCATGTTTCATCTTCAATGCCCTTGCTGATGGAAGGAGGTTTTCACTCAAAATCTCACAAAACATGGCCCCATTCATTCTTTCCTTTACACGGATCAGTCGTCCTGGTCCCTTTGCAGAAAAATAGCCCCAAAGCATGATGTTTCCACCCCCATGCTTCACAGTAGGTATGGTGTTCTTTGGATGCAACTCAGCATTCTTTCTCCTCCAAACACGACAAGTTGAGTTTTTACCAAAAAGTTCTATTTTGGTTTCATCTGACCATAGCAAACTTCAGACGGGCCTGGACATGTACTGGCTTAAGCAAGGGGACACGTCTGGCACTGCAGGATTTGAGTCCCTGGCGGCGGCGTGTGTTACTGATGCTAGCCTTTGTTACTTTGGTCCCAGCTCTCTGCAGGTCATTCACTAGGTCCCCCCGTGTGGTTCTGGGATTTTTGCTCACCGTTCTTGTGATCATTTTGACCCCACGGGGTGAGATCTTGCGTGGAGCCCCAGATCGAGGGAGATTATCAGTGGTCTTGTATATCTTCCGTTTTCTAATATTTGCTTCCACAGTTGATTTCTTCACACCAAGCTGCTTACCTATTGCAGATTCAGTCTTCCCAGCCTGGTGCAGGTCTACAATTTTGTTTCTGGTGTCCTTTGATAGCTCTTTGGTCTTGGCCATAGTGGAGTTTGGAGTGTGACTGTTTGAGGTTGTGGACAGGTGTCTTTTATACTGATAACGAGTTCAAACAGGTGCTATTAATACAGGTAACAAGTGGAGGACAGAGGAGCCTCTTAAAGAAGAAGTTACAGGTCTGTGAGAGCCAGAAATCTTGCTTGTTTGTAGGTGACCAAATACTTATTTTACTGAGGAATTTACCAATTAATTCATTAAAAATCCTACAATGTGATTTCCTGGATTCTTTCCCCCCATTCTGTCTCTCATAGTTGAAGTGTACCTATGATGAAAATTATAGGCCTCTCTCATCTTTTTAAGTGGGAGAACTTGCACACTTGGTGGCTGACTAAATACTTTTTTGCCCCACTGTATACATATATATATTTTTTAAAGCAAAGGGTCGTCTCACACCAAATATTGACTTTGTTTCATTTATTATGGCTTACTGATTACTGTTTATAGTATTTTTTAATGTTGAAATATTTCATTTCATTATTTTTAAGCCATTTTTGGTCTACAGCATTTCTTTACATGTGCCTAAGACTTTTGCACAGTACTGTATTTCTGATGGATCAAACAAGACTGGGGCAGTGCAACACCCCTGGCCTTATCTAAGAGATATGTTTGAAATATTGGAATAGAAGAATGGCTTTTTTCCTCACTGTGTGCTGTGTCTCCTTGGTGTACAGATAGATGATCTCTGCATTCAAAATCCATCCATCCACCCATCCATCTGTTATCCATAACCTCTTATCCTGTGCAGGGTCACAGGTAAGCTGGAGCCTATCCCAGCTGACTATGGGCGAGAAGCAGGGTACACCCTGGACAAGTCGGCAGATTATTGCAGGGTTGACACATACCGGTAGAGACAAACAACCATTCACACTCACATTCACACCTACGGTCAATTTAGAGCCACCAGTTAGCCTAACCTGCATGTCTTTGGACTGTGGGGGAAACCGGAGCACCCGGAGGAAACCCACGCAGACATGGGGAGAACATGCAAACTCCACACAGAAAGGCCCCCGTCAGCCACTGGGCTCGAACCCAGAACCTTCTTCCTGTGAGGCGACAGTGCTAACCACTACACCACCGTGCCACCCCCACTTAAGTACAGTTAAAGATAAAGGTGCTTTTGTACTTTAAAGGGCATATCACGGGTAAATTCAGGAGCAAGATCAAACTTTGGTCAAATATCTGTAACATTCTGCATTCTCTGCAATTTTTTTACCTTACGCAATACTAGAAAAATTCAGTTGAAATCAAGCCATTTGAGGCGAATTGGTCTGCCTCTGAAAAACTTGCCATTTGAATTTCCTGGCAAACATTGATTTTCGTGACATCACGTGCGGGACGCCTCCCTCTGAATCCTACATCAGCGCTGGTTTGTTTATGAGAAAACGACCTGGTGGTTTTCTGCAAATTTCTTCAACGTTATCACGTAATTATTAAAATGGTTAACAGATGTATCGTAGGAGGGTGTAGCAACACCAATCTTGATGGGATTAGTACTCATCGTTTTCCAAAAGACCAGACAATGAGAGAGAAATGGGAGCGCTTGGTCTACACAGGCTGTGCACTTAAACCATGCAAGCTCTCTCAGCCTGCTGGCGTTTCTGCAGATAACGTCATGAATCTGGCTCCAGACTCCCTTGGGATTTTTCCAGACGTGTTTTGTTATTTTATTTTTTTCTGCTGTAGACAGATGGCCTTGTGCAAAATTACCCTTCTGGATGAGTGTGTAAAGGGACACAATTTCATATAAAAAAAACCCCACTAAATTGGTCCAGGATATGGCCTTTAACTCAAGTAGAAATGTAAATAGAAGATTTCTACTTTTATAAAAGTAGCATGTTGAATGAATGAATGAATGAATGAATGAATTTATTTATTTATTTCGAACATGTATAAAAAATGTATGTAACTATTTGTACGGTACATACAAAAGAAAGAAAATGAGAAATTAAAAAAATATAATAAAATAACATAAATAGCTAAGACATTACAAAACACCACACATTGTTCGAAAAAGGAGTGGGAAGAAGTACAATACTTTTTTAATTTCCCACCCCTTTTTAACTACCCCGAAATCCAAACTACATTAATACACCTATAAAAATATATACCATATATACACTTCATGAATATCTATATAAATATATAATTACAAAAATAAATATATACTACATACCATATATACACTTCATAAATATCTATATAAATATATAACTACAAAAATATATATATACTATATACCATATATACACTTCATAAATATCTATATAAATATATCATTACAAAATAAATATATACTACATACATATCCCTGTAAATATAAATATATAAACTATCCCATAAATAAATATATACCATATATACCATATACTAAGTTAGTTCTAATATAACAATCAACCCTATTCTATTTATAGATTTATCCCTCATCATCCTCCGTTAACATACTTCCTCTTCCATATACTTGTTTAAAAATATTTTTGTACCTTTTTTAAACAGATTTATATTTGCACTTTGTTTTATTTCTGTCTCCAGTCTGTTCCATAAAGTCACCCCACAGCTCGATACGCACATGCTTTTCATATTTGTTCGACCCTTTAGTTTTTTAAAATTTAGGTCTCCCCTTAGATTATATCCCCCCTCTCTCTCACTAAACATTCCTTGTATATTTTTTGGCAATAGATTATTTCTCGCTTTGTACATTATTTGTGCTGTTCTGAATTTGACCAGATCCATAAATTTCAACATGTGTCATTTTATAAATAGTGAGTTTGTGTGATCTCTGTATCCTGTTTTGTTTATTGTCCTTATTGCTCTTTCCTGTATTGTACATATCAGCTGCAGAGTGGTTTTGTAGGTGTTTCCCCAGACTTCGACACAGTAAGTCAGATATGGCAAAAATAACGAGTAATATAGAGTATGCAAAGATTTGCAATCAAGAATATGTTTTGTTTTCCACAGAATTGCCGAGCACTTTGCCAGTTTTGCTCGTATGTATCCTACATGAGGTTTCCAGCAGACTTTATGATCCAAAATCACACCAAGAAATTTAATTTCCTGTACCATTTCTATCTTAGTATTGTCTATCATCAATTCTACATTACAATCTATTTTGTGTCTCCCAAACAACATGATCTTTGTTTTGCTTAGATTTAATGATAATTTATTTTTGTCAAACCATAGTTTTAGTTTATTTATTTCAGTTGTGATTGTCTCCAAAGTCTGCTGCAAATTCTCACCGGAACAAAAAATATTGGTGTCGTCTGCAAACAAAACAAATTTCAGTACTTGCGAAACTCTACATATGTCATTGATATATAATATGAATAATTTCGGACCTAATATTGACCCCTGTGGTACCCCGCATGTAATGTTCATGAAATCAGATTTATGGTCACCTATCTGCACAAACTGTTGCCTGTTTCTTAGATAGCTCGACAGCCAGCTCCACCCAACTCCCCTAACACCACACTTTTCTAGTTTACTTAATAATATACTGTGATTAATGGTATCGAATGCTTTTTTTTAGGTCCACAAATACTCCAATTGCTATTTTTTATTGTCTATACAGTTTGTGATTTCCTCTATTAGTTCCATTAGTGCCATCGATGTTGATCTGTCCGTTCTGAATCCATATTGACTGTCTGTAAGGAGGTTGTGTTTTTCAATGAATTTGTCCAGTCTATCTGAAAAAAGTTTTTCGAGTATTTTGGAGAATTGGGGGAGTAAAGAAACAGGCCTGTAGTTTGTGAAATGGTGTCTATCTCCGATTTTAAACAGTGGTATCTCATCTCATCTCATTATCTCTAGCCGCTTTATCCTTCTACAGGGTCGCAGGCAAGCTGGAGCCTATCCCAGCTGACTACGGGCGAAAGGCGGGGTACACCCTGGACAAGTCGCCAGGTCATCACAGGGCTGACACATAGACACAGACAACCATTCACACTCACATTCACACCTACAGTCAATTTAGAGTCACCAGTTAACCTAACCTGCATGTCTTTGGACTGTGGGGGAAACCGGAGCACCCGGAGGAAACCCACGCGGACACGGGGAGAACATGCAAACTCCGCACAGAAAGGCCCTTGCCGGCCCCGGGGCTCGAACCCAGGACCTTCTTGCTGTGAGGCGACAGCGCTAACCACTACACCACCGTGCCGCCCAACAGTGATATCACTTTTGCAATTTTCATTTTGTCTGGAAATGTACCTGATTGAAAAGATAAATTGCAGATGTGGGTGAGTGTTTTCACAATTCCCTCAATAACTGTCTTTACTGTTAACATGTCTATATCATTCCAGTCTGCAGAGGTTTTGTTTTTACATTTTCTTACAATTTGCATAATTTCTTCATCATCAGTTGCAGTTAGAAAAATTGTACTTGGATTTCTGTCCCCCATATCTTCTATGTCCCCACATTGTGTTGTCTCGGGTTCCTTTATTTTTGCCGCTAAATCTAGTCCCACATTTACAAAGAATTGGTTAAAACCATTCACCACATCCTCCATATTATTTATGGTCTTGTCATTTTCAGTGTAGTACTCCGGGTAATTTGTAGTTTTGGATCCATTTCTCACAATATCATTTAGTACAGGCCATATACCTTTAATATTGTTTTTATTTTTCTCCACTAATTTATTATAATAGTCTTTCTTACATATCCTCATAATATTAGTTAATTTATTTTTATATTTTTTATATTTTTCCTCTGCCTCTATAGTTTGATGCTTTAAGAATTGTCTGTATAATATATTTTTCTTTTTGCAGGCATTTTGTAGCCCCTTGGTGACCCACGGACTATTTGTATATTTATGTATATTACTGTATTTCTTTATAGGACAATTTTTATTATATAGTTCATTGAATATTATTAAAAATTCCTCATATGCTTTATCAACATCTTTTTCTTTATAAACTACATTCCATTCCTGTAACATTAAGTCATTTTTAGTGCAATCATGGTTTCTTCAGTTTTCACTCTTATATATTTATAATTTTTAGTATCCTTTTTCTTGCTATAATTACAGTAATATACATTAAAAATAGGTAGGTGGTCACTGATGTCTGTTAATAGTAGTCCACTCTCTGTATTATTTTCCAGGATATTAGTAAATATATTATCTATTAAAGTGGTGCTGTGAGAAGTGATCCTGCTTGGTCTGGTAATAGTTGGATACAGTCCCATACTGAACATTGAGTTAATTAACTCTTCTGTCATTTTATGTTTCTTATGATTTAAGAGGTCGATGTTAAAATCACCACAGATGTACATGACCTTCTGTGTTGATTTTTGTGACAGTTCGGATGGGTGGGTGGAGCACAGAAGGAGGGCAGGCCAGAACTGAGTTCACAAAACTCTTTTATTTTCACTTTTCAGTGCAACTTTGTCTCTCCCAGCCACACATGCACACACACACATAAGTCGTCTCGTTGGGGAGAGAGCTCCCTCTGCTCTCGCTCTCTCTCCTTAAATAGGGCGTGGTCACTGGGGTAGACACACAAACACATTAATTAACATCAGGTGCAGTGATTCTGCCACTTACCTTCCCTGACTCCACCCTCCGGTCACAGACCGACGCTTGACCACGCCTCCGCTGCCACATACCCCCACCGCCCGACTCAGGCCGGGCGGCTGTCCGGCCTGCAGCCGACTCCCCCCCCCCGACGGGAGAGGAAGTCCGCCACGACCATCTGCGCCCCCAGCTTGTGGATCACCTTGAAGTTAAAGGGTTGGAGTGCCAGATACCAACGGGTGATCCGTGCGTTGGCATCCTTCATGCGGTGGAGCCACTGGAGGGGCGCGTGGTCCAAACAGAGGGTGAAAGGGCATCCCAGCAGGTAGTAACGGAGGGTGAGGACTGCCCACTTGATTGCTAGGCACTCCTTTTCAATGGTGCTGTAGCGCCCCTCACGCACCGACAGCTTCCTACTGATATACAGCACTGGGCGATCCTCCCCCTCTACCTCCTGGGACAAAACAGCCCCCAGCCCTCTGTCTGATGCATCCGTCTGTAACATAAAGGGGAGAGAAAAGTCAGGGGAGTGTAACAGTGGCCCCCCACACAGTGCAGCCTTTACCTCAGAAAAAGCCCGCTGGCATTGTTCCGTCCACTGGACCAGATCTGGTGCCCCCTTTTTAGTCAGATCAGTCAGCGGGCTGGTGACGTCCAAATAATTAGGTATAAACCTACGATAATAGCCAGCCAGCCCCAGGAACTGTCTCACCCCCGTTTTGGTCTTGGGCCTCGGGCAGGCCGCAATTGCTGCTGTCTTGTTAATTTGGGGACGCACCTGCCCGTTGCCCAAGTGGAAGCCCAGATACCGTACTTCCACCCGCCCAGTTGCACACTTCTTCAGGTTGGCTGTGAGACCCGCTCGCCTCAGTGACCTAAGGACGACCCTCAGATGTTGGAGGTGCCTCGGCCAGTCATTACTATAGATAATGATGTCGTCGAGGTAGGCGGCCACATAGGTGGCATGGGGGCGGAGGACCCTATCCATCAGCCGCTGAAACGTAGCGGGCACCCCAAACAGCCCAAAAGGAAGTGTGACAAACTGGTGTAAGCCAAACGGTGTGGAAAAGGCCGTTTTTTCTCAGGATAATGGAATCAAGGGGATCTGCCAATAACCCTTTGTTAAATCCAGTGTCGAGTAAAAGCGAGCTGTGCCTAGTCGATCGAGCAACTCATCAGTACGAGGCATTGGGTACGCGTCAAATTTAGACACGGTGTTGACTTTTCTATAGTCTACACAGAACCGGGCTGACCCGTTGGCCTTGGGTACCAAGACCACCGGGCTGCTCCAGTCACTGTGGGACTCCTCGACGATGCCCATTTTGAGCATGGCCTCGAGTTCTTCCCAAACCACTTTTTTCTTGTGTTTGGGCAGCCTGTAAGGGCGGCTATGCACTACCACCCCGGGGGGCGTCTCAATGTGGTGCTCTATGAGGTTGGTGTGGCCGGGCAGGGGCGAGAACACGTCCGAAAACTCGGTCTGCAACTGGGCAACCTCCGCGAGTTGGGTCAGGGAGAGGTGGTCTCCACAGGGGACCCGAGAGGTAAGTGATGCCAATGTTCCCTTTTGAACCTCCGGCCCCAGCTCTGCCTTCTCCGGAACCACCGACACCAATGCCACGGGGACCTCCTCGTTCCAGAGTTTGAGCAGATTGAGGTGGTAAACCTGTAGCGCCCCACCCCTGTCCGTTCACCTCACCTCATAGTCAACGTCCTCGACTCGCCGTGTGACCTCAAAGGGTCCTTGCCACTTGGCGACCAATTTGGAGCTCGATGTGGGCAACAGTACAAGTACTTTATCTCCCAGTGCAAACTCCCTAAGGCACGTACCCTTGTCGTACAGGCAGGTTTGTCATTCTTGGGCCTGCCGCAAATTCTCCTGGGTTAGGTGTGTGAGTGTGTGGAGTTTTGCGCACAGGTCAATAACGTATTGGATTTAATTTTTACTTGGTGAAGGTCCCTCCTCCCAATTTTCCCACAGCACATCTAGAATGCCGCGTGGCTTACGCCCATATAACAATTCAAATGGGGAGAACCCCGTGGAAGCTTGGGGGACCTCTCGCACTGCAAATAACAAGGGTTCGAGCCATTTATCCCAATTACGTGTGTCCTCACTTACGAATTTTTAAATTATATTCTTGAGGGTGCGATTGAACCGTTCAACTAAACCGTCTGTTTGTGGGTGATACACGCTGGTGCGGATCAGCTTAATACCCAACAACCCATACAGTTCGTTCAGTGTACGTGACATAAACGAGGTGCCTTGGTCAGTCAGAATCTCTTTCGAGATTCCAACTCGGGAGATGACGCTGAAGAGCGCTTCCGCAATACTGCGTGCTGAGATATTGTGAAGAGGCACCGCTTCCAGGTACTGCGTTGCATAGTCCACCAGAACTAATATAAAGCGGTACCCTCGTGTTGACCGATCTAATGGCCTGACGAGATCCATCCCAATTCTTTCAAATGGGGTCTTGATTAATGGGAGAGGGCGCAAAGGCACTTTTGGAATGGCCACTGGATTTACTAACGGGCATTCGCGGCATGCCGTACACCACCTACAGACATCGCCGCGAATCCCTGGCCAATAGAACCGAGCCATTATTCGGGCTAGTGTTTTATCCTGCCCTAAGTGTCCAGCCATGGGATTAAAGTGAGCCGCCTGGAATACCAATTCCTGGCGGCTCTTCGGAATCAAAAGCTGCATGACTCGCTCTTTAGTCTGAGTGTTCTGCGTCACTCGGTATAATCTATCCTTCATAATTGTGAAGTAGGGGAAGGACGGGGTGGCGTTTGGCTGGAGCGTTTGACTATCGATTACTCTCACTTGATCAAACGCATACTGCAGAGTCTCGTCTCGCAACTGCTCTAATGGACAATCCGCGAGGGATTCCCCAATAGAGAGAGGAGGAGCCGGCGGCTCCTCACTCTGACGCTGAGATGACGTAGATGGCTCTGTGACAGCTGCTAATGCCAACGCGACACCAGGACCTCCCCCTGTTAAACTATGGCAGGACCCACTCTTCACTAGATGACTCATTAATTCCCCAAATCCCGCCCAATCAGTCCCCAAAATTATCGAGTGGGTAAGGCGAGGATTAACCACCGCCTTTACTATAAATTTTTCCCCTCGAAAAAGAATGTGGACCAACACTAGAGGGTAGTTGTGAACATCCCCGTGCACACACAACACCTTCACCAATTGTGCTCCCCCCAATGCCTCATCTTGCACCAGGCTTTGGTGGATTGAGGTCTGATTACAACCAGAATCCACCAACGCCTGATATGTATCCCCTTGGACACTCACCGGTATGCGATATGCTCCGGCCTGATCGAGGGCGGCTCCTGGCGCGTCGGGGATCCGAACCACCGCGCCCACCTCCATTACCGAGCACTGCTGTTGGAGGTGGCCCGGCTCCCCACAGCGCTAGCAAACCGGCCTGGGCTTCCTCTCTGCACTAGTGCTCTGGGGCTCACTCACCTGAGGGGGGGGAGAGACAGACACAGAAGGGAGAAACGGGAGGGCACCGCGGGTGCGGCGGGCCGGCTGGGGTGGCACCGGCCCCCGCCTCCGCGGTGGGGGAACGGGGCGAGGATGAGACACAGGAGGAGGGGGAGAGAGAGAGAGGAGAGAAGAGGTTGTCTGCTGTCCTGCCGTCGGGACAGCCGCCAAATGGTCCTCCGCCAGCTCGATTGCCTGATCCAGTGACGCCGGGCGGTGGCACTGGACCCACTCTGCGGTTCCTGCTGGTAAACGCACAATGAACTGCTCCAGTACCGCCTGGTCGATGATTCCCTCGGCGTCGCGGTTGTCGGCCCTCAACCACCGCCAGCAGGCATCCCGGAGTTGCTGGCCAAATGCGAATGGCCGGCTGACTTCCTCCAAGTGCAAAGCACTGACGTTGTTGCTCGGGGGTGCACCCCACACGCTGGAGTACGGCCCGGCGAAGGTCCGCGTAGGCCAGCCGGCGGTCGGTGGGGAGCTGTAGCGCGGCCAGCTGCGCATCTCCCATTAGCAGGGGGAGGAGGTGCACTGCGCGCTGTTCCACTGGCCACCCCAAGGTCTCTGCTACCTGCTCAAAGAGCGTGAAGAAGGCCTCGGGGTCGTCCTGTGGGCCCATCTTCGTTAGGGTGAGGGGGGAAGGGCCCGCGGCGGTGGAGTTGGTGGACCCCACCGACGAGAGGAGGTGCCGGAACGCCTGTCGATCTTCCTGCTGAGCCAACACCAGGGCCTCGAACCGTTGTTCCTGCTCCTTCCGGAGGGCGACTAGCACCTGGTGCTGGCTTTGCTGGGCCGTGGCGAGGGCGTGGACCAGGTCGGCGAAAGGGGAGGACTCCATGGGGCTGTTCTGCTTCTGCGCTCCAAGGTCCCGGGTTTCGGCACCACTGTGACAGTTCGGATGGGTGGGTGGAGCACAGAAGGACGGCAGGCCAGAACTGAGTTCACAAAACTCTTTTATTTTCACTTTTCAGTGCAACTTTGTCTCTCCCAGCCACACACGCACGCACACACAAGTCGTCTCGTTGGGGAGAGAGCTCCCTCTGCTCTCGCTCTCTCTCCTTAAATAGGGCGCGGTCACTGGGGAAGACACACAAACACATTAATTAACATCAGGTGCAGTGATTCTGCCACTTACCTTCCCTGACTCCGCCCTCTGGTCACAGACCAACGCTTGACCACGCCCCCACTGCCACAATTTTATAAACATACTTTCCATCCAATCTATAAAAACTTCTGTGCTTGATCCAGGAGATCTGTATATACAGCTCACTGTTATATTTTTCATTTTTTAACAACATATTTCTACTGTAATACACTCCATCCAATCATCAACAGCTACCGTCATTTTATTAGTAATTTTATATTCCAAACTATTATCAACATACGGTATATTGCCACTCCCCCTCCTCTTTTGTTCTTTCTGTTGATATAATTAAGTTCATACCCGTTTAGCTCAAAATCTACTCCCATCTCATCATTGATCCAAGTTTCTGATATGGCTATTATATTGAATGGAGTATTGAACTGACTGAGATATTCCTTCATTTTATGGAAATTGGCATACAGACTTCTGGTATTGAAATGAATAATTGATATCTTATTTCCTTCTCTGATCGTTGCATTGTATTCATTTTCAGTGTAATACCGGCAGCTGATATTGATGTTGCTGAAAAGATTATTTTCCGGATCAATATTATTTTTCATATCTTGTGTTTTATGCTCAGTATAAAGGAAAGTGTCCCGTCCTTGTGTCTTGATTGTACTGTAAGTTGCTTTGATTGGCTCCCTCAGAATTTGTCCAGTTCCCCAGTATCTCAGATGACCAGGATCTTGGCCTCTTCTGGAGATCCCTTCAGCTTTATGAATATTTCGCAGTTTTGTGTCCAAGTGTTTTGGATTTTCCCCTGTTTCCTCAGGAGTCTCACCTTTCTTGCAATGTCTACATTTTTTTTGGTTAAGTGCTCATTTAAAGAAATGTCTGAGCCTTTCAGTTTCCTCCCTTGCTTTAACAGTTGCATTTTATACTTTCTGTTGGCAAATCTTATTATTAAAGCCGGTTTGTCTGTGTTGCTTCTCCGTGGGAGAGGGTGACATGCTTCGATGTTAGTACTTTTTACCTCTATCCCTTTGGAGTGCAGGATTGCTAACACCTGTTGCTCCACAGAGTTAGCATCCTCCTCGTTCTGCTCCTCTCCGTCTCCTCTCGCCACTGCTCCAGCATATGACCGGGGTTTAATCTGCAGTCCGGTCACAATGATGTTATTTATCCGGGTGTATTGCTCCAGATCCTCCACTCGGTTCTCGAGAAAGGCGATCCTCTTTGCCTTCTCCGTGTTCTGCAGCCGCAGAACTTTGACCTCTTCCACCAGGTCCAGGATGGTCTTCTGCTGCATCCTGACAGCAGAGATTTCCTCACCCAGAAAGTCAAGGGATTTTTTGATGTCCTCAATCTCCTCGACCGTAGGAACTCTCTTCAGGGGCATTGCGTTTGTTGTTGTTATGCAGCCCGCAGGTAGCTCTCGGCGCGCTCCCGCGCAGCCTCTCAGCCTGCTCTCGCACAGCCTCGCTCCCGCGCAGCGTTACTGGTTATCAGTGTTACCAAAAGTGTCTCTACTTTCATTTAAGTAAAGGAGTTTTTTACTTTGTCCACTGCTGAACATAATTAAAAATATCGGCTGGTGAGGGAATTACTGTTTATAGCTGTTATATCATAAGTGGAAGCAGGAACTGACTTGTATTGTGGGAATTCTGCAACATCAAAAATAACTATAAACAGATAAAAGTATTCAGTTCAATTCAATTTTATTTGTAGAGCACTTTTAACAATGGACATTGTCACAAAGCACCTTTACAGAAATATATCAATTCCAGATATAAATTTTAAACACATGAATTTATAAAATGCATCCCTAATGAGCAAGCCTGAAAACTAGATGGCCTTTCCATTTCATAAAATCGGTGAAATTTAATTCCCTCTGAAATTTGATCATTGTGATATATGTTTATTTCTGTCATGTCTAAAAAACATCCCATGCCATTCTATGGCTAGGAAGTTATTTAATTTGAGGGGATTCCCGAGCAAATAATGTGCATGAAATCACTCGCTTCACGCAGTCAAGAAGACAGAGGAAGTCCGTCTGCGCATGCACAGGTTTATCTGCTTCTTCTTCTTTTTTCCTTCTTCTGTTGGGTTTTCCATCATGCAGCATCCAGTGTTGCATTACTGCCATCTACAGGTTTAGAATAGAATAGAATGCCTTTGTCACTATACACGTACAATGAGATTAAAGCATCTCCAATAACAGTGCAAACAGCGTGGAGAGAGAGAGAGAGAGAGAGAGAGAGAGAGAGAGAGGAGGGGGGTAAGGGGGGGAGTGTGTAAGGGGGGTAAGGTGCACAGTCCTGAGGTGTATGTGTTGTGTTACACATTATGGAGTGAGGTATTGCTCATTGCACATATAAAGTATTGCACAGAGAGAGTCACATTATAAATTATTGCACGAGAGAGTCACATTATAAAATAAAATATTACACATTTGTGAAGTATTGCAAGGTAAGGTAAGGTAAGGTAGGTGCACAGACTTGAGGTGTATGTGCTGTGTGTAAGGTGCACAGTCCTGAGGTGAGGTGAGTGAGGTGAATGTGTTGTGTTTCACATTATGGAGTGAGGTATTGCACATTGTAAAAGTATTGCACAGAGAGAGTCACCTTATAAAGTACTGCACATTATAAATTATTGCACGAAGAGAGTCACATAGTAAAATAGACTATAAAGTCAGAGCATATCCGAGTTCAGGGCGGTTATGGCTTTTGGAAAGAAGCTGTTTTTGAATCAGTTTGTCTTTGTCCTGATGCACCTGTAGTGCCTCCCTGAGGGCAACAGGTCAAACAGATCAAAGCCAGGGTGGGAGCTGTCCTTGATAATGTTCTTAGCTCTGCTAAGGCAGCGGGAGGTGTAAATGTCCATCAGAGAGGGGAGAGGGCAGCCAATGATCTTCTGTGCTGCCTTAACTACCCTCTGGAGCCTCTCCCTGTCTACAGCAGTGCAGCTGCCGTACCATACTGTAATACAGTACGTCAGCAGGTTCTCGATGGATGAGTGGTAGAAGGTCAGCAGCAGGTTGGAGTTTAGGTTGTACTTCCTGAGGACTCTCAGGAAGTGTAGCCGCTGCTGAGCCTTCTTAATGACTGCTGTAATGTTTACTGACCAGGAAATGTCGGCAGAGATGAGGACGCCGAGAAACCGGAAGGTGTGGACCCTCTCCACATACACATTGTTGATTTAGACATTTACCTTGACCGTGCACTGACAGTTACATCATTTTGTCACTAAACGAACAGCTGATCACACCAAGGTGCTCGCTGACCACTGATATTTATTAGTTTGGTCCTGGGTTTCCTTTCCTTCCCAACATAATGTCTTTTCTTCTCACTTTCCATTATTGTAGTTGCTTTCACGTTTCATTCGCACACTCACGTCCTCCATTTTTCTCTCCTGTTTCAAATTTGTATCCCACAATGCCTTGCGCAAACAGAGAAAGCCCACCACATGATGCATGACATAGTATCTTGAATTGGGTCACGGTGAAGCAGGAAAAAATAACGGAGAATTTAGGGCCACATGGCCTTAAATTCATTAATTGTTCTATTTAAAAAACTAATAAAATTGGAAGTCTGAGATTCAAATTCATTAACTTTCAACCCACTAAACAAAAATAATTGGGTGTCAGGGACAATTCTTTTTATGACCTACACTTGAAAAATCTGAAAGGCGGTCTACGTTTAAGGCAGCAGTAGCAAAGAAAAACTCTGAGCCGACTTGAGGAGGAAACCTTGACAGGAACCAAACTCAAAAGGCAACCCATCCTCATCTGGGTGACACTGAATAGTGTGATTATAAATAATTCACTTCCATAACTGTGTTCTGTATGGTCAAATAGTGCAATCATGTAACCAGGAAATTCATTATAGTTTTAACATGAAGTCTATTTTGATGACATGATCAGCTATTCACTGATGGAGTCTTGAGTGCAAGACTGGTCATGGCAACTGCACTCCTAAAGTTATCATGGCAAATGTAATCCTAAGCCATCATAGCAGTATGGCATTTCTGTTATATACACTCACTGGCCACTTTATTACAACCCCGATTCCAAAAAAGTTGGGACAAAGTACAAATTGTAAATAAAAACAGAATGCAATGATGTGGAAGGTTCAAAATTCCATATTTTATTCAGAATAGAACATAGATTACATATCAAATGTTTAAACTGAGAAAATGTATCATTTAAAGAGAAAAATTTGGTGATTTTAAATTTCATGACAACAACACATCTCAAAAAAGTTGGGACAAGGCCATGTTTACCACTGTGAGACATCCCCTTTTCTCTTTACAACAGTCTGTAAATGTCTGGGGACTGAGGAGACAAGTTGCTCATGTTTAGGGACAGGAATGTTAACCCATTCTTGTCTAATGCAGGATTCTAGTTGCTCAACTGTCTTAGGTCTTTTTTGTCGTATCTTCCGTTTTATGATGCGCCAAATGTCTTCTATGGGTGAAAGATCTGGACTGCAGGCTGGCCAGTTCAGTACCCGGACCCTTCTTCTACGCAGCCATGATGCTGTAATTGATGCAGTATGTGGTTTGGCATTGTCATGTTGGAAAATGCAAGGTCTTCCCTGAAAGAGATGTCATCTGGATGGGAGCATATGTTGCTCTAGAACCTGGATATACCTTTCTGCATTGATGGTGTCTTTCCAGATGTGTAAGCTGCCCATGCCACACACACATATGCAACCCCATACCATCAGAGATGCAGGCTTCTGAACTGAGCGCTGATAACAACTTGGGTCGTCCTTCTCCTCTTTAGTCCGAATGACACTGAGTTCCATAAAGAACTTCAAATTTTGATTTGTCTGACCACAGAACAGTTTTCCACTTTGCCACAGTCCATTTTAAATGAGCCTTGGCCCAGAGAAGACATCTGCGCTTCTGGATCATGTTTAGATACGGCTTCTTCTTTGAACTATAGAGTTTTAGCTGGCAACGGCGGATGGCACGGTGAATTGTGTTCACAGATAATGTTCTCTGGAAATATTCCTGAGCCCATTTTGTGATTTCCAATACAGAAGCATGCCTGTATGTGATGCAGTGCTGTCTAAGGGCCCGAAGATCACGGGCACCCAGTATGGTTTTCCGGCCTTGACCCTTACGCACAGAGATTCTTCCAGATTCTCTGAATCTTTTGATGATATTATGCACTGTAGATGATGATATGTTCAAACTCTTTGCAATTTTACACTGTCAAACTCCTTTCTGATATTGCTCCACTATTTGTCGGGGCAGAATTAGGGGGATTGGTGATCCTCTTCCCATCTTTACTTCTGAGAGCCGCTGCCTACTCCAAGATGCTCTTTTTATACCCAGTCATGTTAATGTCCTATTGCCAATTGACCTAATGAGTTGCAATTTGGTCCTCCAGCTGTTCCTTTTTTGTACCTTTAACTTTTCCAGCCTCTTATTGCCCCTGTCCCAACTTTTTTGAGATGTGTTGCTGTCATGAAATTTCATATGAGCCAATATTTGGCATGAAATTTCAAAATGTCTCATTTCGACATTTGATATGTTGTCTATGTTCTATTGTGAATACAATATCAGTTTTTGAGATTTGTAAATTATTGCATGCTGTTTTTATTTACAATTTGTACTTTGTCCCAACTTTTTTGGAATCAGGGTTGTAGATACACCCATACACCTGCTGTTTTATGTAGGTCTCTAATCAGCCGATCCCTTGACAGCAGCACAATGCATCAAATCATGCAGATACAAATCAAGAGCTTCAGTTAATGTTCACTTCAGTCATCAGAATGGGAAAAATTGGGATCTCAAAGCGTGACTTTCACTGTGGCATGGGTGTTGGTTTGAGTATTTCAGAAACTGCTGATCTCCTGGGGTTTTCACATACAACAGTCTCTAGAGTTTACACAGAATGGAGCAAAAAAACAACACTGAGTGAGCGACAGTTCTGTGGGTGGAAACACCTTGTTGATAAGAGAGGTCAGAGGAAAATGGAGAGATTGGTTTGAGCTGCCAGGAAGGATATAGTAACTCATAGCAACTCTTTACAACCGCAGTGAGCAGAAAAGCATCTCAGCATGCAACAGCATAAGACCACATTGGGTTCCACTCCTGCCAGCCAAGAACAGGAATCTTAGAATCAAGAACAAGTTCCTATTAAAGTGGCTGGTGAGTGTAAGAGGAATAAAACAGTTGCTGTTATAGGAAAATAAACCACAATCTAAGCGATAATGTACAGTAAGATCATTATGGTGAAATAAACCCTGACAGGGTTATGCAGGACCTTGACTCTGAAAGAGTTTATTTCACAATAATGAGCAGCCTGCTGTACATTATTCTGCTTATTACAAGGCTAGTTACTAAAGAAATCAATAATTTGACAGAGATATTGATGTAAAATTGATTGCATCGATTTAAAAATTATTTTATTATCTCCATGAATGACGTGGTCCACAGCAATGGTCTGTTTTACAGAAATAACCTGCTGAATACTGGAATTGATCAATCATAGTCTAGTATTCAAATGAGCTGTGTAATACTGTAATTTCATATAACAGCATGGAGTGTCATGTTTATTTATTCCTTGCATATTTAATTCTTATCAGATTTTATTTTCAGTTTCAACATTTGAACGCTGTATACAGAGACTACTTTTTGAATTGAATGACTAAAGCAGTAAACAAGAGATTTGTTTCATATGTTTATGTGATCACAGAAATAGTGATTAGTTTCACTCTTGGTCCTGTTTATATCTGAGAGCAATGGTTTTCACCACTATAACATGGTGATTAGTGAATGGTATTGTGTGCTATCTGTAAGACCACACACACACACACACACAAAAAAAAGATTTCGCTCTCAGCTGTATGTTATCAGACCTGCTGTTATCACCACTCTGCTTTGAAGTGGATAAATAATGGACACTGTCTTAAAATAGGTAGCGAGAGACAGAGATTTGACTTCCTCTCCAGAGACACGGACCAGTTTAAAGTTCTGTGTTAAAGGACAGCAAAGTGACATTGCAAAAAAGAGTAGTAAATGTAGTAAAAAACAAAGTAGACTATTTATTACTTGGGATTGCACATATTCATATGAATGCAGCGATGTGTGTGCGCGCGCGCGTGTGTGTGTGTGTCTTCTTGTGTGTGTATGAATCAGAGGGAAATCATCAGGGCCTTCTAGGCCTTCAGAGAAGGCCCAAACATAGCATTTCAAATGTTATATTTAATTTCTTTCATTCTTTAATTGCTTTCATTCTTTCATAATTTCATTATAATTATTCTCTTCTAATTCTAATTTGGCCTAATTTTCTATCAAATTTGCTTCAGAAATGAAAGAGTTACTGTCCTGAAAACATTAAAATCGAGTTATCCAACAATGAGATCTTTTTGTTTGTTGTCTCTCGGCTGAGAAGAGTTTAGAGCTGGCTCACTCATTGGTTCGGACTTCATTGCCAGGACAGAAGGCCATGGCAGTGTGTGTTTATGTAGGAAGTAACAGATGAATTAACCAATCAGATTTTGATTTATTGTGAGAGGGACCAAAAATTTATCACCCTAGACGTTCTTGAAGGCCAACACAAGCTTAACTGCAAGTCGGTGCCATCAGTGCAGCAGTGAAGTCACCTTCCAGCCGGTGTAGCGTTCATCAGTAGTGTTAGCGAATGCTAATAAAGCGGTCAAGCCAGTACTATCGAGAGCAAGTAGCACATGCTCACGACCGAGAAACTAAGATTTCTGTTTCCAGACTCTTCTTCCACGCACATACGCTACAGTATTTTTCACTCAGACTTAAGTATTCATTTTCCTATGTAATTTACTTAGTTACTTTTAAACTCAACATCGACAACTACACACAACGGAGCAACTTGGCAGCCTGCCACTAATCCCTTACAAAACCCTTTGCCCTATTGCTTTTTGGTGTGTCTGGCTAAGTTTTGGCTGAGCTGAAGTCCCAGCTCTAATAGTAATGATTCGCCACTGCTATGAATGTATAAGTGTGTATCTTTTGTGTTGTATATGTACTATAGCCAGAGGGAGTTTGATATAAATAAGATGCTTTGTTAAGTCTTTTCATAAACCTCAAGGTCAAAAGAGGCAATACGGACAAACACAGCGTAGGCAGGAAACACAATCCAGGTCACAACTGGAAAATAGTAAGAATCAAGAACACAGTCAGGGGTTGAGAGTAACTTGGGAGCAAGTAGGAAAACACTAGGACTGTTTAATACAGGCTATGATTAGGGCTGTGGGATATTAACAAAAAACTAGATTGTGGTTATGAGTGTAGTAGACCTGGTTATATGTTAAAAACACACAGAGGAACCCCTAATCTGATACTATATGGGCTGGTTCACAATCATGGCAGTCTTTTTGAATAACACCAACTAACTCCTGCAACTCGGTCCGGTGTATATGCTGGAGTTTCTTATACATTATTTTACAGGGACACACCAGCCCTACCTCCAGCAGTCATGTCTCTTATAAGTTCTTATAAATATGTTTGTAAGAGTCAAATGTGGGCTCAGTTTTGACCTTGTGATCATTTCATTTAATTCTACTTTAATTATTACACAATTATTACACTGGTTAAATTCAGAATTGCATTTTAACACTAACTAGGTTTTACTTTGGCATGTATACTGTATTTTCATTTACAACAGAAAGGTATGTAAGTGGAAGATACTTTTTTTTTTTGTAAACTAAGTGCCTCCGACAGGATCCTTTGTCCTCTCCAGAAAACACTCACCATATGATGAGGTTGTAAATGATTTTTTTCAGAAAATATTTGTCTCTTTTGAAGCAGAATGCTCTGTTGTTGCACAGTGAAAAACAGGACTTGAAACAGATGTGAGACACTTTCGCAGCAGAGCTTCACATGTGGTTGAAATGTGTGTCTGTCCAAAAGTGTCCTCTCTGGAAAACCACAAGGATCATCACCACTTCAGTTGTTATTCCACTTACCACCATGTACAAACATCGCTGCACAGAACTTGAAAATTTGTACTTAAAATCACAAACATTTCAACAGTTTTTCACTTTGTAGTGTGGACAATAAGAAAGTGGGTCACTTTTAGAAATACACTATATGCTGCTGTCTTCTCACCACAAGTAACACACCCAGTATATGATCTATAGCTCTGAAATTTTATGCAGTTAATTTTCATCTCAAAAGGTAATTTTTGGCAACAGAGAAACACAACAATCTGAGGTTCGATTTTTGGACTATTGTGGATCCGGAACGTATACATACCCTGATTGTGAACCAGCTCAAGTGAAATTTTAAAAAACGACTTGCATTATTTTTTTGCCAAACTTACTGACCAGTGTCACTTACTAATATACACATCTGGATTAGACCTGCTGTGTTTTCATTAAAGAACCACACGGCATACTTTTTATCTGTTTCGAGTTACAAGAGGTGGATAAAGTACCCAACTTCATTACTTAAGTCAAAGTGCAGGTCCCACTGGTCAAATGTTACTCCGATACAAATGAAAGTTGTCCAGTCAAATTTTTACTTAAGTTAAAGTACTGAAGTTCTAGCTTTTAAAAATACTTAAGTATTAAAAGTACATTTTCTGTCAACACATTGTTATATTATTGTCACAACGCTTATAATACCTCATGCCTCTGAAGCGACCGACTAGATTATTTTGTGAATTCACAAAATGAACGCATGCTGTGCCATCATGGTGGTTTAACGTTAAGCTAGCTAGTCAGTGAAACTCCACCTGACATACCAGCAAACTCTTTTCAAACTCAAAATCATATTGGGTAGCTAATGCTACTAGAAAAGAAAGATTTCTACATTCTGTTTATTTGGCAAGATTTTGCTAAAACATATTTCTGAAAGGTCTTCAGATAAGTTAATGATATTCATGTTAGCATAACTCTGTTTTAACATGCTAACTAACAGTGTCCAAGTTAACTAGCTATGTGTTAATGTTAGCCGTGGACAAGGCTATGGCAACTCAGCGGGCAAATCCATATTTGACTAACCAGACTGTATAGCTATTGCAACATTATCGCTAGTTCTAAAAGCACAGACAATTCATTGCAAGCTTTCTCTTGGAATAAATCATTTACATCCCTCAATATGCTTCCGCAGGTTGGACGGTGAGTTTTTGTAGGCTGTGATGTGGTTCGTTTTCAGCAAACAAAGCAAACATTTAAAACAAAACGACTCTTTATTCCTTTCAGAAAACTGAAACATGGGTTCTAGGTATAGCCATGGGTGTGTGCATTCCCCAGAGGAACCACCTCCTTCCATTCTGCCATCAACTGAACGTGTTCAAATAATGCTGCTGATAAATCACTGAACTTGATTTTATACAGTCTATGGATGTGACATGACCCTAGTGTTTACTGATACGCTGTCTCAGTGTCACCTGCAATAAAACCAGTCACGTTTTAGAAAAGAAAAGAAAAAACATCCACTTTCAAAGCTGCTTCATAGTAATGAGTAATGAGGACCTTGATAGAAATGTAGTGGAGTGAAAAGTACGATATTTGCCTTTCAAATGTAGTGATTTTAAAGTCATAAGTTTCCAAAAAAATAATACTCAAGTAAAGTACAGATACTCAAAAAGTGTACTTAATAGGGCTTAGCGGTCACATGCGTGGACAGCACTTTATGGAAATTCGGAACAAGAATCCACATATGTGGACATACTTTTTCTCTAAAAGTACATCTTATCAAAAGATGATGCTTAGTTTTTATTCTAATCAGGTTCTAATAAGCCCAAATAGCAAAGAGAAATAAAAAATGCATGTAAAAAAAAAACAGCTTGGGCCTTAGGAGGTTAAGTACAGTACTCAAGTAAATGTACTTTGTTTCTGTCCACCTCTGCGAGGTACAAGGAACACGTTGGTTTCTGTTATCATTTATTATATACAATCTATCAATGACCAAGTACCAGCATCTTCTTGAAGGTAATAAAACAAACAAGTAAACAAAAAAAATCAGCTTTTCATTTTACCAAGAAATAGCACAGTGCAACGTCCTCTGACTTTTTCTGAGTGGGAAAATAGAACAGCTTTACCTGTGACTGTTTCACTGACACTGGAGACTCCTGTTATAGAAAATGAACCAACACCTTCTGACCAATCAGAATTCAGAACTCAGTGGTGCTGTGGTATAAGGACAAACACTTTACCATTAGGCTGTATAGTGAAATGACTTACAGTTTATCAAGAAAACTCAGTGAGCCTTGACCTGTCACAGGTAAGGGCAGGCCTGCGTTTATTTTTTGTGTCACTTCAATCTTCCATGCCATGATTTATTGAAACAGCTACAGAAAACACATCTGGAACTTGTGAAGTGGGTTAGAATGTGAAACTAGCCACTCCCCCAAACACATATAAGTGTAAGAGGGGATGGTTTCAGATTGACAGACTTCCCTTTTGGGATTAGTTGGATGCTGGTGGGGTTTATTGTTGTTGTTGTTGTTGTTGTTTTCTCCTCCTGTGTACAGAACCCAATGTGTCACAAAGAGCTCTTTTTGTCATTTTAATGACAGCTGCTAGAATGTGATGAGCAAAATATTGCAAATTATTATACATACAGGACACTTTCTCAATGGAACAAAAACGTGTTCTATTCCCTTCTAGCGGGTTTCATTAATTTGGTTTGATAGCATGCAATATTGTTAGCATATCACTTATCCTACGTGTATTACGGCACTCTACCCAGTGTAGAATTAGCGTTGAATATGGTTTACGATATTGCATGGTTGTCAAGACAACATGACGTCACACACTGGTGATGTAAAACTTCCACGCTAGCGAATGACCGTGACAATTTGTAAAAAAAACATGGCTGCCAGGTTCGCTTCGTTAAATATGGAAGATTTTGAGAGAATTTTGAAAGAGAAAGACGTATTGAACACTTGAAAGGAATGTGTAATAATAATAATAATAATAATAATAATAATAATATTGGCGGCACGGTGGTGTAGTGGTTAGCACTGTCGCCTCACAGCAAGAAGGTCCTGGGTTCGAGCCCCGGGGCCGGCGAGGGCCTTTCTGTGTGGAGTTTGCATGTTCTCCCCGTGTCTGCGTGGGTTTCCTCCGGGTGCTCCGGTTTCCCCCACAGTCCAAAGACATGCAGGTTAGGTTAACTGGTGACTCTAAATTGACCGTGAGTGTGAATGTGAGTGCGAATGGTTGTCTGTGTCTATGTGTCAGCCCTGTGATGACCTGGCGACTTGTCCAGGGTGTACCCTGCCTTTCGCCCGTAGTCAGCTGGGATAGGCTCCAGCTTGCCTGCGACCCTGTAGAACAGGATAAAGCGGCTAGAGAGAATGAGATGAGATGAGATAATAATATTGGCTGGCTTTTTTTGTGGTATATCAGATATATTCCATTCAGCTAACATGATAGCTAGCTGAATGGAATATATCTGATATACCATGAAAAAAAGCCAGCCAATATTATTTAAATGTTATATACTGATTCCACAAGACATCAGATTGTGTCCAGGCAGGAAATAAAGCTGTCCTTTTCACTTTCTGCCACAGAAAGATCATGTGTTTATATATATGCCAACACACAGGCTGATTATGCCTGGTTCCATGTGACTTATAGCAAAATGGTAACTATGGAAAATGCTAATGCTGTAATGCTAATCAGTGTCATGTCTATGTTTATAGCCAGTCCTTCGGAAAATATCATTTAGCCAGATAATAGATAGCATTCTAACTTAAAGATTGCTGGCCCCACTTTTAATATAATAATAATACGTATGTGTATCCTGTATGTGTGTGATTTGAACTGCCTAGTGAGTGTTACAAAAGCTGAAGATTGACAAACATTTTATTTTTGTGCCAAGAGATGCCACCTGTAGTTGTAGTTGAGGGGAAAACAGGATCGAATTGAATTTGTATTGAGTTGGACTGAATTTATATAGACATGTAAAATTGATAGCCTACTTATTATAGCAGTGGTAGTTCTTTTATCCTTTTTTCCCCTCAGAATTTGATCGCCGTTTCACTTGTTACCTGAGTCATTTTTTAGTACAGTGTTTGACTGCTCTATCCACCTCTGCTTGGTCACAGAGTGTGGGCGTTCAGAGAGGGAATCTCTACATGCTTCATTATGCCAAGGGGTGTGTGCGTGTGTGTGTTTGCAAAAAAGTGGGAGCTGTCTGACTATAAGGGATGAGCAATGGGTGTGTGTGTGTGTTTACAGGTGTCGTTCTTGCACTGTGATTATCTCCAGGGATGTGTTCCAAATTCGAGTGGTTTCAGGTCTTTCCTTCTTTTTCTCAGTTGTGTGTGTGTGTGTGTGTCCATATGTATGTGTGTCTGCATTTAAGTGTGTGGGAGCTGGAGAGCCACATAACTGACAAGTGGAAAGGGAAAAAAAATCACTCATGGCAGAACGACTCCAGCGCACCAGCACTTTTTCTGTGCTTCTTGTTACAGCCAGTCACATCAATCTTCTGCTTTTTTTTTTTTTTTTGATCCACTGAACCGAAACATCATTTCAGTAGAGAGAATACATTGTTTTTCTGCTCAGTAGAGACAGGATTGTGGTGCCACTATGACATAAGTGGCACAGACGTCTCTAATGTAGGCCTGGTACCTGAATTACGCACTGAGTAATGCGATCTAAAAATGCTTTTGTTCTAGTTTTTTATTCCTTAGTATTCAAATCTGCGTGACTAATTCTGCCTAGAAGCAATTGCTTTTTTGTGATAAAACTACAGGGCTAAATGTAACTGTACAATACTATAAAGTTTCCGATAACATTATAGTCTGGATGTTGTGCGTCTGAGCCCTCATGTTTTAAGACATGACACGTTTTCTTGAAGCAATCATCTACTGAATCAAAATCCCCACACGAGTTTCAGGAGCCATGACTTACTGCTGTAAGACTTTCAGCTTTAATAACAATAATATTGGAATTAAAGCCATTATTTACATAGGCCCTCCATTTTCACGGTCTCAAAAGTAATCGGACAATATAACATAATTATAAATATAAGCATTATTTTAATAGTGGAGCTCCCCACACAGAGCTCCATACTTAAGAGAATATGGTAAGGCATCCACCTGATTTTTGATGGCTTTTGCGACCGTACAATGTCTGAACGTTTGTATGTACGTACGTACAAACATGTAGCACCACAGGGAACCCGATCGTAAGTGCAAGGCAACGTATCTCATAAACACTTGACCACCGGACAACAAAATGTGTATTTTTATTTATATAAGATAGATGGGTTTTTATCCATGGCTTATTTTTAATTTGCTTTGTAAAAA
Source organism: Neoarius graeffei (assembly GCF_027579695.1). Classification (NCBI taxonomy): domain Eukaryota; kingdom Metazoa; phylum Chordata; class Actinopteri; order Siluriformes; family Ariidae; genus Neoarius; species Neoarius graeffei. Next base: position 31,553,122 of record NC_083592.1, read on the forward strand.
ATAATGTGGGATTATTTACCAAGACATTTTACAGAAAATATTGATGGAAAAAGATAGGGTTTTTTTTCATAGCTGTCAACGTATCTTTGCATTGTATGCTTTTTTTTTTTTTTTACCTGAACAATTTCTTACTCTGAACACTCGTGTAAATATAATTATTGTATAGTCCCACGGCTCGATATCAATTAGTTCTTATGACCGATAATATGTGATTGTAACTATATAGTAATGATGTAAATTGAAAGCACTCATTCACTGCTGGCCACCAGGCACCCAGCAGAGTCACACCATAATAAATGTCATGGTGTTGTTTCTGGTGCATGGCATGCGGTGTCAAAGAAAGGAATAAATATGTAACTGTGATGTGTATCTCATTATTGGTCTCACTGTCATAAGACAATGCAGCAATTTATTGATACGAAATACACTACACTACCCAATCTGATGGCTCATCTGTAATAAGATTATTATTCTATTCAGGTTGATTTTGTGCCCTTACAAATATTTTGCTCATATACTCATCAGGAGCTGTGCTTTTAGGCATTGTCTAAATATATATAATATCCATATTCACTGGATATGAGTAATTGCATGCTCTGCTTGGCTACTCTACTACTAGGATATCAGCTCATATACCGTGAGTAGAGAGAAACAAAATGGCAGAGCGTGTTGCTGAACCAACTGAGGACGAAATAAAAACTCTACTTGAAAACAAAACCCCCAAAATACAAAAAGCAAAATATGTAATAAAATTATTTGATGGTAAGAACATATCTTGTTTTTATTTTTCAAAAATTATTATTATCGCATTTTTCACAAATTGCTACTGTCATTTCGCTGGTTTGTTTACATTCTAAGCAGAAATGATTTTGTTGGACGTTTTGTATAAAGATTTTATTTATCAAATTTGCAAAAAATAAAAATAAAAATGCTCTGTTTCTCAAAATCCAGTGAACGTGCATAGAATAAAACAGTTATTCCCTTCAATCTCATAATACATGGCTTATAGCCAACTTGGTGCTACACACCTCGTAAGCTATCAGCTCATGTACGACTTGATTTCGTGGAATAACTGTTAAATACATCACATGGATGTAAATCCTTGGCAGTCACTGACCACCTGAAGTCTGGAACCTATGTGCATTATCAAATGCTGAGTTTCCTCCCTTGAGATATTTTGCCAAACTTTTCTGCACCCACCTTCAGTCACTGCTTGTTTGTGGCTCTTTCTGTCTTCTGTTTCTGTCTTCTGTCTGGCACCCCCCAAGGGTGTGCGCTCTCCCCACTGCTCTTCTCCCTTTATACCAACGACTGCACCTCAAGAGACCCGTCTGTTAAACTCCTGAAATTTGCAGACGATACAACGGTCATCGGCCTCATCCAGGACGGTGACAAGTCTGCATACAGACGGGAGGTTGAACGGCTGGTCTGGTGGTGCGGTCAGAACAATCTGGAGCTGAACATGCTCAAAACTGTGGAGATGACAGTGGACTTTAGGAGGAGCCCCCCCCACTCTGCTGCCCATCACCATCACCAACAACACTGTGACTGCCGTTGAAAGCTTCAGGTTTCTGGGTTCCACAATCTCTCAGGACTTGAAGTGGGAGACAAACACAGTCACTGTCATCAAAAAGGCTCAGCAGAGGTTGTACTTTCTGCGCCAGCTCAGGAAGCTCAACCTGCCTAAGGAGCTGCTGACACAATTCTACTCTGCCATCATTCAGTCTGTTCTTTGCTCTTCCATCACTGTTTGGTTTGGATCGGTCACCAAACAGGAGAAGAACAGACTGCAACGGATAATAAGGTCTGCAGAGAAAATTATTGGTGTCAACCTGCCCTCCATCCAGGACTTATACTTGTCCAGAGTCAGGAAAAGGGCAGGTAACATCTCTGCGGACCCATCACACCCTGGTCACAATCTGTTTAATCTTCTTCCCTCAGGGAGGCGATATAGATCTCTATATGCAAAAACAACCAGACATAAGAACAGTTTCTTCCCTCAGGCTGTCTCTGTGATGAACAGCTAAAATCCAGATTCTATATCAGTAATATCACTTGCAAAATATCTGCACACTCATACTGTCATTCTGTGCTCACTGTTACTTATATTTATACTTATTTAAATTTACTATTCATCTTTGCGCTATGCACCATATTGCACCAAAAGGGAAATCCTTTCTGTGATGAACAGCTAAAATCCAGATTCATATATCAGTAATATCACTTGTAAAATATCTGAACACTTATACCGTCATTCTATGCACACTGTATACTTTATATTTATTTAACTATTCCATACTTGACTTACCTGGATTACTTTGCACTATGCACCTATTTTTGTTGTTGTTGTTGTTTGCTTGTTTGTTTGTTTTGTGTCTACGCTTTTTTTTTATCTGTTTTGTACTATGAGAGCTAAGTGAACCAGAGTCAAATTCCTCGTGTGTGTCCACATACCTGGCAATTAAAGTGTTTCTGTTCTGTTCTGTTTTTTCTTCAGTCAGTGAAAAGCAGCTCAGTTGGGTTGACTAACTCAGCCATTTAAGAACATTTGATTTATTTGCCTTAAGAAACTCTTGGGTTGCTTTTGCATTATGTTTTGTGTAATTTTCCATCTGTACCGTGAAATGCCACCCTATCAGTTTTGCAGCTTTTGACTGAATCTGAGCAAAAAGTATAGCCCTATATACTGTAGAATTCATCCTGCTACTTCTGTACTTCTATTTTGACTGGAGTTAGTACAACCCCGATTCCAAAAAAGTTGGGACAAAGTACAAATTGTAAATAAAAATGGAATGCAATGATGTGGAAGTTTCAAAATTCCATATTTTATTCAGAATAGAACATAGATGACATATCAAATGTCTAAACTGAGAAAATGTATCATTTAAAGAGAAAATTAGGTGATTTTAAATTTCATGACAACAACACATCTCAAAAAAGTTGGGACAAGGCTATGTTTACCACTGTGACACATCCCCTTTTCTCTTTACAACAGTCTGTAAACGTCTGGGGACTGAGGAGACAAGTTGCTCAAGTTTAGGGATAGGAATGTTAACCCATTCTTGTCTAATGCAGGATTCTAGTTGCTCAACTGTGTAGGTATATTCAGTCCGTCTCTTTAAGAAACTGCATTTCCCATCAGCCAACTTCCGTGTTGACCTGCGTCACGCGGGGGCGGGATCACCAACGTCACATCCCCCATGAAAGCATAAGAAACCCAGAAACTCCTAGCTCCTCCTCTTTCGGCGTCGTGAATCCAACATGGACACAGGGAGGATCGTTTGCTCCGCCAAGCAAACCCCAGAAAGACGTCTTTTCTTTTCCTCAAGAATCAGAGTTTCGCGCTTTCACCTTTGGCCACGGTAGATTCTCGGATCGCGTGATTTTAAACTCAGCTTGAGTTACAACCGGTTTATTCATTATCAGTACATACGGACTGCAGCCCAACAGTTCAATTAAAAATTAGGAGCGACGGAATTCCTCCTAATTAAACAGCTGTGCACATTATTCTGATCAGAGACTCTCTTCTCATCACGAGCGACCATGCGTTGAACCAAGGGATCCTCTGCTCCACGGAATCGATTCACGGAGACCTCCACAACGGTGAAACTCCAAAGTCTCGGAACATCTCTTCATAATTTTGCTAAAGGCAAGATACTGAGTAAGACAGTATACAGATAAACCAGATAAACCTAGTCTTGGGAATGGGCAGATAAACCTAGTCTTGGGAATTAGCTTTTATTGAAGTAGTGTGAATTTAACCTCAGGAACGTTTTGTTACACTGTAAACACACAGCGTGTTGAATTGATTATTGTTTTGTTTTAATCTCTCAGTTGTTTAATAGATAGGCTGTGCATGCTTCTCTTTATTCCTTACTAACATACTTAATTTCCTTATCACATCTTGACCACATCAAGATTTCAGTGGATTCAGTATTGTTATGAGCTAGTGGGTTAGCTATCAGCTAGTCCTTTGTTACTTAGAAACACGTGGTCACAGGCCTCAACAGGCCTCACAAACACACCTTAGCTAGCTTTCCTTTGCCTTAGCTAAACACAAGGCTAATCTAGGCCTACACAAACACGTGGCCTCTCACAAACACACCTTAGCTAGCATTCCTTTGTCTTAGCTTAGCCACACGAGGTTAATCTAGGCCTACACGAACACGTGGTCACAGGCTTCACCTGGCCTCACAAACACACCTCAGTTAGCATCCCACGCTAGCTTCTTTTGCTAGGCCATAGGCCTTACCACGTGGTCAACTCCTCCCCCACAAACACACGTGGAGTTAGCTACCAGAGCTAATTCTTTTGTGTAGACCACACACACAAACACATCTTAATTAGCACACAAAGCTAATCTTTTGCCTTCACCACAACATGCACACACTTTCACACACACACACTACATGTTTAATGTTTAATTTCTTTTCACACACACACACTACATGTTTAATGTTTAATTTCTTTTAACCCACAAACACACACACACATACTCAAGTATATGACCATATCATCATATTTGTATATATCTGCTGACATTATCCATTTTTTATCTTTGTTATAATAAATTAATTTATTATTGAAACTGTGTGTTTATTTGTGTTCCAATATCTCTGAAGTCCCCAATCTCCAAAGAATTCTAAAAGGTGCATATGATTTATGTAATATGGTAAGTGATCATAATAATTTGGAATATACCATAATTTAGCTGTTTGGTAATTTATTATTAAGCACCAAAATTAATGGTATTAATTAATGAGACTGATTAATGAGACTGATTCCATGAGTGATTTAATGATAACATGAGACTGATTCAGTGAAAATTATTCACTGAAAACAATTCATATGAGACTGATTCAATTTAATTATTAACTTTCAGATTTAATGAGATTGATCACTCAATTACCCAAATGCACCCACAACTGTCTTAGGTCTTTTTTGTCGTATCTTCCGTTTTATGATGCGCCAAATGTTTTCTATGGGTGAAAGATCTGGACTGCAGGCTGGCCAGTTCAGTACCCGGACCCTTCTTCTACGCAGCCATGATGCTGTAATTGATGCAGTATGTGGTTTGGCATTGTCATGTTGGAAAATGCAAGGTCTTCCCTGAAAGAGACATCGTCTGGATGGGAGCATATGTTGCTCTAGAACCTGGATATACCTTTCAGCATTGATGGTGTCTTTCCAGATGTGTAAGCTGCCCATGCCACACGCACTAATGCAACCCCATACCATCAGAGATGCAGGCTTCTGAACTGAGCGCTGATAACAACTTGGGTCGTCCTTCTCCTCTTTAGTCCGAATGGCACGGCGTCCCTGATTTCCATAAAGAACTTCAAATTTTGATTTGTCTGACCACAGAACAGTTTTCCACTTTGCCACAGTCCATTTTAAATGAGTCTTGGCCCAGAGAAGACGTCTGTGCTTCTGGATCATGTTTAGATATGGCTTCTTCTTTGAACTATAGAGTTTTAGCTGGCAATGGCGGATGGCACGGTGAATTGTGTTCAGAGAATTGTGTTCAGATAATGTTCTCTGGAAATATTCATGAGCCCATTTTGTGATTTCCAATACAGAAGCATGCCTGTATGTGATGCAGTGCCGTCTAAGGGCCCGAAGATCACGGGCACCCAGTATGGTTTTCCGGCCTTGACCCTTACGCACAGAGATTCTTCCAGATTCTCTGAATCTTTTGATGATATTATGCACTGTAGATGATGATATGTTCAAACTCTTTGCAATTTTACACTGTCAAACTCCTTTCTGATATTGCTCCACTATTTGTCGGCACAGAATTAGGGGGATTGGTGATCCTCTTCCCATCTTTACTTCTGAGAGCCGCTGCCACTCCAAGATGCTCTTTTTATACCCAGTCATGTTAATGACCTATTGCCAATTGACCTAATGAGCTGCAATTTGGTCCTCAAGCTGTTCCTTTTTTGTACCTTTAACTTTTCCAGCCTCTTATTGCCCCTGTCCTAACTTTTTTGAGATGTGCTGCTGTCATGAAATTTCAAATGAGCCAATATTTGGCATGAAATTTCAAAATGTCTCACTTTCGACATTTGATACACAGCAAATTCCCCAGTGTTGAATTAATACTTTCAGAGTTCATTTGTGTCCAATTGGACACATATAAATACAGTAGGGTGTTAAATCAACACTCTGGGTGTTAATGCAACACTGGGGATTTTGCTGTGTATGTTGTCTATGTTCTATTGTGAATACAATATCAGTTTTTGAGATTTGTAAATTATTGCATGCCATTTTTATTTACAATTTGTACTTTGTCCCAACTTTTTTGGAATCGGGGTTGTAGTTACTGCATAAAAAATGCTCATTACAGTACCCTTCATACATCACTGCTGACTCAAATCACATTTGTTTTTATGCAACTTTGTTGTGTAAGGGCCAGTATCATTTATCACAAGGAATCTAAATATCAGGAAGATTGATGACTCTGCTAAATATTTGAGGAATAAACATTAACTTTATCTATTGTTCACATTAGTTCCACAACTTCATGAGTTTAAAGGTATATTTGGGTGGCATGGTGGTATAGAGGTTAGCACTGTCCCCTCACAGCAAGAAGGTTCTGGGTTTGAGTCCAGTGGCCAACAGGGGCCTTTCTGTGTGGAGTTTGCATGTTCTCCCCATGTCTACGTGCATTTCCTCCAGGTGCTCCGGTTTCCCCCACAGTCCAAAGACATGCAGTTAGGTTAACATGGGGCAGCCATTGCCTGAGGTTGGGCTGAAGTGCCCTTGAGCAAGGCACCTAACACCCATCTGCTCCCCGGGCACTGTGGCATAGCTGCCCTTAGGTGTGTGTTTTCACTGCTTCAGATGAGTTAAATGCAGAGGTTAAATTTCACTATGTGCTTAAGTCTGTGCTTGAGTGTATGTGTGATAATTAAAGGCTTCTTGGCTTATTTTAAAGATTCTGTAAATGGTAAAACATCACACAACCTAATGAATGTGATGAAGTGATTTTGCATAAAAGTCAATATAAATACTGTATAATGTATCATTATAATTATATACAACTTATTTCAGTAAAGTCCACTGTACAGTGCCGTAACAATTCTATGCACTGCATGAGGGAAAAGCTTATTAAACCCGGATTCATCATGATAATCAAGATAATGTCGAGGGGCGGGGGTTTGAAATGCACTCTGTGCACAATGGTGAAATCTGTGAACAATGGTGCTCTGATTGTTCAGGATACATCTTTTAATAATGATCAGCCTGTGCGTCATGATTTAATCTCGGTCTGATGAAGCAGTGTTTTGTTCCAGATTTTAAAGATGTGATGAGAGACCTGATAAAGAAACCTTATAACAAAACAGACAAAAATGTCTGCATTTAGCACTTGATTACATCTTAGAGAAAAAGTTCAACATTTTTTCATCAAATAGTATATCCACAGTATAATATATACAGTACCAGTCAAAAGCTTGGACAGATCTGTCTCCCACTGAAAACATTCGGCATTATTAAACGCAAAAATACGGCAAATATACATACAGTACCAGTCGATAGTTTGTACATGCTGACTCATTCATAGTTTTTTCTGTATTTTGACTATTTTCTACATTGTAGAACAACACTGAAGACATCAAAACAACAGTGGGGTCATTACATGCCAAATCAACAAGAGGTTATGCTCGACCATCTCAGATTTCAATGAAATTTGGAGGGCTCAGAGATACTATTAAAAGAAGTTAATCCCCAAAACTTGAGCTACCTATCACCAATAGTTTCAGAGATACAGGCATTTGAATTTTTCAATTTTTTTGTTTTTTGCTCAAAACATACATATTTCAAAGTGCAATATAATCTTTATTATGCAAGATAGAAACCTAAAATTTTGCACAGAGAGACTCAATGTCTTGTACTACAAGGTTCAACTTAGAATTTCAATGGTCATTGTATATTAGATGGTGATTTTAACAAGGAAATTAAAAAGACAAATTTGCATTTTTTGCATTTTTAACTCATTCTGAAAGCTTGCCTGTGGCAGTAATGCTTAAACTAAGAATGTTATTCAAATCTACACAGAAATATCTACCAATTTCAGTTTTACCAAGTCTCCACTATTCCTAGTTTGTCTGTAATAGGGTTTTGAAATTCGCCGATTTCTAAAATATGCCATTTTCAGTCGCAAGAAATCCAATGTGGGATAGCAGTTAGGAACTTGTAAAATTTTTTCAGTAATCCCCAAGATGGTTGAGCATAAATTTGTCAGATATTTGTTGATTTGGCATGGAATGACCCAGTGGTGTAGTGGTTAGCGCTGTTGCCTCACAGGAACAAGGTTCTGGGTTCGACTCCAGAGGCCAGCGGGGGCCTTTCTGTGTAGAGTTTGCATATTCTCCCCATGTCTGTGTGTGTTCCCTTCGGGTGCTCCGGTTTCTCCCACAGTCCAAAGATATATGGTTAGGTTAACATGAGGCAGCCATGGCCTGAGGTTGGGCTGAAGTGCCCTTGAGCAAGGCACCTAACCCACAACTGCTCCCTGGGTGCTGTAACATAGTTGCCTACTGCTCTGGGTATATGTGTGTGTGCTCATTTCTCACTTGTGTGTGTGTGTTTACTGCTTCAGATGGGTTAAATGCAGAAGAAACATTTCACTGTGTTTACAGTAAGTCTGTGCTTGAGTGTACGTGTGATAAATAACATCTGGAGCATATGTGGAATTATGTGGTTGACAAAAAAAGTGCTAAAAAATAAGCAAAAACATGTTTCATATTTTAGATTCTTCGATGTAGCCACCATTTACCTTGATGATGCTTTACACATTATTGGCATTATCTTAACCAGCTTCATGAGGTCATCACCTGGAATGCTTTTCAATTAAGAACTGTGCCTCGTCAAAAGTTAATTAGTGCAATTTCTTGCCTTCTTAATGTGTTTGAGATCAAACAGTAAATAATAAATCATAAAAATACAGTACAGTAAATAGCCCTATTCAACACCACAACTGTAGTAATCCATATTATGTCAAGAACCGCTCAACTAAGTAAAGAGAAACAACATCCGTCATTACTTTAAGACATGAAGTGTCTTTTAATGAATAAAAATAAAGAAAAAACAAAACACTGAATTAGAAGGTGTGTCCAAACTTTTGACTGGTACTGTATATCCACAGTGAATGTTTTATTATCCACAGTATATTGTGTAACGCTTCAAAACAAAGCACCACGTGTAATTTATAACACAAGCGATACTGCACTCTCAAAGGCCAAATGTCCAATAGTGAATGCTTTGTTAACAAAATGTCATTTGGTTATTGTGTAAAATGGGAATTTTATTACCATGTCCTTTTGTATGCAGAAGGCTGTGCATCTGTGGGTACATCAAAGTAAACATACACTCTCAGGAAATAAATCACATTATTGTACCTTTGGGGTATGGCAGCTGGTCATTAGGGCAGTACCCTCTAAGGTATGGATTTGTAACCTTTATGTACTGCTCAGGAACATTTATGTAGCTTTTTGGCCCTAAAAAGGTACACATAGTAGTCCAGTAATGAGGTCCAGTAATGAGCCCTCAGGGGGTACAATAGTGTAGATTGTACCTTGGGGGATAGAAATTGAGTCCTTGACAGAAATTGAGGAGGTTTCTGTCAAGGATGATTTCAAGTACTTGGGCTTGTGCATTGGTTCATCAGGGAAGGATATTGGTGTGAGAAAGGCCCAGGCCTGGTGCACACTCCATAAGCTGAAGAACATCTGGCATTCATATATGGCAATCAGGTTAAAAAAGCATATCTTTGTGGCTTCAGTGGAATCTATTCTCACCTACGGATGTGAAGCCTGGACACTGATGGTCCGGGAGGAATTGAGACTAGATGGTTGCTACACACGCATGCTCCAAAAAGTCCACAACATCACCTGGCAGGACAGAATTCCAAATGAAGCGCTATATGGAGATTTACCACTACTCTCTTTAAAAATAAGATCAAGATGATTGCTTTTGGCGAGGCACTGTGTCCGCCACAGCGATGAGGCAGCTCACACCTTGGTTCTGTAGGAACCATACCATGGTCAGGCTTCCCGGGGTGGACAGCGCCTGACATATGTCAACCAGCTGATGCGTGATACTGGTCTTACTTCAGTAGATGAAATCAGAACTGTTATGGGTCACAAGCCATCCTGGCATGCCATCGCCAGTCATTCCCGAGGAGACTCGACTTAGTAGTATTGAGTCCTACTGTCCCCCTATTTCTGACAGTGTGCATATCTAAACTAGGATCTAAGGGAATGTAAAGGGTTTAAACTACTGACTAGGAAACAACATAAGCAAGACACACAGCATGAACAAACTGGGCTCAATAGTCCAGCCATTTATGATGTCTTCTAAGTACATGTAGTTTACGAGTCTATCCAAGAGTAACATGGGATAGTAAAAGCAAAATACTGATCATTACTAACTTCTAGCTTCTAGATGTAGTTAAATTGCAGTCCTTGTCCTTGGTTAGGCTTTTATGATAAGCATTTATAGAATTATTTACGAGGCGGCACGGTGGTGTAGTGGTTAGCGCTGTCGCCTCACAGCAAGAAGGTCCTGGGTTCGAGCCCTGGGGCCGGCGAGGGCCTTTCTGTGTGGAGTTTGCATGTTCTCCCCGTGTCCGCGTGGGTTTCCTCCGGGTGCTCCGGTTTCCCCCACAGTCCAAAGACATGCAGGTTAGGTTAACTGGTGACTCTAAATTGACTGTAGGTGTGAATGTGAGTGTGAATGGTTGTCTGTGTCTATGTGTCAGCCCTGTGATGACCTGGCGACTTGTCCAGGGTGTACCCCGCCTTTCGCCCGTAGTCAGCTGGGATAGGCTCCAGCTTGCCTGCGACCCTGTAGAAGGATAAAGCGGCTAGAGATAATGAGATGAGATGAGAATTATTTACAGTATTAAACATCATATTCAAGTGCGTGTAAAAATAAAAATAAAAAAATTAAAAAGAGCATATAATTGCAGATATTATAAAGGAGAACAAATACAGTATTAATCTATCAAGCTTCATGCAATTATAGTCAATGAAAAAAAATACTATATGAATATAGAACATTGCCTTGTCTTTTTCTGATCTTTAGCTGTCCAATTTTGATGAGTCTGTGCCCACTGCCTCAGATTCCTCTTCTTGGCTTACAGGAGTGGAAGCCGATGTGTTCTTTTGCTGTGCTGGTGTAGCCCAACTGCTTGAAGGTTTGACGTGTTGTGCATTCTAAAATGCTTTTCTATTGATTACGGTTGCCAAGTATGATTAAATGTGATTAAATGCTGGTATTGATAATCAGGAGAGGTGGGGGGTTGGATGCACGTATGCTGCCGGAGCAGCCAGATCTGGATCTGTAAGTAAAACCTAAAGCAGAACGGTCTTTAGTAGTACTGACGATTAGTACTGTACATGCATATCACACTTACAGTACACAAGCAAGAAATACTGTACTAGCAACGTTAATCTGTGTTTGTTCTCCCTTATAACATAAGAAAATTAAATTTTTGATTTTTGTCTATATGCACTTGTTAATCTGGAGGTGTTTAGCCTTGCTCTCATGTCTGTATGAGTCTGGAGGTGTTTAATGAGCGCGTGTGAGTGTGATGGCTGATAGGAGGTGAGTGCTCAGCTAGCTGCGGAGGGCACTTTGAGTGGTTCGTCATCCGCTACAGTCTAGACTAAAGGCCACATTAGTCACTGATGTACTGTACAGCAAGTGGGCGGGCAGCAGAAAGCCTTGCCATCAGGAAAAGAGGAAAAAAAAAGAGCACAATCATGTAACGAGGATGTTCTCTCAAATGATTAAATCAACACACTGTCATCAAGGCAGGTCTCCTCCCCGAAATCTAATTTAATAGACTTCATGTGGTTTGGACATTGGGGTTGTCCCATCACTGCCTGGATTATTTTAACTCACTGTTACCATGACTGTAAAAATCATCTCATCTTTAAAGTTTTTCTGCACTATAGGCTTCATTCAAAAGTCAATATTATACACCCACCAACCACTTAGGAACGTAAGCACTTCTGTACACTTATTCATTCATTCAGTTGTCTGTTCAGCCAATCATATGGCAGCAGCGCAGTACATAAAATCATGCAGATAAAGTACAAGAGCTTCAGTTAATGTTCAAATCAAACCTCAGAATGGAGACATCAAGTGCTACTTCTGTCAACCAAGAACAGGAAGTTGAGGCTCAAGTGTGCACAGAAACTGCAGAGTCGATGATTGTAGAAACGATGCAATTTCAGTGAGCCTGTGCATACTTTATCCTCAGATACCTGTTTATGGCTGACGGAAGTGGAACCTGATGTGATCTTGGCTGTTGTAGCCAATCCACCAGTCCACCCATCCAGGGCTTTATGTGTTGTACATTCTGAGATGCTTTTCTTCTCAGCACAGTTGTAAAGAGTGAGTTACTTATTTGCCTTCCTGTCAGCTCAGCTCCCCTCTGACCCATCCTCCCACAGATCTGCCTCTTACTGAAATTCCTTTCCTCCATTCTGTGTAAACTCTATAAAACCGTTGCGTGTGAAAATCCCAGGAGATCAGCAGTTTTTGAAACACTCAATCCAGCCCAATCACACCACGGACAAATTCACTTTGTTCATTTTGATGTTTGATGTGAACGTTATCTGAAGCTCTTGACCTGTATCTGCATGCATTCTGTTGCTGCCACATGATTGGCTGATTGAATAATTGTACAAATGTACAAGTTTTCAGGTGTTCGTAATAAAGTGCTCAGTGACTGTATAAAAGCATCATCATCATCATCATCAGCGCAATGTGATGATTCGATGTGTCCATGTAAAATTTTCTATCAGTGCTGCAAATGAGCTCTCAAGCCATGCCCTGACAGTTAAATTAGCTGACACTGTTGAAGCCTTGGCTGTTGGCTGTAATAAGCTGTTTCAGGGGAAAGACAGAAGGAAACTGTTTGTGTGTGTCACAGTGCTCAGTGCAGTGTGAAGAGACGCATCTCAGGGGTTAGCTTCGAGAGGGGAGTGGAGGATTTAGTGTTCTTATGTGACCAGGCAAGCACTGTTAACAAAAATCCTCATGGAAACCTTCAACAGAGAGAAATAGATTTTACACCACAGTGTTTTGTACTGCAACAGCAGGGGGTATTCTGTGCCCAAAACTGTTTTCCAGCAATTTAGTTACTTAGCGTTTGATGGAAATTCATCATCATTTTCTCCTGTAATACTCTGCATATCCGCAATGTTCTCTATTTCTGTATATCTCATGCAAAAGCATGTTCAGAATAACCAAATTGTACTGAACATATGAGCATAATAGTGCTGTGGAGTTATAAAAAACCCAATCAGAGAAATGACATTCACCGACATGCTGAAAGGCAAATGATCAAATATAAAAACAATGAAATATTAATCGTGTTTCATGATCAGGCATAAAGCGCAGCTTCACTGTTCAATCCCAACAAACTCATAAATCCGTAAATGTTTTTTTCTGAGACTTCACCCTGCTATTTTAGGCACTTTGTGATGATTCCTCAGCAATTCTCAGCCAAGCAATTTCATGCCAAATAATTAGCTGTATTCATACATCTGTTTAATATTCTACGTTCACCCTCTGTTTGTTTTCTCCCTCAGCTCCAAGTGCAATAGTTTTTTTTATAAAAACACTTAGACCTGTGGATTGTTTGTGCTCCAGACATTGACAAACATGATGAATTATATAAAATTGAGTATGCGGTTTGCTTTTTAATATATACCTTTTGGACTTTGGATATTTTTTGTTTATTTTGGTCTCCTTCAGCTTTTCCATTCCTTATATGTTTGCGTTATGAGTAGTTTTATGTCTGTTCATTATCTGTTAATTCCTCTGTGTCTTCAGGCAGGCTCAGCATGTGTGTACAGTCTGGCTATAAAACCACACACTAACATTACAGTCCCCTGTTGGTTGATGTTTTGTAAGGGATTTTATTGTCGCCAGGTTGAAATTGAACCTGTTTTTAAGCCTATGTCTAAATCATAAAGTAGTCTTCTTCAAACCGCTGCAATAATTATGTTGCGTATAGAAGAAAGAAAGAAAGAATAGCACAATTTGCTCAAGAGCCAGAATAGTACATATTGCAAAACCTACCCGTGAGCCGTAATAAAATTTCACACCTGTGCCTTGGCTGTTCATTTGCATATTCCTAATAACATCAAAACACTTTTAAAGTTTTTTTTTTTCCAGGTGAGTTTAAAGGGGTACCAAATATAATATATACAGTTGCTGATGTGACAAAGTAACGTATTCTTAAGTATTCTATCAAATTTATATACTAGAAAACAACAAAATATCTTGGTAATTGTAAATATAATAGTCGGTACGCTAAACGGCACAAGAGTCGCCATTTTTAAAAGACCGTGACGTCAGCCCTACCCACTGCACTAGGAGAGAAGCGTGTAATCATGGCGTCGGGCGCATCAACTGAAAGCGACAGCTCTGTCGAATCATACGAAGAGATCCCGCAAGACACACTGCAAGCAGGCTATGGCTTAGAAGGGTACCAGTTTGAACCTAGGAGAGGTACTCTCGACTCCGGTGATGACGAAAGAAGAGAAGAAAGCTCGAACTCGCTTGGTGTTTTTCAGCAGAAACGAGTGAAAAGACACGTCTGGAGGATCGTTATGCTTTCCATCAGTCTTGTTATTACACCCGAAAGCAACACACTGTGGCATTGTGTAGCCGATCACTTACAACTCATCCTACTTTCTGATTCACACATGCTATTCCCAACCTCAATGAGCCAACACAACTGGGCACATACATACGTCATGAGTGTTACACAGAGAAAATGAACGTGCATTCTGATTGGATAAAATTAATATCATGGCAGGCTGTTCAAACTGCGGAAATAGTTTGCTCGAGCTACTTTCAAAACACTATAACTTTCCAACCTTAGAACAAAAAAACTTTTGTAAGTCTTGAATAAGGTTCGTTAATGTGTGTTTTATTGTTATATTTACTCTATATATTGCCCTCTGTTCCCCTTTAAGTTGCTATGAGTTAGATAACAACACAAGATCTCCAGATCAGAGCTTCCTTAAAATCCCATGAAGATAAAATCCTCACTCTCATCACTGTAAACATTTCCTATTAGTTTTACTGTAGTTGTTGGACTGAATAATAGAAGAAGAAGAAGACTTTATTTGTCACATGTACACTCAAGCACAGTGAAATTCCTCCTCTGCATTTAACCCATCTGAAGCAGTGAACACACGCATGCACACACACAAGTGAGCAATGAGCACACACACATACCCAGAGCAGTGGTCAGCCATGTTATAGCACCCGAACAGTTATAATATACTTATAAGTTCGATTAGTATCAGTAGGAAGACCAAAAAAAAAAAATGCTACTGAGACCTTTCTAGAACAGAAATACAACAGAGGATGTTTGAAATTGTCTTTAAAAACAGATGTTTGAAATTGTCTTTAAAATTAGTGCCAAAGGCTGCTATAAAAAAAAAAATAAATAATAATAATAATAATAATAATAATAATAAAAAATCACCCAAAAAGGCAACTGCTATTAAATGAGACATCTGCAGAAATGGATGTAAAACTAAAGCCTGAAAATAAAAATGATGTATTAGCTCATAAAAAGCTGCGATCTGAGATAACTTGGGCCATCCATCCAGTCGTGACAGGTCATTCAGTAAAACTGCAACTAATATCTGGTTTGTGGTTTCGTGATTAAACTTTTCTTCCACACCTTTACAACAGTTTGTCTTGGTTATACTATGGTTACTAATTCTGGATTAATTCACATTTATTTTTAATGGTAACTAGTTATTATACTCTGGATAATAACATCAATATGTTTTTTCCTGTTAAAATAACTTTGGACAATACTATAGATTACTACAACCCCGATTCCAAAAAAGTTGGGACAAAGTACAAATTGTAAATAAAAACAGAATGCAATGATGTGGAAGTTTCAAAATTCCATATTTTATTCAGAATAGAACATAGATGACATATCAAATATTTAAACTGAGAAAATGTATCATTTAAAGAGAAAAATTAGGTGATTTTAAATTTCATGACAACAGCACATCTCAAAAAAGTTGGGACAAGGCCATGTTTACCACTGTGAGACATCCCCTTTTCTCTTTACAGCAGTCTGCAAACGTCTGGGGACTGAGGAGACAAGTTGCTCAAGTTTAGGGATAGGAATGTTAACCCATTCTTGTCTAATGTAGGATTCTAGTTGCTCAACTGTCTTAGGTCTTTTTTATCGTATCTTCCGTTTTATGATGCACCAAATGTTTTCTATGGGTGAAAGATCTGGACTGCAGGCTGGCCAGTTCAGTACCCGGACCCTTCTTCTACGCAGCCATGATGCTGTAATTGATGCAGTATGTGGTTTGGCATTGTCATGTTGGAAAATGCAAGGTCTTCCCCAGTGCTGTAGTGGAGATTTTTAAAGTGGGGGTACGCGATTCGTGACGTCATCGATTTGATATCATGTCAGAAGCGGCAGCCTTTGTTTGGTTGCCTATGTTTGGTATGAATGATTTGTATAAATGTTACATTCTTTTAACAACACAAGAGGGCACAAGAAGACACTTTTTACCAGACATTTTTATGTGTGCAATTTTCATTCGTGTTTGTCAGTACAGCCCAACTGTTATGGCGAAAAGCCGCGGTTTATTTTGTCTCCAATAAATATGCCGAAATGGCTAAAGAGGAACAAATTCGCCTTCTCCTTCCGAATGCATCGTCGTAGACAGCACCACTCTGCTGCTGGAACTCAACATAAACCTTGCATAGGTTTAACATGGACTATCAGGCGTGAAGCCAAAATATTGGAAATTATGATACACAAACACCTTTGTTCATGTTCGATTCATGTTCATTTGAGCCGAGCTGCATTCGGAATTCGATATTTTTACTCGCCTACTTACTGCCGTGGCAACAGCTACAGCATGTGTCCAGAAGTTCAAAAAAAGTCACGTCACTCACTCACATCGCATACAAACCAGCAATGGGCTGAAATTTATTATAAAAGGCACCAATCGAATAAATCAAGCATTTAGTCTGGCGCGATTGAGGCACCTGCGTATACAAAATACATGACATGCAGCCATTGGGTTAAGCCCTACCATGCACTCCTTCTTAAAGACTTGAGTATTTCTTTAAATTTATTGTCATTTCACATTTTTGGATGTACAACAAAACACTAAACAGGAAGGCCACAAAGATTATGAATTTCAAATCATATATATAATACAGTATGTGGTGAAATTATCCGCGTAAGGATGACCAGGCAGGCGATTATATCAGTTCTGTTGCCCTCTCGGTGCTGCTACCATGAACGCCCGGAAATCACACACACACGCGCACACACACACACACACACACACACACACACACACACACACACACACACACACACACAGAGAGAGAGAGAGAGAGAGAGACCCTACTGTTATTATTAGGCTATTCAAAATCATAGGCCTATACTGAGCAAAAATCGCATTAGAACTTCAAAGATCATGAAGCATTAAACCGACAGATGGCGGAGTCAACCGTTTACATAATTCTAATATCTCGGCTGCGTTTAGAATGCATTCTACTTTGCGTCGCTATGTTTTACGTAACGTTCGATTGGGGGGGGGCATTGATGATGAGCACAAAGGCACGTGTCACTTACTGTAGAGCGTATAAACTCAGGCCATTGAATGACAGGTTTTTTTTTTTTTTTAATCTCACCTCGGGAGAAGTGGGTGGACGGCGTACCCCTGCGTACCACGCCCACTACCCCCCTGGTCTTCCCTGAAAGAGACGTCGTCTGGATGGGAGCATATGTTGCTCTAGAACCTGGATATACCTTTCAGCATTGATGGTGTCTTTCCAGATGTGTAAGCTGCCCATGCCACACGCACTAATGCAACCCCATACCATCAGAGATGCAGGCTTCTGAACTGAGCGCTGATAACAACTTGGGTCGTCCTTCTCCTCTTTAGTCCAAATGACACGGCGTCCCTGATTTCCATAAAGAACTTCACATTTTGATTCGTCTGACCACAGAACAGTTTTCCACTTTGCCACAGTCCATTTTAAATGAGCCTTGGCCCAGAGAAGACGTCTGCGCTTCTGGATCATGTTTAGATACGGCTTCTTCTTTGAACTATAGAGTTTTAGCTGGCAACGGCGGATGGCACGGTGAATTGTGTTCACAGATAATGTTCTCTGGAAATATTCCTGAGCCCATTTTGTGATTTCCAATACAGAAGCATGCCTGTATGTGATGCAGTGCCGTCTAAGGGCCCGAAGATCACGGGCACCCGGTATGGTTTTCCGGCCTTGACCCTTACGCACAGAGATTCTTCCAGATTCTCTGAACCTTTTGATGATATTATGCACTGTAGATGATGATATGTTCAAACTCTTTGCAATTTTACACTGTCGAATTCCTTTCTGATATTGCTCCACTATTTGTCGGCACAGAATTAGGGGGATTGGTGATCCTCTTCCCATCTTTACTTCTGAGAGCCGCTGCCACTCCAAGATGCTCTTTTTATACCCAGTCATGTTAATGATCTATTGCCAATTGACCTAATGAGTTGCAATTTGGTCCTCCAGCTGCTCCTTTTTTGTACCTTTAACTTTTCCAGCCTCTTATTGCCCCTGTCCCAACTTTTTTGAGATGTGTTGCTGTCATGAAATTTCAAATGAGCCAATATTTGGCATGAAATTTCAAAATGTCTCACTTTCGACATTTGATATGTTGTCTATGTTTTATTGTGAATTCAATATCAGTTTTTGAGATTTGTAAATTATTGCATTCCGTTTTTATTTACAATTTGTATTTTGTCCCAACTTTTTTGGAATCGGGGTTGTATTATTGTTGATTTGATATTGGGTTGATGTTTGAAATGGAATAAGAATTGGGCATAGTGTGCCGCCTCACAGCTCCCGAGCTGAGGGTTCGAGTCTGAGTTACTGTCAGTGTAGATGGTCACATGTTCTCCCCTTGTCTGTGTGGATTTCTTCTGGGTTCTCAAGTTTCTTCCCACAGTCCAAAATCATGCCTGGTTTATTGGCAACTGTAATTGAGTTTGTGATTTGCCAACTCTGAATAAGTGAGTGGCTGTGTGTGCGTGTGTGTGTGTGTGTGTGTGTGTGTGTGTGTGTGTGTGTGTGTAGTGTGCCAAGATGAACTGGCATCCCTCTCAGGGTGTATTCCCACTTTGGGTTCAGTTTTACCAGGACAGGCTTTGGAGCCACCGTTACTCTGACCAGAATAAAGCAGTTAATTCACTGACAGATGGATCCGGAATTCATCCGAAGAACCCCAGACAAGAAGTGTGGGAATACACCCTAGATTGCCTCGTTCTCATCACAAACTCATGTACACAGGGGGCAATTTAGAGCTATTAGTCCACTTACTAGGATGTTTTGGAGGTAGGAGAACATCAGAGAACTCAGAGGAAATGGAGATCATGTGAAACTCCACACAGACGGTAAACCAAACTCAGGATTGTTTAGTCATTTTTTTTAATGTGATATGACTTTCTTCCATGATTAAGGTGCAGTTTTATTATGTAACAATTACATAATAGTTAAAAGTACTGTAGCAGGTGTGCATCATACTGTTCATGTATTACACAATAAACTCTGTTTCTGTCCCTCAAGGTACAATCTACATTAATGTACCCCCCAAGGGTCATTATTGGACCTCAAGATAACCATGCGTACCTTTGTAAAGCCAAAAAGTGACATATATGTTCCCAAGCAGCATATAAAGGATACAAATAAGTACCTTCGAGGGTACTGCCCCAGTGACAAGCTGTTGTACCCCTAAAGGTCCAATAATGTACTTTATTTTCCGTGAGTGCAGATTCACTTATGCGTACGAACAGGGTGACATAGTGGCCATAGTGTTATAGCCACTATTTGCTATCCTTTGGTTTCTCTGCCACCAGAAATACATGGTTAATTTTGGGGAATTTGTACACCATAACTTGACAGCACATTCGGTACCCACTGTCCCTGTGACTGTGCAGTGTGTGACTGTGAATTATTCCTAATACAGAGAAACAGCAGAACGCTAACATGGCTCTCCACCTCCATCTGCTGTTTTGGGCCGAGAACTGAAGCATAACTGCTGAATGAGGCAGCGTGTGTGCTGTGACACATTCCTGCTCTTCTAGTAGTGCTACTGCTTTGATCATGATGGGATTTAAAATGCCCTGTAGCATTCTGTTGTTTAGTCAGAGGAGATGTTTTCTTAATTATATGTCAGAAGGATTTACACAAGTTGTTTGTGTATTTGATTGATTAACTATAAATATGTTGATTCCTAAAAGATCAGTGCTTATATTTTAATTTACTACTGCTCTTATGAGCATAATTTGTCATTATTTTTTTAATGGAAATCAAACTGCATTGAGCACAAAAGCACCCAACTTTACACAATGAGAAAGGTGTATAGATTTTGTAATTCTCATATCTACCGCATGGTGTCTCTCTATTAGATCTGTCTCTTCAGTAATGTTACGTAACATCCGCATCCAGGAAGCTGGAGGAGAACAGAGATACAGGCACATATTCAGACTCCATCCATGCAGTCTTACTGTCACACACAGAAGCATCTGAACACATTCACTGTATTAACTGTACATTGTGGGGGGGGACTTTATTTTTTAACAACAGCCGCTTTCAATTTTCAAGTCGGCCATTGTTCAAATGACATAAAAATAACATAATATACACAATAAATAAGCTGTTCATTTAAATTAAATAAAAAAATACAGCAGAACAAAAACTATTTGCTCTTGTAGCTGATGACACAATTAATTTATCAGAAGCATGTATAAATGTATCACTACGGGCCTGTGCAAATTATGAAAATTATGCAAAAGTTAACTGCGCAATTATCCATCCATCCATTATCTGTAGCCGCTTATTCTGTACAGGGTCGCAGGCACGCTGGAGCCTTTCCCAGCTGACTATAGGTGAGAGGTGGGGTACACCCTGGACAAGTCACCACTCTGAGGTTCATGAATACATGTCGTCACACACCCTGGACAAGTCACCAGATCATCGCAGGGCTGACACATAGAGACAAACAACTATTCACATTCACATTCACACCTACGGTCAATTTAGAGCCACCAATTAGCCTAACCTGCATGCCTTTGGACTGTGGGGGAAACCGGAGCACCCGGAGGAAACCCACGAAGACACAGGAGAACATGCAAACTCCACACAGAAAGGCCCTTGTCAGCCACTGGGCTCGGACCCAGAACCTTCTTGCTGTGAGGCGACAGTGCTAACCACTACACCATCGTGCTGCCCCTGCGCAATTATCAAAATGCTAATTAAGGTGTTAGTGCTAAAAGCATGACTGGCAATAGGAGTAACACATATTGGTATAAAATGTCTCCAGTGGTGGCTGGTGGTATTTATTTATGAGCAATTCCAGCGTTTTGGACGTGACACTTGAACTCAAAATGGCAACAAATGACCCAGTGCATGTTTTATTGTCTCCCAGTATTTAAACAGGTGTTGCATATTTTAAGGCTGTACCATACTGGAGAAGTGATAGAACAAGAACAATTCCCATAGTACATCTAGGGCATGCCAGAAAATGCCAATAAAAGATGCGTTATGGACGTGACAGAAAAAGTATCACTTTTCTTGGGTGACTGTACATTTTTATCAAACTCTGTGAAATTGTAAACCTAATGTCGAAATGGAGATATCCATTCGATAGAGGGGTCCAAGGTGAATATTAAAAAATCTTTGTTTAAAATATTTTGTATTTCATGCAGAGTTTCGGAAGGAAAAGTCAGCGTTATGGATGTGACGCGTCTGAAATAGACATGGCATATGTTTAGAAAATCAGCAATTTAACCACCACAACCCTTTGAAAAACTCTCTAAATATCAGCTAAAACTATCAAAGTTCTTAAATAATATTTAGGATGGCTATTGTTTTGCTGTTTTGTGGATTTTAGCATACATTTCTGTGGCTTGTGGCAATAATATAGAATTGTACATGATCAAAGTTGATTTTAGCTTGGGGTTTACATTATAAGAAAGAAAGACTGACAGTGACATATTAGGTTGGTTACAAATTGGTTCAACTTATTCACATCTGTAAAATACAGGCCTAGGTGATATCTCTGGGAGTGGTTTTGATGTATTACATGTTGCTTTAATTTTGCATGGTGAGGTTGACATTTACATGGAATTGCCCTTATTTAATTTTTTTTGAGGAGCATTGTGAATAATATACACCGATTAGCCATAACATTAAAAACCATCTGCCTAATATTGTTTAGGTCCCCCTTGTATCACCAAAACAGCTCTGACCCATTGAGGTATGGACTCCACAAGACCTCTGAAAGTGTGCTGTGGTATCTGCAGAGGCGATTCTAGGGTCTGGTGGGGCCCCAAGCAGAAATCCCCCCCCCCCCCCCCAGCCCACCCCACACAACAGAAATTCACTAGGACAAACTCTTTATTTTAATAAAACATCAACAAATTAAGCAATATAGTTTTTTTTATTTCACAAGTTACAAGTTGTAAAGTTACGAACACATGCAGTTCAATAAATCAACAACAAATTGTGAACAGTAATGTTTTTTTATTTCACACGCTACAAAAAGCGAAGTTACAAAAAGTTACAAATAGATGTCAGCATTTTCATAAATGTTTCATAAAAACAACAATTTGTGAGCAGCGTTTTCTATATTTCTTAAGTTACTGTAAGTTTCTGTTCATTTTAACAGACAGTGCAAGGTAAGTGCCATGTAGTACAGTCATTAAAATCAACAAAAGAAAAGTATGGCCATGCTAACGCGAGTGAAACTAGACTAGCACCATTATATAGCACTACATCATTCATTATTATTTCGACTGACTTACCACTGTCTTGCTTTTTTCTCTCCTCTTCCTCTTTTTTCTTTTTACATTCCCGGGTGGATAGCTCCTCTTCATTTTCTTCTTGACGTCGTAATTAGAAGAATAGCTGGTTTATGTACGACAGGCACAATTTTCTATTTGCAGGTTAATACGCGCAATGACTTTTCAAAACGCAAGTGTCAAATCTCGACTCTCTTTCGCCACCTAGTGGATCAGGGGCCCCAAGCAGCTGCCTGCCTTGACTGGTGACAAGATGCGCCTCTGGGTATCTGGCACTAAACTCTTAGTAGCAGATCCTTTAAAGCTGAAGGTGAGGTCCAATAGATCCAACAGATGCTCAACTGGATTGCGATCTGGGGAATTTAGAGACCAAGTCAACACTGTTAACTCTTTGTCATGTTTCTGAACAATTTGTGTGGTGTGGCATGGTGCAGATTCCACTGCCATAAGGGAATACCATTGCCATGAAGGGGTGTACTTGGTCTGCAACAATGTTTAGGTAGGTGGTGTGTGTCAAAGTAACATATGAATGCAAGAACCAAGGATTTCCCAGCAGAACGTTGTCCAGAGCGTCACACTACCTCCACCGGCTTCCCTTCTTCCCTTAGTACATCCTGGTGCCATCATTTCCCCAAATAAGTGATGCACACACACCCAGCCATCAACATGATGTAAAAGAAAATGTGATTCATCAGACCAGGCCACTTTCTTCCATGGCCCAGTTCTGATGCTCACATGTTCATTGTAGGTGCTTTTGGCAGTGGACAGGGGTCAGCACAGGCACTCTGATCGGTCTGCAGCTATGCAACCCCATACATAGCAAGCTGCAATGCACTGAGTGTTCCGACACCTTTCCATCATAGCAGTAACTTTTTTAAAGATATTTTTTGGGCTTTTTTCACCTTTATTGGATAGGACAGTGTAGAGACAGGAAATTAGCAGGAGAGAGAGAGACAGGGAGGGATCAGGAAATAACCTCGGGTCGGAATCAAACCCGGGTCCCCGGATTCATGGTATGGCGCCTTGTCCACCTGAGTCACGATGCCCCAATAGCAGTAACTTTTTTAGCAATTTGTGCTACAGTAGCTCTTCTGTGGGATTGGACCAGACAAGCTAGCCTTCGCTCCCCACACGCATCACTGAGCCTTGGGTGCCCATAACCCTGTCACCAGTTCACTGGTTGTCCTTCCTCAGATTGCTTTTGGTAGGTACTAACAACTGCATACCAGGAATACCCCACAAACCCTGCCAATTTGGAAATGTTCTAGTTGTCTACCCTCTTAAAATTTTGCCCTTGTCAAAGTCACTCAGATCCTTGAGCTTGCCCATTCTTCCTGCTTCCAACACATCAACTTTGAAAACTGACTGTTCACTTGCTGTCTAATATATCCCACTCCTTGACAGGTGCCATTGTAACGAGATAACCAATTTTATTTATGTCGCCTGTCAGTGGTTTTAATGTTATGGCTGATTGGTGTCCTCCTCCTCCTCCAGCTGTCACTCATGTTGAGGATGACTTAACCGGCAAACCCTTTCATGTGAAAAGAGGCCAATTTGATGGAGACAAGCCCTGCTGCAGCATTGGCAAAGGAGCTTGTTTGGAATTGCACCCACAGAATTGGAGACCTGCTGGTCGTGGGGTCCTGTATTAGAAGCGGGGGAGTGTCCCTAAATAGGGCAGCCTAGTCATCCAGGAAGGACCTTGCAATACTGTCACCCACAGTTCCACATGACCATCACTCCTGGACCGCACAAATGCAAGTCCTTACTACCAGCTTCCAGCTCCTCAGGCCTGCTGGCACCACAAGATAGAGTAAATGATCCACTTCATTCATGTTCATTACACCTGTGAATGAGTTCATAACATGCCAAGTGGATTAAAATATATTAACCTGTTGGAGGTCAAAACTAGGTGGGCATGTCATGCTGAGGAGTCATGTGACACAGCTGTCACTGAATAGCTGCATAAAACTGTACAACACAGGGCTCGTTACAGTAAGCCCACAACCTTACTTCGTATCATTCTGTGTGTGTTTTGCACAACTGCTACTGGTACCATTTCACACAGTTTAAAAAAATTGCAAATAATCCTCTTTAAAATGTTTGTTTGTTTGTTTGTTTGTTTGTTTGTTTGTTTGTTTTTTAACTGCAGGTAAGGAGATGTGGGTGCCTAAAATATAAAACCTCATATTGATTTTTTTTTTTAATCTTTGAAAGATGTGTGTGTGTGTGTGTGTGTGTGTGTGTGTGTTTGGAGGATGCCTTAGCTTTATTTTAGTCTGAAAAAAAAAAAATCTTAACTTGACTGTGAATATACACTATTAAGGCATAATAACATGAAATATAGTGCAAGCCTTGCTAATCCTGCTTATACACAGGCCTGTCACTATTCTGAAATTTTAATTGACTATTAATTGTGATCAATTTAATTCTCTTCTCTGCTGACTTTTATAATAACAGCATATGATAATGTGCATCTGAAAAGGAGACGAATGCAAAACAGCCTTTAGCACCACCTCTGGTCACTTTGGGTATTGCATGATGCCATATGGGCTCTCTTACACTCCATTGGTGTTCCAGTGTTTCATCAATGATGTCCTCTGAGACATGCTGGGCAAGTTCGTCATTGCATACATGGATGACATATTGATTTACTAACCATTCAAAGGAACAGTCAGGTCCTGGCTTGTCACTAAGAAAAATATATCTCTTTCAAGGGAGAGAGAGATATTTCCAAGGTCTCATTCTTCAGATGTATGAGACTCTCATTCTTCAGATGTATGATTCTTCAGATGTATGAGGCCTGAGGGAGTTCTCATGGATCAAGACAAAGTTGCAGCTGTCAGGAACTGGCTCATCTCACCACCATCAAGGAGCTGCAGAGGTTTCTGGGGTTTGCCAAGTTTTATGTTCCAGCCCATCTCAGAGACAAACTTGTCAACAGAGGCACACATCTTCCCAGCTACAGGACACTCAGGCACCCACAGAACTCATCAGCTCCTGCAGGGTAAATACTGGTAGCCCCATATGCTCTCTGACATTCTTAACTTCATCTCCTCGTGCACAGCCTGTCCTTAAAAAAAGTCCTTCCCACACCATACAGTACCTGGTATTCCTAGGCAGTCTCCCACTCAAGTACTAACCAGGCCCAACCTGTATGTGGCGCATCGGGCGGCACCGATCTCCGTTTCCATAGCCCTCAGTCTCTCGCCTATTACATAGCTAGGGTTACAGTGGGGGGCTAGTCCTCTGGTAACCACGAGAGTTTAACTCCCCATGCACATCTGTATTGCAGCGTGCCTTGCCAGATGGCAGTAGGTACCATTTTTTATGATGGTCTTTGGTATGACCCGACCATGAATAGAACTCACGATCTCCCGATCGAGAGGCAGACACGCTACCACTAGGCCACTAGTCAGTACGCACAGCCTGTGCTCAAGTCAAAATTCCCAGAACCTTGTCAGCCAGAGCACTGCTCCCATTGCCCACACCACAGCAACCATGGTCTCACATAGCCATTGACTTTGTCACAGATCTCCCCTTGTCTCAAGGTAACACAGTCATCATTGTTATAATCAAACTTTTCTCCAAGACTCTCTGCCTGATCCCTCTCCATGACCTTCCATTTGCCTTTGAAACTGCCAAACTCATCTTCAACTATATATTCAGGTACTTTGGCATCCCAGAAGATATTCTGAGAGACAGGGGGCTATGATTCACATCATGAATATGGTGGAGCATCATGGAGAAGCTGGAGGTATCTGTTCATCTAATGTCTTGTTATCCCTCCAAAACTAATGGTCAAGAAATGAGAGCAAATGAAGAAATCAATTGATTTCTGAGGCATTTGTGCCGATTATCAAGATAACTGGACCCGGTTCTCTCCACCCAGCTCAGCTCATTCCAGTGTATGCATGCATCACTGCCTACAAAACTGGCCACAAAAAATCATAACTGTCAACCTGCTTCACAGCCAACATAAATGGGCACTACAGCCTATGACACCCAACACACACAAACTCTGTCATCTTCTCAGTCGCCATCATACTAACCATTATATTACAGGTGTTTAGCAGATGCTCTTACCCAGATCAACGTACAACATACACAGAGCAGCTTGGGGAGCAGCTGGGGGTTAGTCGCCTTACTCAAGGGCACTTCAGCCATTTCTGCTGGTCCAGGCAATTGAACTGGTGACTTGTTGGTTCCAAAGGTGCTTCTCTAACCTTAAGGCCACAGCCACCAGTAGTTACACCACAGGAGCTGATGAGTTCTGTGGGGGCCTGGGCGTCCTGTAGCTGGAAAGGTGTGTGTCCATGTGACAAGTCTGTCTGGAACACCAATAGAGCATAAGAGAGCCCATATGGCATCACTCAATCACACACACACACACACACACACACCTGTATTTATAACACTCCCATAAACACTCCTGTATAAACTCAGACAACCCTACTGTCTTTTTTGCAACATATCCGCTCAGTGTAATTTTGCCTGCCGATACCAAGTCTTATACCCCATTGTAGTTATTGATCTGGTTTCTGGTTTTTGATTCTTGTGCCTTGTCTGATTCAGTTAGTATGTACATCACCTGACCCTTGCCTGTTTGTGACGATGACCTTGCCTTATGTTTTGGATTTGTTTGCCAATGTTTAAGTAAAAGGGTGGCATGGTGGTGTAGTGGTTAGCACTACCGCCTCACAGCAAGAAGGTCCTGGGTTCAAGCCCAGTGGCTGATGAGAGCCTTTCTGTGTGGAGTTTGCTTGTTCTTGTGGGTTTCCTCTGGGTGCTCTGGTTTCCCCCAAAGACATGTAGGTTAGGCTAATTGGTGACTCTAAATTGACTGTGGTGTGAAGGGTCTTCTGGTTGATTAATTAACCAGTTGTAACTGAAACTCACCTTTATAAAATTGTTTTTTATTGGAAAATGTGTTGATAATTATAGACTGTCAATAATTGTAGCTGCCGCTCTAGTTCAGATATTAAACACCTTCGACTGAGAATAATGAAAATGATTACACAGCAAGAAACTACATACAGTACATATAGGATATTTCTATTTAAAAATGATTATGGCATATAATAATGTGCTGGGTTATCATTAAACAATCTTGATTGATCAAATCATTGTGATTAGAAGTTTATCCAAGATGGTGATGCTGTACCGATGAAATGTTGTGCACTGGAATATTAAATTGTGACTCATGAATGTTTTGCTGCTTTATGATGAAGAAGGCTATAGATGTAGAGTATACATTTAGAAATGAAGGTGTTAACAGGGAAAATGTGCAGGGATAAAACATCATGGTGGGACTGACTGCCAGTTAATCTTGAGGGAAAAAGAGAAGAAAGGAGCTCAGGAGCATCTCTGCTCAAGGAAGGAAAAGTGCTTCATGTAGTGCTTACCAGACAGGAGATTTACAAAAAAAAAAAAAAGGCTGTTCCCATTCATTATACTGAAGGCCTTCATCATCATGCATCAAATGCCAGTGTCAAATATCTTCCAGTACATTTACCATTGCATTTTTCTTTGTTATTGCAGTATTGCAAATTGGTCTTCCTCTTGTAGCAGTTCATTATTGAGGGTTTAATCTTCTCATCTCATTATCTGTAGCCGCTTTATCCTGTTCTACAGGGTTGCAGGCAAGCTGGAGCCTATCCCAGCTGACTACGGGCGAAAGGCGGGGTACACCCTGGACAAGTCGCCAGGTCATCACAGGGCTGACACATAGACACAGACAACCATTCACACTCACATTCACACCTACGGTCAATTTAGAGTCACCAGTTAACCTAACCTGCATGTCTTTGGACTGTGGGGGAAACCGGAGTACCCGGAGGAAACCCACACAGACACAGGGAGAACATGCAAACTCCACACAGAAAGGCCCTCGCCGGCCACGGGGGTCGAACCCAGACCTTCTTGCTGTGAGGCGACAGCGCTAACCACTACACCACCGTGCCGCCCCGGGTTTAATCTTTATCCAGAAAATCAAATCATGTTGTGGAAAACATGTTTGACTGGCTAAACCTACCTACCTGCTCTGCCTGCCCAAGAGACACTAAGAACACTACTAATGTTGGGTTTTCATTGTGTAATTGCATCAAGACAGCTCTTACAGTATATGTGTATTCTGCATGAATAGGGTGTTAAAGTAGCCAGTATTGCTGGGTTTCAATCACGTGACTTTTCTTAGCGGTTGTACCAGAAGTGAAATAGCTGGTGGTCTAAACGGCTGCCGTAGTGCAAATAACTAGCGATAACTTATCAGAGTATGCTCATAATCAAGAAGCCACTGCTGGCTTTAGATATATTCAGAAGATTGCTATGTGCAATGGAATCGACCCCTACAGTCTGGGAAAGAAGGATTTGTCATACGATCTCGAAAACTACCCTTCAGTCGAGTTCCCCAACATCTCGAACTATCTGGTGTTGCAGACATCCTTCTACACTGCAAAACAGATGAAAGTGTGGAAGAGTATGGAGGCTTACAGCTTTTTTGTATGTGGCTGGGTAAAGGTCCTCAGTATCAAGTTGCTGCTGAATGACTCCTGTATTGTTTTTGCCCGTGTAAGTATGTTTTTTTTAAGCTTTTCATTTGTGTCTTTACAACAAAGCGCTGCAAGTTGAAGTGTAACTAAACAACAGTTGGCTTGATTCTCATTTGTGTTTGCTCTTATCTCTCAGGTAAATCATTCACAAAGATCATCAGAAACCCCTTTAAAGACCTGGATCTTAGTTAAACAAGACGGAGAAGTGATCACGGTGCATTGTAACTGTACGGCTGGGGAAGAATTTTGTCACGACCTTCATGCATATGGACTTTGTGAGGAGTAAACAAAGAAACAACCGGGGACTTTAGTGCTTCGTGATTAAAAAAAAGTACCGTAAAATAACAACACACAGCAAGAAAAGTACTTAGAAAACACTAAGGCCATAGCTGAGAGGGAGATACAAACCTTTCACTAAGTTATCACTGCAAACTCTAGCATGCTTTGACTCGGCTCCCTTCAATTTCACTGAGAGGCTCAAAAGCCACCTTTCTCGACGTCTTTTTGTGAAATCCTGTGTTCGTTCACCATTTTTTATTAGTTCATGAGGAACCCTGAAGAAACTTTTATTAGTTTCACTTTCTGATTGATTCGATCAACCTAAAACAATGCAAGTGTAAGGCATTTTTCATGCGAGCAATGCACCTTTTCCGTACAAACACTTTGTCAACTGAGCTTTGGTAGACCAGCAGCTGAAGTTTTGAATAACTAATGAGGTGGATGTGATGTCACATGAAACCCAGCAATATTCACCTAAGGTGTGTGTGTGTGTGCGTGTGCGCGCGCGCTGACTTTCCACTTTAATAGGAACACCATGCAGTGCGTGTCAGTGTATAATACAGGAATGTATTACAGACATACAGTAGTTTCTCAGCATTCTAGGTGTGACTTGGTTGGTTTTTTGGGAGGCTACACATTTTCATGAAACACCATGAATTTTAAATAGCACCTTTACAGGAAACATTCGATATGGAAGGAATAAAACACAACAAGGTTTGCCGTTATAAGAAAATAATCAATGACAGTGGCGTGATGCAAATTGGATTTACTGCTATCACACTCATCTCATCTCATTATCTCTAGCTGCTTTATCCTGTTCTACAGGGTCGCAGGCAAGCTGGAGCCTATCCCAGCTGACTACGGGCGAAAGGCGGGGTACACCCTGGACAAGTCGCCAGGTCATCACAGGGCTGACACATAGATACAGACAACCATTCACACTCACACCTACGGTCAATTTAGAGTCACCAGTTAACCTAACCTGCATGTCTTTGGACTGTGGGGGAAACTGGAGCACCCGGAGGAAACCCACGGGGAGAACATGCAAACTCCACACAGAAAGGCCCTTGCCAGCCACGGGGCTCGAACCCGGACCTTCTTGCTATGAGGCAACAGCGCTAACCACTACACCACCGTGCCGCCCTGTTATCACACTGAAATGGATTATTTCCTTATAACGTCACACCTCGAAGAGTTTCACACCTCTTATACCAAAGCAGTTTTAACAAACATGATACCTTGTCTGAGACCATGGTTCTGTGCCAAAAAATGGTGGACTGCTCCCTCTGGGTTGGGAGTGAGTTGCTGGCCCAAGTGAAGGAGTTCAAATATCTTGGGGTCTTGTTCACAAGTGATGGTAAAATGGCGCATGAGATGGACAGGTGGATTGGGGCAACATCCGCAGTAATGCAGGCGTTGTACTGGTCCATCGTGGTGAAGAGGGAGCTTAGTCGGAAGGCAAAGCTTTTGATTTACCAGTCAGTCTATGTTCCAACCCTCACCAATGGTCCTGAGATTTGGGTAGTGACTGAAAGGATGAGATAGTGGATACAAGCGGCTGAAATGAGCTTTCTTCGTAGGGTGGCTGGACTCACCCTTAGAGATAGGGTGAGGAGCTCAGACATCCGGAGGGATCTTGGAGTAGAACCACTGCTCCTTCATGTCGAAAGGAGTCAGCTGAGGTGGTTCAGGCATGTGATTAGGATGCCTCCTGGACGCCTTCCTTTGGAGGTTTTCCGGGCACGTCCAATTGGGAGGAAACCTCGGGGTAGACCCAGAACATGCTGGAGAGATTATATATCTCATCTGGCCTGGGAGCACCTTGGAATCTCCCAGGAGGAACTGGAATGTGTTGCTGGGGAGAGAGACGCCTGGAATACCCTGCTTAGCCTGCAGTCACCGCGACCCGACTTCGGATAAGCAGAAGAAAATGGATGGATGGACATATTGTCTTTTTTCTAATTAATGACATCATATTTAACGGTCTATAAGACTTGTCACTTTCATTATCGCAGCTATAAACAGTCGTTCCCTTAAAAGCCTCAAATTTTTTTCTCTTTCTTGACATTAATAAGACAAAGAAATGCAGCTTGTGACATTACAGAGAAACTGAATTGTGTAAACTCCTCTGTTCTGAAGACTTTCTTGTGGTGGAAAACCTCCTGACTGTTACAAAGCACTGAAATTGGAGACTCCTTCCATAAATGTTAAATAAACATCTTACAGAAAGCTTCATCATTCAACAAGTATACTTAGTTAAACAACATTTTTGCTTTATTCAATAACAATATTTTGTACTATTTGTTTATTTTATTTAGATTATTTGGATTATGTTATACAGGTATTTTTGTGAATGAGTTGCTGTTATAGAGACTCATTAAAAAAAGCCTACTGCTTAATGCTTTTGTCACACATTGACGTTTCAGCCTTGTGTATGTACGGCGTATCAGGATACGTGGCAGTAAGAAAGGAATGTCACAGCATCGCCAGCTTACATACTAGCTAATACTCTAGGATGCATAACACGATCTCCCAGGGTGCGGCGTATTTTTAAGTCCGAACTTAAAAATCTGTAGCACATACAGAGCAGCTTTGATGCATCACACATACATCACATGTACACCATAAAAACAAAAGCTACGCAGCAGTGATGCAGCAGGAACGTTGCTTGAACACCTATTATGCCATGTGAACGCTTTAGTTGGCACGTGTCTGATGAAGGTGGCTCCAGGGCTGGCTGGGTGGATGCTGCTGATGCCTTCCCTCTTCCCTTGCCCTTCTTGGGTCCTGACTTCTTCGCTGGCATGATGCTTTCTTGACTGTGACGAATGATAACGAATGAAGTGTGAATGCCGCAGGTACGCAGCAGCAATGTCACACATAAGAATGAAACGTCACGCCAACGAAACGGTTACACCACAGTAACGCCACGCATATACTGTGTACGTCACAGGATATTAATTTTTGACAAAATACGCTTCATTTCTTGCCATTTGACCCACATGCCACTTATGTGGCAAGATACAAGACAGTGTGACACAAGCATAAATGACAGCCAGCACTATAGTCAGAGCTACTGTTATATAAGGAATAACACACGACAGACCGTGAGGTTACACAAAAATCATATACATCCCCCAAAGTGCATAATTTTGGTATAACAGCATGGTCTGGAGTGTGTCATTCTGCTTATACCTTATAAGAGTCATTCCCTCATGATAAACAGCCATTCCCTCACAAGACTCTCTCTCTCTCTCTCTCTCTCTCTCTCTCTTACAAACAAACAAACAAACAAACAAACCCCCATAGCCTGTCTTTTTACAGGGAAACCAGAAAATATAAATTCCTCTCTCCTGAACACTTTCCTTAGCTGGGAAACTTCGACTGTTACAAAGCTGTGACTCCTAAAAGAAATGTCTCCTAATAATAAAAGGTTAACCCGTCGGCAATTAAATGTTTCACTTTGTTAAACGACAACATGTTTTCTTAAATCTGTTTATTATTAGTCTTTGATTATATGGACTGTTCACTGTACAAGTCCCTGTGTATAGTATGAGCAGTTACTATAGAAACAATAACATATCAGAACGAGCACATTAGTATAAACCTATCATTCCTGTTACAGCCAGAACAAGTGTCTGAACCACACTGTTATACAGAAATAATGCACACCTTTTGACCAATCAGATTCAAGAATTCAACCATGCTGTGGTATAAAGAAAATTCATTAACACCTTCTAACCAATCAGGTTTGACAGTCGTGAATACTTGAGTTGAAAGGTAAGAGTTAAGAACAGAACAGAATGTACGGTATATATAGCATACAAAATGTATGATTGTAAATGTATAACACCAGCCCTGGGCACAGGAGGAAGTGCTATTTCTGGAGATGTGTGATTTCTGGAGATGTGTGATTGCTGAAGCAGTATTTATGGCTTGCTATTGATTTCACCCAAGGAGGCCTTTAACTCCAGGGTACTCTAAATTACCTGGAGAAAATCTGAAGTTACGGATATGACCATATATTTCATGTGACAGATGATAGAAATCACACACACACACACACACACCTGTGTTGTGTGTTTAATAGGCATTTGCAGCAACTGAAATAGAAATGAGGAATAGATAATTTCCTAAGAGTAAATTAAGAACAAATTATTCCTTTCTGCTAAACTCAGTTCCACTGATGACAATAAAGTGTCAGTGTCACTGCTGACTGTGAATATCCACCAAATCAAATAATATCTGCTCAGCAGTGGGCCTACGGTGGTCACGTTCCATTGATGGAGTGGGTAGAAAATGGTTGAAAAACTATTTTCAGATCAGCATGGAATTGCTTAAGCCTGAAACCTTTTGACAATATCAAATATATCAATGCATTTTATGCCAATAACCTTAGGCTAATGTAACAAAATAAATAAGCCTATTCAATCAGTAATCTGAGCTGAAAAACAAACAAACAAACAAACAAACAAACAAACAAACAAAAAAACAGTCATGCTTTTTTGGTATTCATGTCATGAGTGAGGTATTCTAGCCTAATGTAACATAGCAGACATAACACACAACATTTCCCATAATACTGAGTTCAGAAGCATTGGCTTCATATACATATCAAACTGGATACAAACAGATTTATATAGAGAGGATCAGGGGCGCCGCCAGAAATTTTGGGCCCCATGAAAGATTAGAATTTTGGGCCCCCCAACTTTGCCCACCCTCGTCACAATTGCACTATTGTCATTATTTGACTTTTGATAGCCCATGGACCTTGAGTTTGTGACTTTGTTATTACATTTTATGTATTAGCCAATGGTTGAAACCAATGGTTTAGAACGTGTGAACATTCCACACACGTAACCATGTCAAACACTTGACTGGTGTCCGTTATTAGTGTAACGGGTTTATTTTTTTCCACTTGCCATTGTGTGTAGTGGTGAGGAAATTCTGCGCTGGCCCTTTAAGAGCACAGGTAGTTATGGGAACGAGGTGCTGGCCTCTTTCAGTTCGTTTTGGAAATGTAAGCGCCAATGCCACTGGACGTTTGCAGCCCGTCCTCAGCAGTGTATTTGTGTCTCATTTCTTCAGAATAAAAAGACTGGTGAACAACACAACGCAACGTCTGTTACATTAGTAACACTTTAATCTAGCAAACTGTATATGACGCTCGCTCATTAAAAACTTCAATCCGAAAGCATTTATGGGTTGTATTGCTGCTTACCTCCTTCTCCAAAGGGGGGTTCAGTGGTTTGGTAGGGCGGAGGCCCCCCTGAGGCTGAATCTGTGCATATTTAGGGCACCCCATTAGTTATGAAACTGGTTATTAGCACTAGTTATTAGCACCAGCATGACGTAATATTTCATCTTGTTTATCACACAAGTCAGTTCAGTTATTAAAATGGAAAAAATGTCACTGTACAAACTGTAAAAGTGTTCTCTTGATAGGCTAATCCAACCACGTTCATACTGTTCATTTACCATTCGCTAATATTTTGAACACATGTGAGCGATAGCTACCTTTCTTTGGGAAAAACTGAGTGACCAGTTGCCTGCCTCTCCGGTCCCTCTCAGCTTTCAGCTGCCTTTCTTTACGTTTTTGACAGCCACTCTTCATATTTAGCGATCATAGACTGTACGCACTCCACTGCTGGCTGGCTGGCTGGCTGCTGCACCGCGACACAGCAGCAAGTAGCGTTGCACTGATCAGCACACAGATTTAACGCATCGCGCTTCTACCAGAACTGGACCGTACCATTTCGCAAAAGGGGGAGGGTTAAATGACAATATGTTGAAGAACTCAAGAAATAGACAACCTTGTTCAATTAGCTCATTTTACCAGATGGAATATTGCATTGTTGTTATTTCAAAAGTCTTATTAAAATCATCAAAAGCATATTATCAGCCCCTTAAAGGGCCCCATGGCAGTGCTGGGCCCCTAGAATTGTTCTAACCTTTCCCCCCCTGGCGGCGCCCATGGAGAGGATATTACATGGTTGTGCGAAGATATCTTCGAGTGGTGAGCATACAGTATTCACGAGTGAGTGAAGCGAGCAAGTGAAAATATTTTCAACACAAGAAGATAGAGTTCATATCTTTGCGTCTCCCTGTAATATTCTTTATATCATATGGACATATCCACAAAAATATATGCAAGTTAAGCAAAAGAATTTTAATTTTGAACCAGTTCATCATTTTGACAACACCCGTCAAGTCAGTCGGAAAACACTGGGAGGGAGTGACATCATCGGAGTGAAATATTGGGAATTGTTATACATACAGGACACTTTTTCGATGGAATAAAAACGTGTTATATTCCCTTCTAGCAGGTTTCATTCATTTGGTTTGATAGCATGCAATATTGTTAGCATATCGCTTATCCTATGTGTATAACGTCACTCTACCCAATGAAGAATGAGTGCTGAATATGGTTTACAATATTGCATGGTTGACAAGACAACATGACGTCACACATCCGAGCTGATGCAAATATTCACTGAGAGAGAGTTATCTGCTGCACGTGTGCAGAAGCATTTCTTTGTTTGCTGGGAAAGAGAAAGAACGGTCACGTTGAACACCTGAAAGGCTACCAAATCTTCATTAGATATTCTTCACGTATATTTACAAGAGAAAAACATAACAACAGACATCGAAAAATCGGACAAGAGACACGCTGGAGATGTAAAACTTCCACGCTAGTGAGCAACTGTGACAATTTGTAAAAAAACATGGCCGCCAGGTTTGCTTCATTGAATACGGAAGATTTTGAGAGAATTTTGAAAGAGAAAGACATGTTGAACATCCAAAAAGAATTTGTTTGTATAATAATAATAATAATAATAATAATAATATTGGCTGGCTTTTTCATGGTATATCAGATATATTCCATTCAGCTACTCATCTTTGACTCGTTCAATATCATGCTAGCTGAATGGAATATATCTGATATACCATGAAAAAAGCCAGCCAATATTATTTAAATATGTCACTCAGACCTGCGATGTATTTTCCAACATATGTTCTTTTTATTATATAAGCACATTCACAACCAAAAAGTACCCAAATTTATCAAAACAATTCATCGCTTTCCTCACAAGTGTCAGATAGAGATTTGTGTCATGGTTTTGGTTCTCCATGTCTTGGATGTAGCTCGTATGAAAAATATGAGTGGTGCATTTCCCAGTAAAACACTCGTTTCCATACACTGTAAAAAAAAAAAAGTTTTTTTGTTGTTTGTTTTTTTTATGGTCAAAAACTGGCAGCTGTGGTTGCTAGAACTTCACTGTAAAAATTACAGTAAAACATTTTTTCTTTTACAGTAAAAAAAGTATTGGTACTGTTGATTTTATGGTTAAAAATGGTGCTTGATTCAATTTTTTACCGTAAAAATAAAAGGTTTAACATTAAAAAAAACAATGTTTTTGCCCTAAAATTAACATGAAAACACCATATAAAATAAAGTTTGTGCCATGAAACATGACAGTTTTTTTACTGCACAATTAACTGTCTAAATTATAAAATATAACTTCATTCTGTAAAAATTCCCAAAAATTACTGCAAAAATAAATGTTTTGGCAGTTTTCTTTTCAAACGGTAAAAAAATAAGGCAGAATTTCCCTGTAAATATTACAGTAAAACATTTTCTACTAGTAACAGTAAAAGGGTGCTAGTACCACTGATTTTACGGTTAAAATTGTGTTTTATTTAATATTTTACCTTTAAAATAACAGTTTTTACTATTTACAGAAATGCTGTTTCGCCTCATAATTAGCATGAAAAAAAATTTACACCATGAAACATGATGGTCTTTCACTGTTCAATTAATAGTATGAATTATCAACTACAACTTAATTCCAAAAACAGTGCAGTAAAACTGAACATGTACTTTTACAAATTGTACCAGACATTTTATCGAGTAAAACTTTACACTTTTTAAAACTTTAGACTGACTTTCAGAAATTTAACTCTTTGTATAATTTTAACAACAAAATATCTATAGTGTATGTAACAGTGTACCTTTATCACATCATCCCCAAACATCGTGGGTAGGTCTAAGTTCACTCATGGTCTGCAAGGTCTGAGATCAGAGTGAGGACTCTGGGATTGACTGAGAACACTTTCTTCTTCTTCTTCCACTCAACCTTGGTACCTCTCTCAGGATTTATGGAAAAGAAACACCTTTATGAAAGAGATAGAGAGAGAGATAACAACCTGAGGCAGGATATCAAATGGCTTGGTTTTTAAAATATTATAAAAAGAAAGAAATTTTACCATTGGAGGAACTCCAGTGTTGATCGTAGTTCCACTGGGTAGTGCATGTTGAAGCAGTAGTAACTACCAAACATCAGGCAGATGGCAGAGGTGAAGGATGTGATGTGGTCATTGGCAACCTTTTGGTTGCTGCTTAACATGAATGTCTCAGCAGCGAAGCACGAGGACCCTGAGAATAAGCAACATAAATAAAAAATAAACTTTAATACCAAGAGCGTCAATGTCAGACATAAATACAAATACAGTGGTACGTATTACATTCAACAAGGGATGAGAGTCATCCAATCTGCTATTGGCTGAACTTCTCAGGTTAAATGTTAGCCAGTATATCAGTGTGGGCTGCAACATAACATGAAACTAAACAAGCCAAGAGTACAAGAGGGTGGCAGTACACCAGTAGAAAAAACAAGTGGGTTTTGTTCTGTTTACTTACCACAAACAATAAGGCAGGGTGTTGGTGGTACATTCTCCATCAGAACCTCCTCATCAAGGCTTGTCTTCTCGACACAGTGGAACAGATGCCCTTCCTTCTCACCAAAATGAGCCAGTAAAAGAAGCACCATCTCTATGAGTTCTTCTGAGCAACCACTGGACTGGCCTCTTTCAGTCCGAAGCTTTAGAAGAGTGTCCAGGACTTGTTTGTGTTTTTGTGCATCAACACATTTGAGGAAGTTTAACAGATGTGCCCCCTTTTTGTCCACATTGGCAAGGAAGGTCTCAATCAGATTCATACCAGTCAGTTCCTGGAAGTGTGCCGCCATACCAGCTTCCTTGAACAAAAAGGTCCATTCCTGGCATAGTTTCTGGATGCTTGCACCTTTGTTGATGTCTTTATGCTGCATGCAATAGATGCACTTAACTAATTCTTTCACAAAGTTTGTATTGTAGTTCATCTTTCGCATTTCTTCTTTTTTTTCAAGCTGACTCTCCACAGTCTCGGGGAGTGGCAAATGTTTTGGCTCCCAGTTGATACAGCCATAAGTGTCTTGAACACTTGCTTTTTGTTCAGCAGGTATTTCGTCTGTGTCATTGTCATCTGATGCTGCCTTGTGTTTTCTTATCTTTGGTGTGTCAGGTCATTTGAAATTTTCAATTCTTGACTGTAGTTGCTTTACTAGAGAATGATATCCAAATCCAATAACGTCACCCTCAATCACATCTTGTAGAGACTTTGGATACCTGGCCACCATCCTTTTTGCTATCTCTGTAGTGTTGTGTTTCGTTGGATTCTTACAAATCTTCATCATTTCAGAGACCACAATCCTTACCATTTCTCGTCATAGTCGTGCACTTGGTCTTGTCTGTCTTTCCAAACTCTGTACTAACTCTTCAGGGAGCTTCTGTTAGGCTTTGGGACTATCTTGGCCTCTAGAGGCCGCTATTGTATCTCTGACTTGTCATGTTTGTTTTGACAGCTAGGTGGTTTGTGTTTATTTTGACAGCCATGTACTTCTCTGTTTTGTTAGTCTTGTGCCTTGTTAACTGTCCTGCCCTTTCTTAATTGCCAATTTTGTCCTGGGCCCTGTACTACGAAGCGGGTTTTCTGGCTTACCAGGGTAACTTCGAGAGTAACTTGATCACGTGCAGCGTAACTTCCCGATTAACCCATACTACGAAAGTTGGCTATGTTCAAACCGAGGTATGCTGCCATGGCAATTTACGCTGCATCTCAAACCTGCTCGTCTCAGGTTATGTTCTTGGTTAACCCGAGGTTTCCGATTAACCACACCCTTTTTAAACACCACCTCTCCACCGACATTTCCTCTAGAGACAATGCCAGCGTACCTGGATGACCCGTGCGATATCGGAGCGCAGATTAGAGATGGGATTTATGGCTCTTTGATGGGATCCGCATCTTTGTGATCCGTTCTTTGAAAAGAGCCGTTCAAAAGACTGGCTCATTTGGCTCTTTTTAAATATTTATTCAGTTTTAAGAAGCCAGCGTCTAAAGAAGCCAGATCCCTCTGGCTTATATTTCTGGACATACCTTTTATATAAAGCAACCTAGACTTACATTATTGTAACCCCTAAACGCTCATAAATAACCATTAAAAAACAATGAGGGCTTCAATGAATGTCCATGCAGAACGGCTTTTCTGTAAAAAAAAAAAAAAAAAGAACCCACTCAAGAACATAGTTATCAAGAACGCAAGAATATTT
Source organism: Neoarius graeffei (assembly GCF_027579695.1). Taxonomy (NCBI): domain Eukaryota; kingdom Metazoa; phylum Chordata; class Actinopteri; order Siluriformes; family Ariidae; genus Neoarius; species Neoarius graeffei. The sequence goes on from NC_083592.1 coordinate 31,593,269, forward strand.
TATAGAAAAACACTTGTTTTACAAAAATATTTAAGTCTGAGATATAAAATAGATACAACTACAATAAATATAACACAAGAACATTTTAATAGAAAAAAACTTATATTAAAAATATTGAAATTGTAACAAAAATAGATACAACTAAACAGTCAGATAAATAGATAAAGTTATAACAAGAACACAAGATTATTTTAATAGGAAAAAACAATTAATGCAAAAAATATATTATTAGAAAAATAGATACAACTAGACAAACAGATAAATAAATAAAATACACAAAAATAGAACAAACAAAATGACGATAGAATAAATTAAATGAACGTCCGTGCAAAGTAGTTTTCCCACAATATTATCATTAATATCACACAACTACATTATAAACTATATACAAAACAATTTGAACTATTAGGCAAACAGATAAAACTTGAATAAATAAAAGGCAAATGCTGTTTAGCCTACTTCTTGTCCTTGGGCAAAAGCTTTTTCATCTGAAACACAGTACAGAAAAAGAACGACACACACACACTTACCATTATGAATGATGTTTTTATATTTCATTTTCACCTGTTGCCAGGTGCGTTTGGCACTGCTGTTGCCTCTGAAATGTTCACAGGACATACACCAACTTAGTCAAAGGGACTGAACAGTCAGTCGTCCTAATTCATGTGACTCTGTGCACATATCAGCTTAAGTAGGCTACTCCATGAATTTACCATACCAAATTTTATTCAGGATTTTTCGGACATTAAACAAGCTATATATGACTGGGGCCACGTCGAAGGACCATTTTCTGTGACTTGTGATTGATCATGAAGCTTTCTCTCATCCTATACTTCTGTTCTGGAACATGTAGAAGGGAGAATGTACTTGCGCATTTACCCGATCGGCAATTCGTTGCCAACATGCTTGCTGCTCCTTATTGGCAGCCGCTGTGTTAGATTTTGCTCTTAATGTTGTTTTGAACTCCTCGTAGCTTTGCATTATGACAGCGCATTCTTCCTCCGTGAAGTACGGCGACCGTGCCATTGTGAACAGTGGTGATTTGCGCTGATAACCTCCCCTTTAACGTGAACGCGCATTAACCCTGATTAGGTTAAACCAGGTTCAACAAATCAACTTCATAACTGGCGTCGTAGTACCGTTTAACCCCAAACAAGATAACCAGGTTTTGTCAACCCCGGTTTAGCGGGGGAACCCTGGGTTACTTCTGGGTAGGTTAACCTCCGTTCGTAGTACAGGGCCCTGGTCATGTGTTCAATTACTTTGGGTATTTATACTACCCCTGTTTGTGTTTCTAGTCTCTGAGTCTTTTGTGCTGTTTGATTGTGAGTCACCTTTTGTCCTGTGTATCTTTGCCTCTTGACTTTTGTTTTTGGGTTACTGCTCTTTTGGGACTTTTTGGAACTAGTTTTTGTTTATCTTGGAACTTTGCCTTTTGTATCTTCTGAGTGTTTGGATTTTTGCTTTCTCTTTGGTTTTGGATTTTTTGGACTCTTGAAACTTTTTGTATCTCCTGTGTTAGGATTTCCTGACTGATAGATTTTTTTTTTTTTTTTACCTTTGTGGATTTTTGCTTTTTCACAAGCTGTGGATTTTTCCTGAACTTCTGTGCTCTGGCAAATAAAACTTCACTGAACTTTAACTTTGGCCTCACTCCTCTGCACTTGAGTCATTCCTCTGCCTAGCCTAGTGGGTGTTTTGCTGGGTTACTACACCAGCGACCTGGGTTTGATTCCCAATCTAACAGCTTCTGTTATGATATCTGAAAACTGTCTAGCCAGTTTGGCACAAATGGTGAACAGGCTCCTAAAGGTGATGAGGTAGCTGTGGATGACACTGAGGAGGGAGAGGAAAGGACAGACACTGGAGAGGAACACACTGAGGTTGGAATGCTTGAGTCTGTGAAAGTACAACAAAGGAAATATGAAAGCATTAAACCTTGAATGATGTTTTGCTACTCTGTTAAATAAGGCAGTGTATCAATAAATTTCAAGATGTTAGGGCTACACAATATGGTCAAATTAATATTGCAATTATTTTGACAGACTGCATTTCAAAATTCATAATTATTGAAATTGTTCCCTTTAGTGGGTGGCATGGTGGTATAGTGGTTAGAACTCTCACCTCACAGCAAGAAGGTCCTGGGTTCAAGCCCAGTGGCCAACCAGGGCCTTTCTGTGTGGAGTTTGCATGTTCTCCCAGTGGGTGTGCTCCGGTTTCCCCTGCAGTCCAAGGACTGTTTGGAGCAAGCATCTGTTGCTTTGTATTTAAACTGCTTGATGTGCCTGTTCAAAATTGTGTAGGTGAACTGTTTCTTTTTGTTGATGAAGTGAGGTAAAGAGCAACATCCTATGAGAGGACACCCTCAAAGATGTCATGGGGGCATGCCAGGTGAGCAAACATCAAAGTTTTGTAAAGAATTAAATACCGACCTGAACTTTATCCCTTGTACTTCTGGCTTATCTTCTGTTGCCAGCTGTTCAGTGGCAGCTCTATAGATTTCTGGAGTCTGCTCAGGTCCACAGATGGCTGGATCAGCACCCTGAAATTCAGTTCAAGTAATTAGACAATATCTGCAGAAGTACTCAGATTAACTGAAATTTTCCTTAAAACCACCAATGCAGTGAGAGCCCAAGTTGTCTCCAGCAATGCAGTAGAGAGCTCCCTTTACAACAGACTTATCTACCATTGTTATCCCATTTTCCTCTAGTACCTACCTTCAAATCAGCCAGGAGTTCTGAAAACTTTGGCATGGCCAAATTCCTTAATCCTTCTCTCTACACAGTAAAACCAGCTGCATTTGATAGGGCATGGGGGTGGTGGGGGGGATGTTGAGTTGAGAGAAGTGCACAGCCAAAACCTTGTACTTCTTTTTTGCAGAACCCAGCAGGTTCACTACTTTTAAATGCATCCTGGTATAGAACCAGCTTGAGACAACTTGGTCACTGAGAATATCTGTTTTGGAAACATCATTAGGACTCAGGGCGGCACGGTGGTGTAGTGGTTAGCGCTGTCGCCTCACAGCAAGAAGGTCCTGGGTTCGAGCCCCGGGGCCGGCGAGGGCCTTTCTGTGCGGAGTTTGCATGTTCTCCCCGTGTCCGCGTGGGTTTCCTCCGGGTGCTCCGGTTTCCCCCACAGTCCAAAGACATGCAGGTTAGGTTAACTGGTGACTCTAAATTGACCGTAGGTGTGAATGTGAGTGTGAATGGTTGTCTGTGTCTATGTGTCAGCCCTGTGATGACCTGGCGACTTGTCCAGGGTGTACCCCGCCTTTCGCCCGTAGTCAGCTGGGATAGGCTCCAGCTTGCCTGCGACCCTGTAGAAGGATAAAGCGGCTAAAGATAATGAGAATGAGATGAGATTAGGACTCACTGACATGAGACCTTGACCAAAACCAGATTCCAGCATACCCTTTAAAGTATTTAGCACAGGAACATAAATAGGCATATCTCTCTGTCCTGTTCTCGTTGTTGCCCAAAAACACTTTTTTTTTTGGGCTCCACATATTTGAACATGTCTTTAAAGCACTGGGCTCTCGAGTAAGCAGTTCTCATGGGCCCTGTGTGGCAAGCTGAGAACAAGTCAGATTGTTTTACTGTGTCACAGCTTTTTACAATGTCTTCATCTGAAGCTGACATATCTTTTAGAAGTGAGTTTAGTCTATTCAAAGTATATGTCTGTCCCAATTCATGTATATTTTATATTCCTTCAACAATGTTTTGAATGGTAGATGCTGGAAGAAGATGCTGTCTCTGTAGTTTTATGTAAAACATACATACATTTCTGAGATACAGGTCACTGAAATTAGGCCCATCCACTTCAGCATCTGACACACTGGCAGCTTCCTTTATGGTGGCACTTGTAGTGGGACTCTCAGACTGAGTATCTTTGATTGATCCACAAATCACATTTTCCAAACGATGTCTGTGTTTTTTATGGATATATGGGAAGTAAATGAAGATTTTACAGAGAACACCCTTTTGCGGGCGGCACGGTGGTGTAGTGGTTAGCGCTGTCGCCTCACAGCAAGAAGGTCCTGGGTTCGAGCCCCGGGGTCGGCGAGGGCCTTTCTGTGTGGAGTTTGCATGTTCTCCCCGTGTCCGCGTGGGTTTCCTCCGGGTGCTCCGGTTTCCCCCACAGTCCAAAGACATGCAGGTTAGGTTAACTGGTGACTCTAAATTGACCGTAGGTGTGAATGTGAGTGTGAATGGTTGTCTGTGTCTATGTGTCAGCCCTGTGATGACCTGGCGACTTGTCCAGGGTGTACCCCGCCTTTCGCCCGTAGTCAGCTGGGATAGGCTCCAGCTTGCCTGCGACCCTGTAGAAGGATAATGAGAGACACCCTTTTGCATCCTCTCACTGGGCAAGCCACATGACGTCCCTCTTCTATGTGCTCTTTTAAATGAGCAACCAAAACTTTAGTTCCCTCACACTGGTGTTCACAAAGTGAAACGGTGCATTTTAATGCCATAAAGGTCATATCCTGAGTAACTATTGTGGTGGCAATAAAAGTGAGATCTTAAAGCTGCATATCCAGAAAACACCTGCTTACAACTTGTTTCAACACATTTAAAAATACACTGGGGTTCATTACGATGCAGTTTGCAATGCAAAACATGTGGTTTCACAGACTGAACGGATTATCCACATATGGTACAAGAATACAGAGGTGGACAAAGTACCCAACTTAATTACTTAAAGGAGATATGCAGAGCCTTTATTTTTAAATAAATTTGAGTGGATAGTATCTCCATCCTTGACTCTTGTATGCTGCATAAATGGGAATTTAAAAAATATATATTTTTGAGAGCTAAAATCAACCGCAAAGTTGGCATTCAAGCTGCCCCGCTGAGCCAGCCAGCCCTGAGTGCGTAACGTCACTGCGGTAACCGGTTTTAAGGCCGAGGCCTCTGACAGCTATAGACCAAAGTCATAAAAATTTATGGTGAAAGTAAGAAATACCGTTACCGACTTGCTCGACTAAGACTGATTTGACTTCACTGATTGTGGGTCGACTCTCATTAAAACAGGATAGGTGTTATAACTTATGCAACATACATGTACATGCATGTGTTTTCACTGATAAAATGTAAAAGGCTCATTAAATAATCAGATGAACTGATACCATCACATTCTGAAGCAAATTAAATAATCTTATACCGGTAACTTAAACACAAGTTACATGTATTAATCTAAATGCATGTAAACAACGAGGGTTTTTTTTTTTATCCAAATGAGAGTCGGAGCTTACCCGTCTGTGTTCTCGCTTCTTGAAGGCCGATTGCTTTTGAAACAATCTGACTTTGTTGTTTGTTCAGTTCTCCGTTCATTCACTTCTTCCATGTAAGAAAGAGATGGCAGCAATATCCAGTTTAGAAATCAGACGACTGCTCCACTCATTCACTTTTCTTCATACTGTGTATTCCGCCATTACTGCTGGGCTCAGGCAGTTACTAAAACCTGGGACGGCGCGGGATGTCACCGGTTTTAGCAACAACTGCAGGGAGGTTAGTGCCCGAGCGATATGTCCCATCCCGTTCCGTCCCAGGTTTTAGCAACAACCCTCGGCTCACTCTGGGAGGACTGGTACAACTGAACTCACTTTCCTTTTATAAAAAATAATACATCAAATAAATACTTTCCTTTTCTTGTAGTTTTCTTTTTCTTTAATTGTTGGGACTGCACCCTCTTTCAATACGGGCTTATAGCCAACGCTCCTCAACAGATCAGAGGTTTCGTACGAGTCTTCAGTAAAATGTGCAGAGCAGAGGAGAGACCACTTCGTAGGCGCCCAATGTGCCCGTGAACTTCTCACAAAACATGTCCAAATCTTTGCAGTTTGAACATTCTTGGGCCACGAATGCAACGTAAATCCACCTTCTGTCATGTTGCTGCACCCACCAGCAACACATCTACGTGGCATGGCGATAAAGTAGCTCAAAATGGAGGATCGGAGTTGCAGTCAGCTCTGTGTTTTATTCTAGCGGAAATGGCGATGAGACCGATAGACTTCCTGCTGTGACGTTACGGACGTCAAGGTCATTCACTCAGACCGCTACCTGTATGGATCACTTTAATCATAAAAATTACTATATTATATTTATTGTTAATGCTTAAAACTATTCCTGTGCCATTCTTGAGGTCTCAAGGCATTTATAAACGAAAGTGAGGCCATGGTTCTGTGTAGGGTTGCAAAGGGGCGGAAAATTTCCGGAAAGTTTCCATGGAAACTTTGGTACGGGAATTTTGGGAATTAAAAAAAAAAAGCACTGGAATTACGGTAAATTATAGGGGAATTATTTAATTATATATATATATATATATATATATATATATATATATATATATATATATGAGTGATTCCACGCTTATGGGTACTGAAATGGGGACATGAACTTATTTTTAAAAATTCACCTAAAACCATTTCTTTTTTTTTACCATCAGGTCACAAAACATGTAATCTTTAATGAATGATATGTTAAAAGATAACTTTAATTTTCTGAGATGTAATAAAAACATATTTATATGCCAAAGTCAGAACGTAACAGAAGTGCTGTGAACATATATATTCTCAATTTTAACAATGTAGAATTACTTTTTGAAACATAGGAAGGTGATGTTTTAGCAAATATAATTAATAAACATGTGTAGTAGAATAAACATACACATTCTTTCAATAAGATTAACATGGTATATAGCTAGATTGTAATTAATTTGTAACAGACGCGAGATGGACAATCGTAACAGAAGTAATGTAACAGACATCATTTTGGAACTCATAGGCTTGACTTTGGCATATAAATGTTTTTATTACATCTCAGAAAATTAAAGTTATCTTTTAACATATCATTCATTAAAGATTACATGTTTTGTGACCTGATGGTAAAAAAAGAAATGGTTTTAGGTGAATAAGTTCATGTCCCCATTTCAGTACCCATAAGCGTGGAATCACTCATATATATATATATATATATATATATATATATATATATATAAACATTTATTATTTATTTATTAATTATTTATTTAATTATTTATTATTAAGTCATAAACAAACAAAAATATAAAAAAAATTTGTCATCAGCAGACATTATTGCAAAATGGAGACAATTAAAACACATGACTGATTTATTTGTAAGAAGAACTTTATCAATGCTTATTTCTTTTATTGAACAAAACATGAACGTTTGCCAATATGTTGCTTACAGCTCCCACTTATGGGACCGAACAGACAGAACGTAACTCTCTTTCTGACTCAAAAACTCAAATTCAAAATGTAAAATGAAAAATGTTTTCCCCTTCGAAAAAAGTCTTGAATGTCAAATAAAGTCTTGCATATCAATGCATTTACACAAAGTTTCTCAAGCCTTATTTTTGCATGTTCTCCATTTTTCCAAATTCTTTCAAGCTTCTTCCTGAACCTCAATATCCTCAGTGTTCACTTCCTCAATATCTGAATCCTCTTCTACTTCAGTATCTGTATCTGTGTCTGTGTCCACTCTTGTTGAGGATGGCTCTGTGTCAGGCTCAAAGAGCCTGAGGTTTGCTCGTATGGCCACTAATTTCGCCACTCTTTCATTGGTGAGCCTGTTCTGAATTTTTGAGTGTGTGTTCCCAAATAGTGACCAGTTGCGCTCAGAGGCAGCTGAAGTTGGAGGGATCTGGAGAAGGACAGAGGCTATTGGTGCAAGGGCCTCAGATCCACAAAGCCCCTTCCACCAGGTGGATGGAGAAATATGTTTGCTTGACTGCCAGATCCCATCTCCTTGCCAAAGGCCTTGTTTTGTGCGGTATTTTGCCAAACTGCCAAGAACTTTATCTGCATCAAGACTCAGGTGGTTAGCTAAGGCAGTGATGACACTGTAGGCACTGTTAATCTCCTCTCCGGACAGCATGCTTTGGCCGTATTTTGGGTCCAGCATGTATGCTGCTGCATGCACTGGCTTCACGCAGAACTCCTGGCATTTCTCCAATAATTTCACTGCTGCCGTTTCTTCTGTTCTTAGTAGTAGTGAAGTGGGCAGAGCTGTCAGGATTGCTTGTTTAATTCCAGCAAAAAGACACTGAACATCTGATAGTAGGGCATCATCAGCCTCAATTTTTGTGATTGCGGCAGCTATTGGTTTGAGGATAGTCAGACTGCTGGTCAGTCTCTCCCAAAAAACATCATCCAAAAGAATTTTCTTGATCTCAGATTCAATGGCTACTGTTGGGGATATGGCCATCTCTTGGAGGGACTCCTTTCCCTCCAGTAGACTGTCATACATGATGACAACCCCAGCCCAGCATGTGGGGCTTGGGAGCTTCAGTGTGGTACTCTTGTTTTTTTCTTTTTGTTTTGAGAGGTATATTGCAGAAGCTACTTGTTTGCCCTTCACATACTTGACAACTTGCTTTGCCCTCTTGTGTAGTGTGTCCATCGTTTTCAGTGCCATGATATCCTTAAGGAGATTAAGTGTGTGTGCAGCACATCCAATTGGCATTATGTGGGGGTATGTTTCCTCGACGTGTGCCCAGGCCGCCTTCATATTTGCTGCATTGTCAGTAACCAGTGCAAACACCTTCTCTGCTCCAAGGTCATTAATGACTGCTTTCAGCTCATCCGCAATGTAGACACCTGTGTGTCGGTTGTCCTTTGTGTCTGTGCTCTTGTAGAACACGGGTTGAGGGGTGGTGACAATGTAGTTTATAATTCCTTGTCCCCGAATATTTGACCATCCATCAGAGATGATGGAAATGCAGTCTGCATTGTCGATGGTTTGTTTTGTTTAACCTTTGTTTGCACTCTGTTGTACTCTTCATCCAGCAAATGAGTGGATAGTGCATGTCTGGTTGGGGGAGTGAATGCTGGTTGGATTACATTAAAAAATCTCTTCCAGTAGACATTGGCAGACAACATCAGAGGTGAGGATGTTGCATAGATCGCTCGAGCTAAACATTCATCAGCATTTCTCTGACTTTGCTCATCCATGGAGTCAAAGTACCTTCTGAGGCCTGACGGTCCAGGAACCGATGAAACGGTATCAGAAGAATCTGATGCAATAGATGAATTTTCACCTGCTGCATTTGTTGTTGCCTTTGGACATTTGGAGCATTGCAAAATATGATTCTGCATTTTTGTAGCATTCTTAACATATTTCTTGGCACAATATTTGCACATGAACAAAGATTTCCTGTCTACCGTCACAGGTGTGAAATGCCTCCACACACTGGATAGCACGCGTGGCATTTTTCTGTGAACTAAGATGACAAAACATTTGCACAGTTAACATTTTAGCACATCTGATGTCCCATTAAACTAGCACTAACACATTTTGCTGTAGCTAGCTAGCATGAGAATTTATTCAATGAAATGTTCTAATTATCTTACATTTACATTTATTTTTACCAGTAAGCTAGCATTAAATTTAGTTTTCTTACATGAAATGTTCATAGGAAGCTTTCATTTAGCTTATCTGGTTTCCCATTAAGCTAGCACAATTTGCTGGAACTAGCATCACAAGCTAACTACTTCAATGAAATGGCACAATTCTAATTTACAAATAAATTAGCACTAGATTTATTCTACTATACCTTTTCATTTTTACTTAAATACCATAATAGATAAAAAAAAAAAATCATCCTCAAACATCCTCAAAACTTACTTGATGGCATGTAGTCCTTTGTCTGTAATGTGTGATCTCGGCAGTTTGTATTTAAAACAGTTCTATCTCTTCAGAATTCTAGAAGTTATTGTGCATGTGATAGAGGGATGCAAAATGCATGTAAGGGGTGTGGCTTCAATGGCTCCTGAGAAAATAACATGTTTTGTCCATGTGAGTGAGTAACAGCGTGCTATGCACAACTTTATTCCCATAAATCTGCCTCTTTTAACCAAGATTATGCTACAATATTTTTTTCGACTTACTTAATTGATGTCCACTTTCAAAATTCCCAGTCTTTTCCTGAAAATTCCTGAAAATTCCCATGGAAAGTTTCCACCTTTGAAAATTCCCAGAATTTTGCAACTCTAGTTCTGCGTATCTGCTTTAAGTCAAAGTACAGATCCCACTGGCCAAATGTTACTCCAATACAAGTAAAAGTTGTAGAGTCAAATTTTTACTTAAGTTAAAGTACTGAAGTATTTGCTTTTAAAAATACAACCCCGATTCCAAAAAAGTTGGGACAAAGTACAAATTGTAAATAACAACGGAATTCAATAATTTACAAATCTCAAAAACTAATATTGTATTCACAATAGAACATAGACAACATATCAAATGTCAAAAGTGAGACATTTTGAAATTTCATGCCAAATATTGGCTCATTTGAAATTTCATGACAGGAACACATCTCAAAAAAGTTGGGACAGGGGCAATAAGAGGCTGGAAAAGTTAAAGGTACACAAAAGGAACAGCTGGAGGACCAAATTGCAACTCATTAGGTCAATTGGCAATAGATCATTAACATGACTGGGTATAAAAAGAGCATCTTGGAGTGGCAGCAGCTCTCAGAAGTAAAGATGGGAAGAGGATCACCAATCCCCCTAATTCTGCGCCGACAAATAGTGGAGCAATATCAGAAAGGAGTTCGACAGTGTAAAATTGCAAAGAGTTTGAACACATCATCATCTACAGTGCATATCATCATCAAAAGATTCAGAGAATCTGGAAGAATCTCTGTGCATAAGGGTCAAGGCCGGAAAACCATACTGGGTGCCCGTGATCTTCGGGACCTTAGACGGCACTGCATCACATACAGGCATGCTTCTGTATTGGAAATTACAAAATGGGCTCAGGAATATTTCCAGAGAACATTATCTGTGAACACAATTCACTGTGCCATCCGCCGTTGCCAGCTAAAACTCTATAGTTCAAAGAAGAAGCCATATCTAAACATGATCCAGAAGCGCAGACGTCTTCTCTGGGCCAAGGCTCATTTAAAATGGACTGTGGCAAAGTGGAAAACTGTTCCGTGGTCAGACGAATCAAAATTTGAAGTTCTTTATGGAAATCAGGGATGCCGTGTCATTCAGACTAAAGAGGAGAAGGACGACCCAAGTTGTTATCAGCGCTCAGTTCAGAAGCCTGCATCTCTGATGGTATGGGGTTGCATTAGTGCGTGTGGCATGGGCAGCTTACACATCTGGAAAGACACCATCAGTGCTGAAAGGTATATCCAGGTTCTAGAGCAACATATGCTCCCATCCAGATGACGTCTCTTTCAGGGAAGACCTTGCATTTTCCAACATGACAATGCCAAACCACATACTGCATCAATTACAGCATCATGGCTGCGTAGAAGAAGGGTCTGGGTACTGAACTGGCCAGCCTGCAGTCCAGATCTTTCACCCATAGAAAACATTTGGCGCATCATAAAACAGAAGATACGACAAAAAAGACCTAAGACAGTTGAGCAACTAGAATCCTACATTAGACAAGAATGGGTTAACATTCCTATCCCTAAACTTGAGCAACTTGTCTCCTCAGTCCCCAGACGTTTACAGACTGTTGTAAAGAGAAAAGGGGATGTCTCACAGTGGTAAACATGGCCTTGTCCCAACTTTTTTGAGACGTGGTGTTGTCATGAAATTTAAAATCACCTAATTTTTCTCTTTAAATGATACATTTTCTCAGTTTAAACATTTGATATGTCATCTATGTTCTATTCTGAATAAAATATGGAATTTTGAAACTTCCACATCATTGAATTCCATTTTTATTTACAATTTATACTTTTGTCCCAACTTTTTTGGAATCGGGGTTGTACTTAAGTATTAAAAGTACATTTTCTGTCAAAGCATTGTTGTATTATTGCCACAACACTTACAAAACCTAATGCCTCTGAAGCAACTGACTGGATTTACTGACTAAATTGTAGAATCTGTAGAATAAACACCTGGTAGAACGTTACAAAATGAGAAACAACTGAACTGAAAAATAACTTTTTAAAATTTTTTAATTGTAACACTCCTCCCCACCCCCACAAAGCAGCATGGTAGTGTTCTGACCCAGCTCTGGCAGTGTGCACACACGTTTGTGTATGTTAATCAGGAAGACAGTGGAATAGCTGTAAATGCAGTTTGTTCAGAAAATAAAACTGACAATCCAACCTGCTTAAAACCCAGGTCCACACCTCAAGCTTAATAACTGTCCAACAGCAACACTGCTTTAAGCAATAAAAAAAGTGCAAGACCATCATCTGACATCAAAACAAAAAATTCCAGAAATGTGTAGCGACTGACTAGTGCAATACTGTCCATCTCACAGGTCTCACATGTGCAAGTGTATATATTCATGCACACATGAATCTGCCTGTGGAATCATGGTGGTTTAACATTAAGCTAGCTAGTCAGTGAAGCCCCACCTGACATGCTAGCAAACTCTTTTCAAACTCAAAATCATATTGGGTAACTAACATTACTAGAAAAGAAAGATTTCTACATTTTGTTTATTTGGCAAGATTATGCTAAAACATTTCTGAAAGCACTTCAGATAAGTTAACGTTATTCATGTTAGTGTAACTCCATTTTTACATGCTAACTAACAGTGTCCAAGTTAACTAGCTCTGTGTTAACGTTAGCTGTGGACAAGGCGATGGCAACTTGGTGGGCAAATCCACAGAAAGTCATTTGAGTAACCAGACTGCATAGCTATTGCAACGTTATCGTTAGCTCTAAAAGCACAGACAACTTCACTGCAAGCTTTCTCTTGGAATAAAACGTTTACATACCTCAATATGCTTCCGCAGGTCAGACGATGAGTTTTTGTAGGCTGTGATGTGCTCTGTTTTCGGCAAACAAAGCAAACATTTAAAATGAAACGACTCTTTATTCCTTTCAGAAAACTGAAACATGGGTTCTAGCTATAGCCATGAGTGCGTGCATTCCCCAGAAGAACCGTCTCCTTCCATTCTGCCATCAACTGATCATGTTAAATAATGCTGCGTAGAAATCATTGATCTTGATTTTATACAGTCTATGGATGTGACCTGACCCTAGTGATTACCGATAGGCTCTCAGTGTCACCTGCAAAAAAAAAAAAAATCACGTTTTAGAAAAGAAGAAAAGAAAAAAAACATCCACTTTCAAAGGCACTTCATAGTAACGAGTAACAAGGACCTTAATAGAAATGTAGTGGAGTGAAAAGTACAATATTTGTCTTTCAAATGTAGTGAAGTTAAAGTCATCAATTGCCAAAAAAAATAATACTCAAGTAAAGTACAGATACTCAAAAAGTGTACTTAAGTACAGTACTCAAGTAAATGTACTTCGTTACTGTCCACCTCTGCAAGAATACAACTTCAATATTCAAACACACCGACGTTATATCCACTATCAACACGAGTGGCGAGGTCAGCTAACCTGAGGCTTCAGCCTGATGTCCAGCAAGGCGGGAAAATCCACACCACGTTTATCCAAAGCATTTTATCATGCGCCATAAAACACAGTTAAACTAATGAAACGATTGCAATTAATACACCCTGTCTCCGAAACACGTCTTAACCTATAAAATTGACATTACCAGGTTGTTATCAAAGTCTAATGTAGCTAAAGTTAGAAGTAAACCTAAGGCAAAATTATCATTTGTGACGTTGACTGTCTGTAACACAACCGTCTTGATAAACTGAATAAACCCAATCCAACTTTGATTATTTTCTTACCGAGGTAACTGAAGGCGGGCTCTGGTTGAGGCAAAATCTCAAAAATCCAGAAAATTGACAAAGCTACTCCGTGAAAACCAAGGACATGAACGTGTTGGTGCAGTCCAAAACAAAACTTCCCCAGTGCTTATCGGAGGTTACCGGAGCCAGATGCAATGCACTGATTGGCCTGTTTGAATTCAGGTGCCTTGCTGTCAAATGATGCACAATGTCCAAACTGCAGGGGAAAAAACCCCCAAAACTTATGAACTCATCTCATTATCTCTAGCCACTTTATCCTGTTCTACAGGGTCGCAGGCAAGCTGGAGCCTATCCCAGCTGACTACGGGCGAAAGGCAGGGTACACCCTGGACAAGTCGCCAAGTCATCACAGGGCTGACGCATAGACACAGACAACCATTCACACTCACATTCACACCTACGGTCAATTTAGAGCCACCAGTTAACCTAACCTGCATGTCTTTGGACTGTGGGGGGAAACCGGAGCACCCGGAGGAAACCCACGTGGACACGGGGAGAACATGCAAACTCCACACAGAAAGGCCCTCGTCGGCCACAGGGCTCAAACCCGGACCTTCTTGCTGTGAGGTGACAGCGCTAACCACTACACCACCGTGCCGCCCCACTTATGAACTCTCATCTCATCTCATTATCTCTAGCCGCTTTATCCTTCTACAGGGTCGCAGGCAAGCTGGAGCCTATCCCAGCTGACTACGGGCGAAAGGCGGGGTACACCCTGGACAAGTCGCCAGGTCATCACAGGGCTGATACATAGACACAGACAACCATTCACACTCACATTCACACCTACGGTCAATTTAGAGCCACCAGTTAACCTAACCTGCATGTCTTTGGACTGTGGGGGGAAACCGGAGCACCCGGAGGAAACCCACGTGGACACGGGGAGAACATGCAAACTCCACACAGAAAGGCCCTCGTCGGCCACAGGGCTCAAACCCGGACCTTCTTGCTGTGAGGTGACAGCGCTAACCACTACACCACCGTGCCGCCCCACTTATGAACTCTCATCTCATCTCATTATCTCTAGCCGCTTTATCCTTCTACAGGGTCGCAGGCAAGCTGGAGCCTATCCCAGCTGACTACGGGCGAAAGGCGGGGTACACCCTGGACAAGTCGCCAGGTCATCACAGGGCTGATACATAGACACAGACAACCATTCACACTCACATTCACACCTACGGTCAATTTAGAGCCACCAGTTAACCTAACCTGCATGTCTTTGGACTGTGGGGGGAAACCGGAGCACCCGGAGGAAACCCACGTGGACACGGGGAGAACATGCAAACTCCACACAGAAAGGCCCTCGTCGGCCACAGGGCTCAAACCCGGACCTTCTTGCTGTGAGGTGACAGCGCTAACCACTACACCACCGTGCCGCCCCACTTATGAACTCATTTGTGAGATATTTTTAAAATAATTCAGATGTGTTTTCCATATATAAATTTAATTTACCTCCATATGGTAACTAAAGAGGGACAGACAGAACAGACAACAGATTAATATTTTAATAGTTTTAATATTTGAAAAAATGTAAGTGATCATAACACCCATCATTTCACTCAAGTCAAGTCACGTTTATTAAGCACTTTAAAAACAACAACAACAACAACAACAACAACAGCTGACCAAAGTGCTGGACAGGCAAAGTAGTACGACTTGATAGACAACAGAAAAGACAACAAAAAGTGAGCATAACAATATACACATACATACAGATAAATAATTCATGCTGTATTGAACGCCAGGGCATAAAAATGGGTTTTTAGATGAGATTTAAAAACAGCCAAGGAAGGAGCCAGGCTTATGTGCAGTGGCAGCTCGTTCCAGAGCTTAGGTGTAATCACTGCAAAAGCCCGGTCACCTCTGCTTTTTAGCCTAGCATGAGGAACAACAAGACGGAGTTGGTCGGCTGACCTACATGCCCTAGATGTTGTCTGAACCTTTAGAAGATCTGATACACTATCGTTCAAAAGTTTGGGGTCACTTTGAAATTTCCTTATTTTTGAAAGAAAAGCACTGTTCTTTTCAATGAAGATCACTTTAAACTAATCAGAAATCCACTCTATACATTGCTAATGTGGTAAATGACTATTCTAGCTGCAAATGTCTGGTTTTTGGTGCAATATCTCCATAGGTGTATAGAGGCCCATTTCCAGCAACTCTCACTCCAGTGTTCTAATGGTACAATGTGTTTGCTCATTGCCTCAGAAGGCTAATGGATGATTAGAAAACCCTTGTACAATCATGTTAGCACAGCTGAAAACAGTTGAGCTCTTTAGAGAAGCTATAAAACTGACCTTCCTTTGAGCAGATTGAGTTTCTGGAGCATCACATTTGTGGGGTCGATTAAATGCTCAAAATGGCCAGAAAAATGTCTTGACTATATTTTCTATTCATTTTACAACTTATGGTGGTAAATAAAAGTGTGACTTTTCATGGAAAACACAAAATTGTCTGGGTGACCCCAAACTTTTGAACGGTAGTGTATATAAAGTGGAGCCAGACCATGTAAAGATTTAAAAACAAATAAAAGAATTTTAAAATTTATTCTATAATGGACAGGGAGCCAGTGAAGGGCTACAAGCACAGGTGTAATATGCTCCCACCCAGGCGCGGTTTTAAGGGGTAGCAAAAGGTGGCAGTTGCCACTGTAAAAATATGTCTTGCCACCACAGTTGTCCCCCTATTTTAAAAATAATTATTTATTAAAACACATTTTTGAAATTCAATTATCTATCTACAGAGATACTAAGCCCTCATCTCATCTCTACCTACCGTTATTTACGTTATTTCATACCCCACCCCACCCCCAAATTTTGAAATGGTTTCACCCAGATAGAGACGTTCTTCTGTTATGATTCTTCTGAATGCTCGACTTCTGATGAGGCAACGTCATTGGTTGGATGTATGGAGTGCTGTCTCGCTAGGTTCCGGTAGTAGCTATACCTGTAAGTTATGTTTTACTTTCTGTGTATACTAGGCAACGAAATGAAAGCTAATAGTTTTGTAAAGTGATATGCTTTAGAAAGTAAACAACTTGTGTGTTGTGTGTTAGCATTGCTAGCAGGTCAGCCTAGCTCGCGTTTTCGCCTGTGTGCTATTCAGTTTAGTGATATACTTAGGGTCTGTTCACAATTGTCAACATTTTCATGAGTGTACAAAACGTACACTTTTTAACCACCCCCTCCCCCCCTCCCCAAAGTGTACGAAATAAAATGTTGATTTTTCTGTATTAAAAAAAGATCTTGTTTATTCACAAAAAAATAGAAACCACAGGAACAAAATATAGAAACCACAGGAACAATTTTTAGTCCTTGATATTATTGCCTGGCCTCCCTCTTTTCTGTTTATGTTCTTCACTGTCTTGATGTTTCAGCAGCTGGTACCTGGTAGGATATGTCTGCTGACTAACAGGACACTTATGAATCTTCTGGTTATTCGGGTTATTTTTTCATCCGCAACCGCCTCACAAAACCACTATCTGCCCGCTATCCATTTGCACAAACGTTTTTTCACCAATTTTCAAAACCGAGCCCACCCGCCATCCGCCAATTGGAGCCTCGATGATTTTCTTCTGCTGATCCATCGATATGGAAGTTTGTGGAGGAATACTCCCCTACTTCATCCACAAATTCAATATTTGTTATTTATTTCAGTGCTTCAACCGCCACCCGCCTGAATTTAATTAAATTTTTATTTTTCGCTAGTTCACCCGCCCGATCCGCGGATTATCTGCGGACTCCGCGGCTGCAACCGCCATCCGCGCATCTCTACTAGCTACGGCCTAGCTACACGCAGTAGCTTTCCACACTGACGTGGCCAGCCTTCCAAAATTACCCTCAGAAGCAAAGAAAAGTCAAACTAACCTTTTGAAATAGGTCCACAATAGTTTTCTTTGGCCGCACTTTGAGTTTTTCCATCCTTTCACAACCTTGTTGATACAGTGCACATCGGCCGGCATTCAGACCATCAGTTTTCAACCTTTTCCAAAGGTTTTGTCCAGCACTGACTGCCTCAGACCGTTTTAAATTGTGGTTGATGAAATGGAACACATTGATGAAGTGGCAGTATTCATTGTTCGGGGACCGATGTATTGTGTCTGGCCTATTTTTCACATAAATCTCCAGCTCATTGAACCACTCACACTGGGACGCCATTGTTCTGCAAAGTCAGAACGTGTGTATCAGCCAGCGCCACCGTCGGATGCCCAGGGAACGTCTGTATTGTGCATTCATGCTGTGTAC
Organism: Neoarius graeffei; assembly: GCF_027579695.1. Taxonomy (NCBI): domain Eukaryota; kingdom Metazoa; phylum Chordata; class Actinopteri; order Siluriformes; family Ariidae; genus Neoarius; species Neoarius graeffei. Next base: position 31,611,175 of record NC_083592.1, read on the forward strand.
AAACATGGCAGTTAGAGCCATTGGAGTGAGATAGGGCTGTATTGACGATCTTCTCTTGAGATAGCCACGGATCAAGAGCCGTCAATACAAGGAGGTACAGCCATTGATACAAAGAGGGATCGACATTTTTATAACTATTTTAAAAGCGTACATGGCTGATTAACCCCCTCCCCCAGCGTACGTTTTGTACGCTCTTGAAAATGTTGATAATTGTGAATGGCCCCTTAATTTGTTTCTTTTAGTTTTACGGAAATCGAGGATGAACACATCTGTATAAGTTTGAAGTCTTCAGTAAAGATCCACAATCTAAACCGTTCACTATCTGTCTATTTTTTGATACATTGCTAGGGCAGAATAGTTCCATTCATTGCTTGGGAATATACTTTCAGAAAAGATGGTTTAGATGGTTGAATCCATTTTCCTTGATGGTACAATAGCTCAATACATATTTGACAAGATGACTTGATTGTGAGTCTTTCTTGAGCATAAGTAAAAATGATTTCTACGATTTGCATAAACTGCTGCATCGACAACCTATGCCCCCCTCCTGGAACCTATGCCCCTCCTTTGCCACCCTAAGGAAAAATCTCTGGAGCTGCCACTGCTCCCACCTTCATGTTCTGGTTAGAAGGCAGGCTGCAGCATTCTGAACTTGTTAGGGTTTTGCTGGGATTCGAACCTGGGTCATTGGTGTGATAATCCAGCAAACCCCCAATAGGCCACCAGGGGGATGACTCAAGTGCAGAGGCGTGAGGCGAAAGTAGAGTATCAAAAAAAAAGTTTATTTACACTATTTACAATCCAATGGAAAAAAACAAAAAGAAAATCCAAAAGCTCAGAAGATAAACCAAAATAAAAATATCCAAAGGTAAAATGTCCAAAAACAAAAGGAAAGGCAAAATGCTGAATGCTCAGAAGATCAAAAAGGTACAAAGTCCAAAGAAAGCAAAAATATCAAAAACACAAGGGTACAGGCAAGATACGTGGGACAGAGGAAACTAGCACTAGACAGCATAGCATAAAGACTCCGTGACAAGGGAACAAACAGAGGGGTATTTATACACAAACTAATTAAGGAACAGGGCGGGGCAAGAAACAGGCAATCAAGACAAACACAAAACACAGTGGCGGCCTCTAGAGGCCAAAACAAACATGACAAGATAAACATAACAGCGGCCTCTAGAGGCCAAAACAGTCCCAGTCCTAACAGGACCCCCCCCCCCAGGAGCGTCTCCTGACGTTCCAAGGGCGATCTGGATGGGCTGAATGGAAGTCCTGACAAAGTCCTTTATCTAAAATGTCCCGGGCGGGGACCCAACAGCGTTCCTCAGGGCCATAGCCCTCCCAGTCTACCAGATATTGAAGCCCGCCGTGGACCCGGTGGGAGTCAAGCAGGCGATGCACAGTGAACACAGTCTGACCCTGGAAGATGCGGGGAGGTGGGGGATTCCTAGGGGCAGGGGCATACGTGGACGTCAGTACGGGCCGCAACAGGGAAACATGGAATGTGGGGTTGATCCTCAGAGTCCGGGGCAACTGGAGCCGGTAGGCGACAGGGTTCACCCTGTGCACCACCTTGAAGGGGCCAATGTACCGAGGAGCAAGCTTGCAGTTCTCCACCCACAGCCGAAGGTCCTTGGTGGACAGCCAAACCCGCTGCCCAGGGCGGAAAGCATGGGCAGGTCTTCTATGGCGGTTGGCCTGAGTCTGGTTGGTTCTGGAGGTCTGGATGAGGGTCCTCCTGACCTTGCTCCAGGTCTTGCGACACCGTCTCACATATTGGTTGACCGAGGGCACCCCCACGTCCTCCTCCTGGTCCGGGAACAGAGGTGGCTGGAACCCGAATTGGCACTGGAATGGCGACAGCTTGGTGGCCGATGACTGCAGGGTGTTGTGGGCATACTCTGCCCATGGTAGCCAGGTGCTCCACAATGTCGGGTTATCCATGGCCAGGCCTCGCAGGGTGGTTTCCAGGTCCTGGTTGAGCCTCTCCGTCTGGCCATTGGACTGTGGGTGGAACCCAGAGGAGAGGCTGGCAGTGGCTCTGATGAGCTTGCAAAACCCATGCCACACTCGGGAGGAGAACTGGGGCCCCCGGTCAGAGACGATATCCTGTGGGAGACCAAAGACTCGGAAGACATGATTGAACATTAGTTTAGCTGTTTCAAGGGCAGAAGGGAGCTTGCACAGTAAAGCGGCAGGCCTTGGAGAATCTGTCAACTATGACCAAAATGACAGTGTTACCTTGTGACTCAGGGAGACCCGTGATGAATTCGCCTGCCACGTGGGACCAGGGACGCTGGGGAATGGTCAGAGGATGCAGGAGGCCCTGGGGATGCTGTCATGAGTTCTTACTTCTGGTGCACACCTTGCAGGAAAGGACAAATGACCTTACTTCCTTCTCCATGCTTGGCCACCAGAAGCGTCTTCTCAAAAAGTCCAGGGTCCTTCGAGCTCCCGGGTGGGCGGTGAGAGGGGACGAGTGACCCCACTGGAGAACCTTGGCCCGGGCTTGATGTGGGACGTACAAGAGGCCCGGTGGCCCCGTCCCAGGACCGGGGTCCTGGCATTGGGCTCGTCGGACGGCCTCCTCAATACCCCAGCGGACAGGGGCCACAATCCGGGACACAGGGATAATAGGCCCAACTTCGCTCTCCCTGTTGGTGGGAGCGAACAGCCTGGAAAGCGCGTCAGGTTTGGTGTTTTTTGAGCCGGGGCGGTATGATAGGGTAAAGTCGAACCGACTGAAAAACAAGGCCCACCTAGCCTGTCGTGGATTGAGTCTCTTTGCTTGCTGGAGGTACTCCAGGTTCTTGTGGACCGTCCAGACCAAAAATGGATGTTGCGCTCCCTTCAGCCAGTGCCTCCACTCCTCAAGGGCCAGTTTAACTGCTAGCAGTTCTCGATCCCCCACGTCATACCGGGACTCTGCAGAACTCAGGCGATGGGAGAAGTATGCGCAGGGGTGCAACCTTCCTTCCGAGCGTTGAGAGAGGACCGCTCCGACGCCGCTGTCCGAGGCGTCTACCTCGACGATGAAGGGTTGTGAAGGGTCCGGGAGGACCAGAATGGGTGTCGTGCAGAAGCGGTGCTTGAGGTCTTTGAACGCCTTTTCCGCCTGAGGAGACCAGACATATGATCCACCTGTCCCTTTGGTGAGGTCCGATATGGGCACTGCTACAGAACTAAAGTTCCTGATAAACTTGCGGTAGAAGTTCACAAATCCTAAGAACCGCTGAACCTCTTTGACGGACTTGGGGGTGGGCCAGTCCCGGACGGCCAGGGTCTTGGCTGGATCCATCTGGAGTTGGCCTGTTCGTACAATAAAACCCAGAAAGGAGACCTCGGGAATATGAAATTCGCATTTCTGGGCCTTAGCGAACAGATTGTTCTGTAGCAGCCTCTGGAGAACCTGGCGGACATGGTGGCGGTGCTCCTGCACGGTCTTGGAAAAGATTAGGATGTCGTCGAGGTAGACAAAAATGTACTGGTTAATCATGTCCCTCAAGACGTCGTTGATTAGGGCCTGAAAAACAGCTGGTGCGTTGGTGAGTCCGAAGGGCATCACCTGGTACTCGTAGTGCCCTGACGGGGTGTTAAAGGCAGTCTTCCACTCGTCTCCCTGTCGGATACGGATGAGGTGGTATGTGTTCTGTAAGTCCAATTTGGTGAAGACAGTGGCACCTTGGAGCAGATTGAACGCTGTGGACATCAGCGCAAGGGGATAGCGGTTGCGTACAGTGATCTTGTTCAGACCCCTGTAATCAATACATGGCCGGAGCCCCCCATCAATCTTGCCGACAAAGAAGAAGCCGGCACCAGCGGGTGAGGTGGAGGATCGAATGAACCCAGAGGCCAAGGCATCCTTGATGTACTCCTCCATGGCCTTGCGTTCTGGCTGAGAGAGTGAAAACAGTCTGTCACGAGGAGGGGTAGTCCCAGGGAGCAAGTCGATGGCACAGTCGTAGGCACGGTGCGGAGGAAGAACGGCAGCCCTGCTCTTGCTGAAAACTTCCTTGAGATCCCAGTACTCTGTGGGAACTTGAGATAACTCGGTGAGATCAGGAGGCTCGGCAGGAGACACAGGAGAGCTAGAGAGCAGACGAGGCATAGCAAGCAGGACCTCACTCCACAACCTGGCTAGTGACCCAGTCTATACGAGGGTTGTGGCGGGTGAGCCAAGGAAGACCTAGAATAACTGGGAACTCTGGTGAAGGAATCAGGTGCAGGGATATTTCTTCCTTGTGACCTTGAGACTGGAGGAAGACTGGAGAAGTTACTTGGGTGACTCTTCCATCACCTAAGGCTTGGCCATCCAGGGCAGACACAGACAGTGGGACTTCAAGAGGAGCAGTCGGGACATTGATACTTTGGGCGAAGTGAACATCCATAAAGTTTCCAGCCGCCCCAGAGTCTAACAAGGCTTGACAAGAGTAGACGGACTCACCCCAGGAGATGGAGACTGGGATGTAGACTCCTTGGCCAGGGAGTTCAGGAGAGAGGGTAGGCCCCGTCACAACCCTCCCTTGGCTGGACGGGGCGGTCCTTTTCCCGAGAGCTCGGGACATGATGCTCGGAAATGGCCAGGCTTGCCACAGTAGATGCAGCACTTGTCCCTCCTTCTGCGCTCCCTTTCAGCTGCGGAGAGACGAGTACAGCCAACTTGCATGGGCTCTGGACAGTCACTGGAGGAGGTAGACAGGCTCCAGGTCAAGGCAGTGAGGCCGGGGAAGCTCAGGACTCGGCGGCGCTTTCTAATCCTGTTGTCAAGACGAGTAGAATGTGAGATCAGAGTTTCGAGGTCACTTGGGCATCCAATAGAGGCCAGGCCGTCTTTGATGGAGTCAGACAAACCATGGTGAAAGGCTGAAACCAGGGCTGCTTCGTTCCATCCGCTGACTGCTGCGAGCGTCCGGAACGCGATGGCGTAGTCCGGAACGCAATGGCGTAGTCCGCGACGCTTCCTTCTTGCCGGATGGACATGAGCTTCCTGGCTGCGTCTTTACTGGTGTCTGCCTGATCGAAGACACGAAGCATCTCCTCCATAAACAACTTGAAATCAGAGCACTCGGGTCCCTGTCTCTATCAAATGGCCATTGCCCAAGCTTGTGCCTTACCAGCTAACAAGGTTATCACAAAGGCAATCTTGCAGCGATCCGTAGTGTAGGTGGTAGGCTGAAGCTCAAAGGTGAGTTGGCACTGGGTAAGGAACTCCCAGCACTCACCGTGCTTGCCGTCATACCTCTGTGGTGCAGGAAGGCTGGGTTCATGAGGTGAAGGAGACAGCGTGGCAGGAGGCACTGGAGCGGGAGCAGATGGTGGAGCAGGAGCTGGATCAGGATGAGGAGATGCAGGCAGAGGAGTCAGCTGTGCCAGGGTTTTCCCAATTTGCTGAAGCAGTACCTCGTGGCGAGCCTCACGTTGGCTCGTCCATGGTAGCTCCGAAGTGTGTTAAAGAAGCCATAATTCCCTGAAGGTTAACCGGGTAGACCGTTGAAGACGCCTCTGCTGAGTCGGTCATGACGGAGTCTTTCTGTTAGGGTTTTGCTGGGATTCGAACCCGGGTCATTGGTGTGATAATCCATCAAACCCCCACTAGGCCACCAGGGGGATGACTCAAGTGCAGAGGCGTGAGGCGAAAGTAGAGTATCAAAAAAAAGTTTATTTACACTATTTACAATCCAATGGAAAAAACAAAAAGAAAATCCAAAAGCTCAGAAGATAAACCAAAATAAAAATATCCAAAGGTAAAATGTCCAAAAACAAAAGGAAAGGCAAAATGCTGAATGCTCAGAAGATCAAAAAGGTACAAAGTCCAAAGAAAGCAAAAATATCAAAAACACAAGGGCACAGGCAAGATACGTGGGACAGAGGAAACTAGCACTAGACAGCATAGCATAAAGACTCCAAGGGAACAAACAGAGGGGTATTTATACACAAACTAATTAAGGAACAGGGCGGGGCAGGAAACAGGCAATCAAGACAAACACAAAACACAGTGGCGGCCTCTAGAGGCCAAAACAAACATGACAAGATAAACATAACAGCGGCCTCTAGAGGCCAAAACAGTCCCAGTCCTAACAGAACTAGTTGAAGACGGAATAAGGAGGAACAGGTAATGCCCACATATAGGGCATTGCAGTAGTCTAGGCGGGAAGAGACAAAGGCATGAATAGCCATCTCAAAGTTTTTGAGGGATAAGAAGGGCTTAACCTTGGATAAAAGCCTTAACTGGAAAAAAAACTAGATTTTACAACTGTATTTATTTGTTTCTCCAATTTAAAATTACAGTCTAAAGTTACACCAAGGTTTTTTACAGTGTCTTTGACATATGGTTCTAAGTCTCCAGATGTACCACAAGCAGCACTGGGCCGAAAGACTAAGACCTCAGTTTTATTTTCATTAAAGTTTAAAAAATTTAGAGCCATCCAGGCTTTGATGTCCTCTAGACAGTCTAATAAATGTTTAGAGGAGTGGGGGTCATTATGTTTAAATGGCATGTAAATCTGCGTATCATCTGCATAGCAATGGAAGGAGATGTTGTAATAACATAATACTAGCTACATCAAAAGGTATATGGAGGCCTGTCCCTCCATACACACCAGGCTTTTTTTTGTTGTTGTTTTTGGCTGTTATAAATATTACAGCATATTTCCCTTATGAGCACAACAGCATGTACATTTAACAGTTACAAACTGTATTCCTTTCAAGAAATAAATGCAGAAATTGCAGCTTTAGCTGTTATAAATATTACGGCCTATTTCAATTATCAGCACAAGAGTTAGTGTATTAAATGGTTAATATATGTATTTTCTCCAAGAAATATATGCAAAAATTGTGGTGATAGCTATTATAACTATTACAGCATATGTCCGTAATCAACGTAAAAGTACATTAATTTGACAGTTACAAACTGTATTCTTTACATGAAATACATGCAAAAATTGTGATGTTGGCTGTTATAAATATTACAGCATATTTCCATTTTCAGCACAAATGTGTGTACATTTGACAGTTAGAAAATATATTCTTTACGTGAAATAAATGCAAAAATCACGGCATTGGCTGTTGGAAATATTACGGCATTTCCATTATCAGCACAATAATACTTACATTTAACAGTTAGTAACTCTATTCTTTTCAAGAAATAAATGTAAAAATCACGATGTTGACTATTATAAATATTACAGCATTTTTCCATTAAACCCTTTGGTGACTGACCCCTTGAAAATGGTTCCTCCAGGAACGATGACGTTTCAGTTGTCAAGACAACGGAAAAACTAAAATACAAATACAAATACAAGAGCATTTTGTTTTGTGCACAAGAGCATTGTGACGTATCTTTCTGTTTTTGTATTTTAGTTTTTCCGTTGTCTTGACAACTGAAACGTCATCGTTCCTGGAGGAACCATTTTCAAGGGGTCAGTCACCAAAGGGTTAAAAAAAAAACAATGCAAGAGTGCTTTACAGTAGGGCAATGTATTTTTTTCAGAGAAAAAAATGTAAAAATGACTGTTTTCCCTGATTAATTTATTTACAGTGATTAAATGTCAAAGAAACAGTATTAAACCTATTTACAGTTTACAGATTTTTTACTGTCATGCTTTCACAGTTTTTCACCGTAAAATCTACGGACATTTTTTACAGTGATATAATATAAAGGAATATGGTATGAATAATCAGTTTGTGTGTGTAGTTGTTTTTTTTTTTCAGTTAGTTAGGAAAAACATTTGAGTCCGATGAGAGCTCCTGACCTTGTGTAACTTTCACTAATGTAAATCTTGCTTACTAAAATCCTAATCATATTGTAGACGTGATTTACTACACATTTATATACATATTACTTTGTTTAAATCACAGATTTATTTGAAATCCATGCACAAATTAAATGTAAATTTTGTGAAATTCTGTTGTTCCATTTTAACGACTTGAAAGAAACATATAAAAAAAAATCCATAAAGTAAGACACATGAGACAAGCCATTCAATTAGGATAAAGAAATGCTGCCTTATAAAAGGAGGAAGAGTTCATCAAAGTTAAAGTGATGTTGAATTTGATCATATTTAATTCAGTTAGAGGAGCACTCTGTACTACTCCCAGACTGGATGTTTAAATGTTTAGTCAGTCCCTAAGATCAATACTACACTACATGATGAAATACTTGATAGGTTTTGATCTTTCTATACTGAAGAAAGTTGAATTGACAAAATATGACCTAGAAATATAGTGCTCTGCTGCCTAGGAGGTTCTGCCTCACAGATATCCGGGGGCAATATTCACTGACTTAGACACAGCCGTTCAGAGATGTTTCTCGGTTTATTGAAAGACAAACATGAGTACATATCCACATTCAGGAGTGTGGTGTAGCTAAATGATTGGAAGCTGTGGTTTCAGGAAGCTGATTTGTCTGCATGTGATAGGGTAGCCGCAATGGGTGATAGAAAATTACTGAGCAGGATAGCCTTGTAAAAAAACAGAGCACAGATGTGCGAGCAAAGATAAGTTTCAAGGATTTCACTGAAACCAGACAAAACAAGTTGCAAGCATGCCAAACAAATGCCAAACAAAATGAAATTGCATCCAGTGTTTGCTGTATCATATACCAGGAAAATTTACTCACTGAAAAGTAAGAAGATTAGTAGTTATGTACGGAATAACACATGATAGACACATGACAATGCCTGTCGTTTTGAAGATGCTCAGACCCAGTCGTGTAGCTATCACAATTTGGCCCTTGTCAAAGTTGCTCAGACCTTTACACTTGCACATTTTTCCTGCTTCCAGCACATCAACTTTGAGAACTGACTGTTCACTTCTTGCCTCAGATATCCCACTGCTTGACAGGTGACATCGTACTGAGACAATCAGTGGTATTCATGTCACCTGTCAGTGGTTCTAATGTTATGTCTGATCACTGCGTGCATATGTGTATGTATATCCCTCCATACATCTATGATCTATACCACTTATCTGTCAGGGTTGCGGAGGAAGTTGGAGCCAGGTCTACACACACACACACACACACACACACAATACCAGTCAAAAGTATGGGCACACCTTCTAATTCAATGTTTTTTCTTTATTTTTATTAACTAAAAGACACTTCATGTCTTAAAATTATGATGGATGTTGTTTCTCTTTACTTAGCTGAGTGGTTCTTGACATAATATGGATTACTACACTCATGGAATAGGGTTATTTACTGTATTTTTTTATTATTTACTATTTACTGTTTGATCTCAAACACATTAAGAAGGCAAGCAATTCCACTAATTAACATTTGACGAGGCACACCTGTTAATTGAAAAGCATTCCAGGTGACTACCTCATGAAGCTGGTTAAGATAATGCCAACAGTATGCAAAGCATCATCAAGGTAAACGGTGGATACTTTGAAAAATCTAAAATATGAAACTCATTTTGCTTTTTAAAATATTTTTTTATTTACCGCTTAATTCCATATATGTTCCAGACGTTATTTCATAGTTTTGATGTCTTCAGTATTGTTCTACAATGTAGAAAATAGTCAAAGTACAGAAAAACCTATGAATGAAACTTTTGACTGGTACTGTGTGCACAACCCCAATTCCATAAATTTGGGACATTGTGTAAAATGTAAATTAAAAAAAAAACGAATATGATGATTTGCAAATCATGGAAACCCTATATTTAATTGAAAATAGTGCAAAGACCACTATTGACCACTATTTTCAATTAAATATAGGGTTTCCATGATTTGCAATCAAATGTTGAAACTGAAAAATGTTATTGTTTGTTGAAAAATATATGCTCATTTTGAATTTGCTGTCAGCAACACATTTCAAAAAAGTTTGGACAGGGGCGTGTTTACCACTGTGTTGCATCACCTCTACTTTTAAGAACACTCTGTAAACTTTTGGGAACTGAGGAGACCAATTGCTGTAGTTTTGAAAGAAAAATGTTTTCCCATTCTTACCTGATATACAATTTCAGGTGCTCAACTGTTCGGGGTCTCCTTTATCATATTTTGCGCTCCATAATGCACCAAATGTTTTAAATGGGAGACAGGTCCAGACTGCAGGCAGGCCAGTTTAGCACCCAGGCTCTTTTACTACAGAGCCATCTAGTTTTAATATGTGCAGGATTCAGAAGTAGTTTGGCATTTTCTTGCTGAAAGAAGGAAAGCCTTCCCTGTAAAAGATTTTGTCTGGATGAGCAGCATCTTGTTCTGAAATGTGTATATATCATTCAGCATTAATGATGCCTTCCCAGATGTACAAGCTACCCATGTCATGTGCACTAATGCACCCTCATACCATCACAGATGCTGGATTTTGAACTGTGTACTGATAACAAGCTGGATGGTCCCTTGACTCTTTAGCCTGGAGGACGTGGTGTCCATGATTTCTCAAAAGAATTTCTACTTTTGATTCATCAGATCTCGGGACAATTTTCCACTTCGTCTCAGTTCATCGTAAAAGAGCTCGGGCCCAGAGAAGGTGGTGGTGTTTCTGGATATTATTTATATCTGGTTTTAACTTGCATTTGTAGATGCAGTAATGAACTGTTTTCTGAAGTGTTCCTGAGCCCATACAGTGATTTCCACTATAGACACGTGTCTGCTTTTAATGCAGTGTCGCCTGAGGGCCTGAAGATCACAGGCATCCAATGTCAGTTTTCAGCCTTGTCTTTTGCATACAGAGATTTCTCCAGATTCTCTGACTCTTTTAATGATATTATGTACCATAGATGATGTGATCCCCAAATTCTTTGCACTTTTACATTGAGAAACGTTATTCTTAAATTGTTGCACTGTTTGCCCACGCAGTCTTTCACAGAGCAGTAAACCCTTTATGATGTGTCAACTTTTATTTGAAACTTGTCGCTGGCACTAAATCCAAAATGAGCATGCATTTTTCAAAAAATAACAAAATTTCTCCGTTTCAACATTTGATATGTTGTCTTTATACTATTTTCAATGAAATGTTGGGTTTCCATTATTTGCAAATCATTGTATTCGGTTTTTATTTATATTTTACACAGCATACCATTTTGGAAATGGGGTTGTACCTGTGCTGTTATATAAAAATATTGCATACTTTCTGACTAATCAGGTTCAATCGATAAACTGCCCTTTGGTATAAACTTGTACATCGCTTTTGTTAATGCATTTCTGCTTCAATATATATATTTAATATATTTTGTATATCATTGCGTGACCTCTCACTTACATTTATATTTTACTGTCACAAACTATCCATCCACTAGAAGCTCCAATTCCCAGAATCCCCTGTTGCTAATTTATTGTGATCGTTCTCAGTACATGTTCCCGTCATTCACTTGTCACTTGGTAAGTATTTGTCTTATGGTTTTGACCTTCAACTCTGTTTTTGGACTTCCCCTTAGCTTATCGTATGAGAGTGTTTGCTGGTGTTTTAATAAATAATCTGCTTCTTGGTTTGTAGTCTGTTTGTAATGTCTCTCTCATTCTAACTTGTGCAGTGATGTACAATACTTGTAATATTATGTACATGAAGACATGTTTCATGAAATAACTAGCAGATGTAGTGTATGTACCGGTGTTATAATACTCTTTTGCCTTTATATGCATACATTTATTAAAAGAGTGAATTTAACATTATGTGTCCTCCAACTATATGTCTCCCTTCTAAGAAGGGACAAACTATAAGATGGTTCAAATTCTTCTTCTTTAAGCTGCTCCAGTTAGGGGTACCTACAGCGGATCATGATAACCTGCATATTTAATTTGGCACAGGGCCTTTTTTTTTTTACACTGGATTCCCTTCCTGATGCAACTCTCCCCAGTCTTTCCAGGCTTGGGACTGACACTAAGTATGCACTGGCTCATGCAACCCCAGTGGCTGGGTATTTCATTCCTAATCTGCATGTCTTTGAATTGTGGGAGGAAACCCACACAGACATGGGGAGAACATGCAAACTCAATACCGAAAGGCTGCCATCAGCCGTGAAGTTCAAACCCAGAACCTTCTTGCTGTGAGGCGACAGTGCACCATCGTGCTGTCCTATAAGATGGTTCAAATCTAAGTTGTAATAGAGTCAGTATTGAGGTTTGGGATCATCTACAAATTCCTATGCCTGTGCAAAAGTGGTCTCTGTGGGTCCTCTTCTTACCTATTAAAAATGCAAAGATTTTTGTCTATGCCCTTTTAAGGACCCTTTCCAAATAGTTGCCCTGTGTGGACAGTTACAGTTGGTTATGAGGATGTTACAACAAGTTCTCTCAGAAAGAAAGAGATGCAAGCCCACTGTAATTACTTATTCTGTTGTGAAGTTGCTGCTTGAAGCTTTTTTCTCAATAAGCAAGATTGACACTGAAATGTCTCATCTCATCTCATTATCTCTAGCCGCTTTATCCTGTTCTACAGGGTCGCAGGCAAGCTGGAGCCTATCCCAGCTGACTACGGGCGAAAGGCAGGGTACACCCTGGACAAGTCGCCAGGTCATCACAGGGCTGACACATAGACACAGACAACCATTCACACTCACATTCACACCTACGGTCAATTTAGAGTCACCAGTTAACCTAACCTGCATGTCTTTGGACTGTGGGGGAAACCGGAGCACCCGGAGGAAACCCACGCAGACACGGGGAGAACATGCAAACTCCACACAGAAAGGCCCTCGCCGGCCACGGGGCTCGAACCTGGACCTTCTTGCTATGAGGCGACAGCGCTAACCACTACACCACCGTGCCACCCCACGCTGAAATGTAAGTCTTGTAATTGTGTTATTTCTTTTCTTCCTTTATTGTTTTGCCCTGTACTCCATTGAGCGCTCATCAACTACAATACTGCAGTAGGCCAAGAGGAAAATGCTCACGTAATTTAGTTTTATTAAACTGCAATGTCAGTGTTAAAATAATCCAAAGTCAATGTACCATTCCTCTTTGGTACTTTGGCAACATGTGGTTTTGAACATAACCATTCTTTGGGCATATATTAATTTGCCAGTCTATTTCACAACACTTTGTTCACAAATTCTGAAGAACAAACATTTAATAAAGACTCAACTGGAAATATATTGGTTTTACTTAGATATTAAATAAAGGTCTGTGAGACATCTCTTTATAAAACTATACTGAATGCCAACTAGTAGACAACAACACCTTTTTAGCATCTGGAAAAGCAGGCACATACACCACTGAAACAGAGTGCAAGTTGGCAGAAACTGTATTTTATCCTGCCAAACTCCCTCAGCCTACAGCTACACCAATATAGACTATTATAGGTACAGAATAAACTTTCACTTGCTGAAGTACAGTACTGTGCAAAAGTCTTAGGCACCCTATTTTTTTCATACAAACTTTGTTATAGATTTCTATTTTATGACTTCTACATTATCGAGTCAGTACAAAAACCACTGGTGGGCGGCATGGTGGTGTATTGGTTAGCACTGTTGCCTCACAGCAAGAAGGTTCTGGGTTCAAGCCCAGCAGCCGATGGGGGACCTTTCTGTGTGGAGTTTGCATGTTCTCCCCATGTCTGCATGGGTTTCCTCTGGGTGCTCCGGTTTCCCCCACAGTCCAAAGACATGCTCTAAGGTTAACATAGGGCAGCCTTGGGCTGAAGTGCCCTTGAGCAAGGCACCTAACCCCCAGCTGCTCCCCGGATGCTGTTGCATAGCTGCCCAATGCTCTGGGTATGTGTGTGTGTGCACTCATTGCTCACTTGTGTGTGCATGTGTGTGCATGTGTGTGTGCATTCTTTAAAAAAAAAAAGAGTTCCAAACGTTCATTTTCCAGCACAAAATTAAATGTTACAGAAGAAAAAGTTTGTATCTGGGCAGCATATTCCATAAGAGAGCACTTTTCAGATTAAAAAAGAAAACATAATGAAGGCTGCTGGGTTTTGGTGAAAGATGAAGAAGCGAGTGTGACAAAGTGTCCAGAAGAACTGTGGCCGGTTCTGCAAGATGCTCAGTAAAACCTACAGCTCATTTCCTTATAAAACTGCACTCACTGTACCCAAGACTACTATTCTTTTTTTTTTTAAGCAAAAGGTCATCTCACACCAAATATTGACTTTGTTTTATTTATTGTGGCTTACTGCTGTGTAAAAAATATTATAATGTTGAAACATTTCATTTAATTTTTTTTTTACGCCATTTTTGGTCTACAGCATTTCTTTACATGTGCCTAAGACTTTTGCACAGTACTGTAGCGCTTTCAAAACATATACGAACTGACATAAGGCTCCGTTATGTAAAGCTTTTACTGTTTCAACAAGGCATGAGTCTGTTCAAAAGAAAGAAAATGGAGAAGGAACATGGAATTAACAAGCTAAGCTAATCATCTCTTCTGAGATTAAGGTTCACTCAGGGCGGTATTTACCCCCTGCCAGTCAAAAGATTTTGAGCACCTGCAGTTTCTTGCACTTTATTACAGTTTAATCACTATTATTGCAACAGGCTAAGCAAAAAATAATACAGAATAGCAATTAAATAAAGAATCTTAAATCTTTCAAGAACTGCTTGCTCTCAGACCCTAATGAGACTCTAAACGAGAGCTTTATTAAAATCAGACCCACTTTAATGGTAAACCATAAAAGCCTATAGGTTTATGGGCAGAGCTAGTATTAACTGTGACACATAAATATGTGATGTACTACAAGTACCTAATTAGAGTAATACAAATTTTCCAAACTGGGAATATCTGTTTGAATAAAATAAAGTCTTTTCTCCATCCACGAAACATGAATTGTTAAGCAAATCTTGCTTCCCTTTCCTGCTGAAACATAAAACATGGTGTGACCATTTACCAGCTGCCAAAAAACAGGCTGAGGCCCACTTTACACGGGGACGGTCTGAAACAAAAACGCAAAAGTCCGTTTTCGTTCTCACTTTTTTTCCGCGTCTACACGGCCGTTTTCAAGGAGGAAATCTGCGTCTATACGGTGACGCATAAATGTGTGGAATTCGATTGGATGTGCATGCCAGGCGGCTAGGTGGTGCTGTGAAAGACCTCCGCTATGTCTGTACGCATGCGCAACGTCTTCCGTCTTGTCTGATCTGCACATCTGCGCCGCGAAAACTTTGACTGCTATGGCTACTCGTGAGGTTAAGAAAAACTTCGTCTGGACAGACGAGGAGGTGGAACTCCTACTTCAAGCCACGTTGGACTACAAAACAGCAAAAACACTGAACGGAATTGACTGGGAATCAATTGACTTTCTTACTTCCCGGGCTGGCATGTACAGTATATGACATATGTATGACGTAAACGCGTACCCGACGTGAGCAGATCCGAGCAGAGTTTCGCGTATTGGGTAGTTTAGACGGATATGCAACGGTGGCTGTTTTTAACTTATCCACTCTGGAAGGCGTTTTCAATTTTTTCAGTTTTTCAGCCTCGGAAACGCCGTCCCCGTGTAGACGAAAGGCACTTCTGATAAAATATTTAATCGTTTTTACCCGACAGCGTCCTCGTGTAAACGGGCCCTGAGATGGTAGCTAGTTTCCTTATTACTGGAATAAATGGATCAATAAATGCACTGCAAAAAAAAAAATGTTGTTTTAACTTAAAGTTAGTACCCAGGCTGCCTTAAAATTTTGAGTTCACTGAAATTCATATAGTAAGTTAAATTGTTCACCTCGTTGTGTTAACTTACTATATTAATTTCAATGAACTCAAAATTTTAAGGCAGCCCGGGTACTAACTTTTTTAAGTTAAAACAACAAATAATTTTTTTACAGTGATGTTAAAGATTTTTTATTGCCTTATGCTGTGTTATTGTATTAAAATCTCTTGTCGGCCACAGCACTTACTAACTCAGCCTGTGTTTTGGCAGCTGGTAGCTGGTCAGACTAGATTTTTCGAATTATTTGTTGTTTTAACTTAAAGTTAGCACCCGGGCTGCCTTAAAATTTTGAGTTCATTGAAATTAATATAGTAAGTTAACACAACGAGGTGAACAATTTAACTTACTATATGAATTTCAATGAACTCAAAATTTTAAGGCAGCCCGGGTGCTAACTTTTTTAAGTTAAAACAACAAATAATTTTTTTACAGTTACAGCTATTCCTTAGTTAGATTTTCAGGATATTAATTAAGATGTGGGTCAGAAATATAGGTTTTGTCCCAGGCTGATGTGACATAGCTAAAATGCCTTCAGTCACATTCGTTTATCTATCAATTTGTACATTGTATATGAGCTTTTGAGGTCTTTGAATGTCCTTTTCTGTCATGTCTGGTCAAACTTGGCCATAATAGTTATAGTAAATAAAGTAGGTAAGGATTGTAATAATGGTCTTTTATTTTCTTCACCGTGTGAGATCTCAGTCCCAATGCACACTGCTTGTCTCAACCAGATGCCCTAGGAACCTTTCTAGCAAACTCTCATCTCATCTCATTATCTCTAGCCGCTTTATCCTGTTCTACAGGGTCGCAGGCAAGCTGGAGCCTATCCCAGCTGACTACCGGTGAAAGGCGGGGTACACCCTGGACAAGTCGCCAGGTCATCACAGGGCTGACACATAGACACAGACAACCATTCACACTCACATTCACACCTACGGTCAATTTAGAGTCACCAGTTAACCTAACCTGCATGTCTTTAGACTGTGGGGGAAACCGGAGCACCCAGAGGAAACCCATGCGGACATGGGGAGAACATGCAAAGTCCACACAGAAAGGACCTCGCTGGCCACGGGGCTCGAACCCAGACCTTCTTGCTGTGAGGCGACAGCGCTAACCACTAGGGTGCATCAGTTGCCCCCTAAAAATGAAAAGTTCCTCTGATCATGATGCATTTTTGTTTTTATGTTCCTTTTGGTAAGAAAACACACTGGGTGAAATATTTTGACAAAATTCAAAAGTTTAATGGTGGCACCAGGAGCTCAAAGTTATGGAAAAAGCTGCTATTTTATGACTTTTATGACAAAATTTCGATCACTTTTCATGAAACATTATGGCACCTTATAGAGTATACCAAATATCTTAGATACTGTAGACAGTATGTCTAGAATGTCTAAAAATATTTGAAGGTTTATTTTAGGGTGTCACTAGCATTATCTACCGGTATCAATGTGGCATACAGTGGCATAACCCTGGCGTTAAGCTTGCCGCCTATGCATATGCTAGCCCCTATTAAATGCAAATGTTCTTAACATGATCTCTGGGTCACAAGAAATCAATAAATGGAGTCCAACATTGTGATTCAAACCTTACACGAAAACATAAAATAAGCGTTTTTTGGCAAGAAATGAACCTCATGGTGCCACCATTAGACTTTTGAATATGGTCAAAAAATTTTACAGGATGTCTTTATTGGTGAAAAGGAACACCCAAACAAAAATGCATCAGATTTTATGAAAGTGAGGGCAACTGATGCACCCTACTAACCACTACACCACTGTGCCGCCCCATTATTATTATTATTATTATTATTATTATGTTCTGGGCTGACAGTGTAAACTTCGTGAATGACTCTCTTGCCCACCTATCTTTGATTCGCTTCATGAATCCGCTACCTTCTCTCTCTCCTCTGTTTCAATTCTTACAAGCCGAACTTTCTCCTCCAAAGTCAGAATCAGAATTACTTTATTAATCCCCAGAGGGAAATTCAAATTTGCTACCAAACTCCTGAATCAGAGAAGTAGTAAACATGTCTAAAAATAGAAGATAAAATAGTCTGAAAAAAGAATAAATAAAATAAAAGATTTAAATAAGTTCAATAACTTAAGTAAAAGCAAAATGAAGTGATTTTATATACAATGATTCCTATATACATATATTGCACCTGAGTTAAGGATGCAGTATACATGGTGAGACAGTGTACCACAGTTATACAGTGGCATTGTACAGCTTGACTGCAACAGGTAGGAATGATTTCCTGTGTCTCTCAGTTGTACAGCATGGAAGAATCAGACATTTACTGAATGTGCTCCTGTGGCTGATCAGATCCTCATGTAGAGGGTGGGAAGGACAGTTTAAGATTGTTTTTATTTTGGACGGTGTCCTCTTCTCCAACACCACTGTCAGAGAGTCCACTCTGCTCGTTTTCCTTGCACTTGAGTTTCCGTAGATAATCCGTTAACGCTGTCAACCTCAGTTGCACTTGTTTGGTTGCAAGTGTCTACTTGGTTCAAATTCATTTATTATTATTATTATTATTGCTATGAGGCGACAGTGCTAACCACTGCACCACCGTGCAGCCCCCCTTTTGTTCTATCCATCCATTATCTGTAGCCGTTATCCTGTTCTACAGGGTCGGAGGGAAGCTGGAGCCTATCCCAGCTGACTATGGGCGAGACGCAGGGTACACCCTGGACAAGTCGCCAGGTTATCACAGGGCTGACACAAGACAAACAACCATTCACACTCACATTCACACCTATGGTCAATTTAGAGCCACCAATTAGCCTAACCTGCATGTCTTTGGACTGTGGGGGGTCCAGAGCACCCGGAGGAAACCAGAGCAGGCACAGTGGGAACATGCAAACTCTGCACAAAAAGGCTCCAGTCAGCCATAAGGTTCAAACCTAGAACATTCTTGCTCTGAGGCAACAATGCTAACCATTGCACTACATTGCTGCCCCCCTTTTGTTCCAGTGAAGGGAAATTGTAACGCTACAGCATACAAAGACATTCTAGATAATTATGTGCTTCCAACTTTGTGACAAAAATTTGGGGAAGAACACATAGGTTTGATGGTCAGGTGTCCGCATACTTTTGGCCATATAGTGTACTAGGAATGGAACCAAATTCATTGATCAGATTCAACAGATAGGGTGGCACGGTGGTGTAGTGCAGGGGTGTCCAAACTGATCCATAAAGGGCCATGTGGCTGCAGGTTTTCATTCCAGCCATGCAGCAGCACACCTGACTTGGCTCATTCAATCAACTGAACTGTCTTCACACAGTCAAATACTTGCAGCCACACCCACCCTTGATTAAAGGGTGGGTGTGTCAGTTGATTGAATAAGCCAAATCAGGTGTGCTGCTGCATGGCTGGAATGAAAACCTGCAGCCACACGGCCCTTTATGGATCAGTTTGGACACCCCTGGTGTAGTGGTTAGCGCTGTCGCCTCACAGCAAGAAGGTCCGGGTTTGAGCCTCGTGGCCGGCGAGGGCCTTTCTGTGTGGAGTTTGCATGTTCTCCCCATGTCCGTGTGGGTTTCCTCCGGGTGCTCTGGTTTCCCCCACAGTCCAAAGACATGCAGGTTAGGTTAACTGGTGACTCTAAATTGACCGTAGGTGTGAATGGTTGTCTGTGTCTATGTGTCAGCCCTGTGATGACCTGGCGACTTGTCCAGGGTGTACCCCGCCTTTCGCCCGTAGTCAGCTGGGATAGGCTCCAGCTTGCCTGCGACCCTGTAGAACAGGATAAAGCGGCTAGAGATAATGAGATGAGATGAGATTCAACAGATAATGTGGTCTAAGGTTAAAAATTATTATTATTATTATTATTATTATTATTATTATAGCAATTAAAGGAATCCTTGGCACCCCCACTTGCTGTCTCCTTGTATATTTTAACCTCCCTTGGTAAAAGTTTCTATAGATTTCTATAGAAAAAAAATCTATAAAAATTCTATGAAATTTCTAAATGAAATTTTATAGAATTTTTATAGACTTTTTGTAGAAACTTTATAGTTTTAATAGAAATTTTATAGAGTTTTAATAGAAATGTTAGCGTTTTAATAGAAATTTTATAGAGTTTTAATAGAAATGTTATAGAGATTATACATAGAAATCTTATAGAATTCCTATAGAAAGTCAACAGAATTTAACGAAGTTTCTATAGAATTCTTTATAGAGTACTGTGAAAATCTCTACAGCAATTTCTATAGACTATAGCAATTTCTATAGAGATTGCTATAGTTATTGAAGTCACCTGCATAATAGATACTCGAAGACCTACCCATGAAAATACAGTGAGCAACTAAAACTGTGTCCACCACCTGAATACTGGATCGTATAACAAATAATCATAACAGTAACACGAGAGAATACCAAATTATAAAAATTGGACAGATTCATCTCCAAATTCATCTTGAGAAAAAGCTATCAAAGGCAGTTAGTGGTTGCAGTGTGTAAAAATGAATGTGAAGATGATATATGTAACTGTAAAAAAGAATTGTACTGTATATTTCGACGTTTAACATCTACTCGAATAATGTTTCAATTAAATACAGGTATATATAAAGTTAAGGGGCATCAAATTAGAGAGGTTGAAATCACTAATGAATTGATAGCATGTAATTTATCTGATATAGCAAATAAGTATATTTACATGAAAATACAAAGAAAGACGTTTGTTTCACTTCTTCCAAATGCCATTGAGCTTGACTGAAAATTAATGTATAGTGTATATCAGTGTTTATTTTGGAAGTACATTTATTAAATTATGTCTTAAACTGTAATTTACATTTGGATCAATTGAGTTGTTGATCAGAAGTGTTATTATGTGAGATAAAGTAAATGAAATAAAGAACATTTTTATTGGAGATAAGTACTAAAGTTGTTCTTTGGATGCAAGGCCTTTTGTCTCAGACTGGAATTTCTGTAGGGTCTTTAAAATCCACCAAGTTGTGTTTTTATGGAAATAACCATTATGAAATTTATAAAATTCTGTTGGCCCTAATAAAGTAGAGCTTCTATAGAACTCTGTATCAATTCTATAGAAATCGTCTTCTATAGACTACTATTTATATAGAATTCTGTTGAGATTCTATAGAAGCTGTTTTCTATAGAATACAACTTCTATAGAATTTATACTATTTCTATACAACTTCTATAGAAACTATTTTCTATAGAGTATTAGTTCTATAGTGTTCTATAGAGATTGTATAGAAAGAGGGGTTTCTATAGGATTTTCTATAGAGTTTCTATAGAATTCTAAAAAACATTTTGACAAGGGTAGACCACATTATCTGTTGAATCTGATCAATGAATTTAGTTCCATCCATAGTGCACTATATGAAAGTATGTGGACAGCTGACCATCACACCCATGTGTTCTTCCCCAAATTTTTGTCACAAAGTTGGAAGTACATAATTGTCTAGAATGTCTTTGTATGCCGTAGCATTACAATTTCCCTTCACTGGGACAAAAGCGGGGCAGCAAGGTAGTGCAGTGGTTAGCACTGTTGCCTCAGAGCAAGAATCTTCTAGGTTTGAACCTTATGGCTGACTGGAGCCTTTTTGTGCAGAGTTTGCATGTTCCCGCTGTGCCTGCTCTGGTTTCCTCCAGTTTCCTACCACAGTCCAAAAACATGCAGATTAGGTCAGCTGGCAACTCTAAATTTCCAACAGGTGTGAGTGTGAATGGTTTTTCATCTCTGTGTGAGCCCTGTGATAGATTGGCGGCCTGCTGAGGGCATGCCCCACTTCTCACCCAAAGGTCCATAAAGACATGGTTTCCAAGAACAGCTTTTGGATTAATTGGAACACTCGCTACACCCCAGACCTCCTTGGCCAACACCATCCTAACCTCAGTAATGCTCTTTTAGCTGAATGCACACAAATGCGCTCATGCTTCAAAATATAGTGGGAAGCCTTTTTAGGAGAGTGAAGTTATTATAACAGTAAAGGTGGACTAAATCTGGAATGGTGGAATGCTTAACAACCACAGATGGGTATGATAGCATGGTGTCCACATACTTTTGGCTATAAAGTGTATGTTCTTCTCAGAGATATGCCCATATGAGTTCTTCTTAAATCTCATCCTAATTTTATATACGTTCTTTTGGTGTTTATCATTAAAAGTGGTCTCTTAATTTTTCCATGTCTGTATTTTTTGTTATTTTTAGAAGTCAGATATGGGTCTATATTTACTCCAACAAAAGCAGAATAATTGGTTTTCTTTTTCTTTTTTTTCCTCTTAGAAACCTCCTATAACTGCTTTCACATACTTTACTGATGCTATCTAATAGAATAGATGCTATGAATATAAAAAGAAGAACAACAACAACTTCATTCAGCACATGTACACTTAAGTGCAGTGAAATTCCTCTCTGCATTTAACCCATCTGAAGCAATGAACAGGCAGCACGGTGGTGTAGTGGTTAGCACTGTCACCTCACAGCAAAAAAGGCTCTGGGTTCGAGCCCAGTGGCCGACGGGGACCTTTCTGTGTGGAGTTTGCATGTTCTCCCCGTTTCTGCATGGGTTTCCTCTGGGTGCTACGGTTTCCCCCACAGTCCAAAAACATGCAGTTAGGTTAATTGGTGGCTCTAAACTGACTGTAGGTGTGAATGTGAGTGTGAATGGTTGAGAGGAGAAAACCTCTATAATAGGGGTGTGCAAAAATATCGATACGGCGTTATATCGCGATACTTTGTCTTCCGATTCAATATCGATACTCAAAATTTGAATACTGATATTTTTTCAAAGAATAAATCATCTTTCAGACGGGCGGCACGGTGGTGTAGTGGTTAGTGCTGTCGCCTCACAGCAAGAAGGTCCTGGGTTCGAGCCCTGGGGCCGGCGAGGGCCTTTCTGTGTGGAGTTTGCATGTTCTCCCCGTGTCCGCATGGGTTTCCTCCGGGTGCTCCGGTTTCCCCCGCAGTCCAAAGACATGCAGGTTAGGTTAACTGGTGACTCTAAATTGACCGTAGGTGTGAATGTGAGTGTGAATGGTTGTCTGTGTCTATGTGTCAGCCCTGTGATGACCTGGCGACTTGTCCAGGGTGTACCCTGCCTTTCGCCCGTAGTCAGCTGGGATAGGCTCCAGCTTGCCTGCGACCCTGTAGAAGGATAAAGCGGCTACAGATAATGAGATGAGATGAGATGTTTCAGACGGGTTGTAAATCCAGTACGACTTCCGCACCTCCGCTCCGCGAGGTGTCGCTGTGCCGCTCCCTCACTGCAAGGCACTCTTCATCTTCTCTTTTTTCCCCGGCGGTTGCAGTGAGGAAAAAAAACAAGCAAGCATGGCTGCTAACGTAAACCTAGAGATGCCGCCGAACTTTAAGGCAGATGTTTGGAAGCACTTTGGATTCCAAAGGAAAGGAGAAAAAAACAGTGAGCCAGACAAAGAGTACGCACTTTGCAAAACCTGTTTCGCTCCAATTAGATATTCAGGTAACACAACAAACTTGTGAACTTACTTAGCACGACACCACCCCGACATATTAGCTCAGCCGGAGCCACCGAAACCCGACCCGAAGCAAACTACACTGGACAGCGCCAAAGTCCTCCCGTCTACTTCAGTGATGTATGACTTACTATATCTGTGAACTTTATTTTGTCATTTAAGACCAAAGGCAAGAAGCTGCACTTTATCTTGCATTTTTTTAATTTTAGTGTGTGTGAGACACTGCATTTTATTTTGAGTATTTACTCTAAGTTCAGAAGAAACATGATTCACTGAGGTTTCAGTTCAGTTTCAGTGTGTGGACACTGACCCACACTGCACTTTGTTTCATAATTGTGCTCAGGGAGACTAAGATGCCCACTGCACTTTTCAATGCGTTTCAGACAGTGTGTTGTTCCTGCAAAATAAGCACAAGTTAAATGTTCTCAGGTATATGTTCTCAAGTTTACAAAGAACAAATTGATATTAGTGTTAGCACTGAAATGTATGTGCAGTCTGCAGTGCAAGTTTTAAGTTTTCATAAAACAATTTGATTCTGCTTGTTAAGCAGCACTGATGTGTCCATGCTTACAGAAAAGTTGATAATACTAGCACAGAAATAGGAATTTTCTGTATGTTGTAGTGAAGCAACTCTTGGTTTTGCCAGCAGTGGAATAGAGACAAATATATGTCTGGCAAGAGTGTGTAGTTATGTATGTGAAATGTAATTTTACAGTGGTCAATAAATTCTGATTTTCTTCAGTGACACAGATATTGTGATGTGGTTGAAATTTCTTGCAATATATCGATTATCGCAGAATCGCTGTACCGTAATATTATCGTTATCGTGGGCAAAATATCGCCATAGTATCGTATCGTGAGGTATCTGGTGATACCCAGCCCTACTCTATAATAATAATCCAGTAGAAGGTAACGGGAAACCACTACTGTAATGTTCGCTAGACACTTTGATGAAGCCGTCAGAGCAGCTACAGCGGTAGTGATATGCCAAAATGGATGGATGGAAGCAGTGAACACAGACATGCGAGCAAACATACCCAGGGAGCAGTTGTGGGTTAGGTGCCGTGCTCAAGGGCACCTCAGCCTAAGGCTGCCCCATGTTAACCTAACCACAGGTCTTTGGATTGTGGGGGAAACCGGAGCACCTGGAGAACATGCAAACTTCACACAGAAAGGCCCTCATCGACTGCTGGGCTCAAACCCAGAACCTTCTTGCTGTGAGGTGACAGTGCTAACCACTGCACCACTGTCTAATATGGAAAAATTGTGCTAATAGCTTGAGACCCATCAAAGACTCATGAAAACACTGGGTGGAATTTCAATCTTAGAGGAAAGGTAATTCAGTGATTATTCTAGGTTTGATTTCTGAGGAGGGTGGCACGGTGGTGTAGTGGTTAGCGCTGTAGCCTCACAGCAAGAAGGTCTGAGTTCGAGCCCTGTGGCCGGTGAGGGCCTTTCTGTGCGGAGTTTGCATGTTGTCCGTGTGGGTTTCCTCTGGGTGCTCCGGTTTCCCCCAAAGACATGCAGGTTAGGTTAACTGGTGACTCTAAAATTGACCGTAGATGTGAATGGTTGTCTGTGTCTATGTGTCAGCCCGGTGACTTGTCCAGGGTGTACTCTGCTTTTTGCCCGTAGTCAGCTGGGATAGGCTCCAGCTTGCCTGCGACCCTGTAGAACAGGATAAAGTGGCTAGAGATGATGAGATTTCTGAGGATGCAGATACACAACAAAACAGCTGCAATGTGCTTTTCCATCCATTATCTGTAGCCACTTATCCTGTTCTACAGGGTTGCGGGCAAGCTGGAGCCTATCCCAGCTGACTATGGGTGAGAGGCGGGGTACACCCTGGACAAATCACCAGGTTATCGCAGGGCTGACACATAGACACACAAACAACCATTCACACTCACATTTACACCTACGGTCAATTTAGAGCCACCAATTAGCCTAACCTGCATGTCTTTGGACTATGGGGGAAACCCACGCAGACATGGGGAGAACATGCAAACTCCACACAGAATGGCCTTTGTCGGCCGCCGGGCTCGAACCCAGAACCTTCTTGCTGTGAGGCAACAGTGCTAACCACTGCAACACTGTCTATCCAGCCAGCCAGCCATTATCTGTAGCCACTTATCCTGTTCTACAGGGTCATGGGCAAGCTGGAGCCTATCCCAGCTGACTATGGGTGAGAGGCGGGGTGCACCCTGGACAAGTCGCCAGGTTATCACAGGGCTGACACATAGACACACAAACAATTATTCACACTCACATTCACACCTACGGTCAATTTAGAGCCACCAATTAGCCTAACCTGCATGTTTTTGGACTGTGGGGGAAACCAGAGCACCCAGAGGAAACCCACGCAGACATGGGGAGAACATGCAAACTCCACACAGAAAGGCCTTCTTCAGCCGCTGGGCTCGAACCCAGAACCTTCTTGCTGTGAGGCAACAGTGCTAACCACTGCACCACTGTCCATCCATCCATCCATTATCTGTAGCCGCTTTTCCTGTTCTACAGGGTTGTAGGCAAGCTGGAGCCTATTCCAGCTGACTATGGGTGAGAGGCGGGGTACACCCTGGACAAGTCGCCAGGTTATCGCAGGGCTGACACATAGATGTATGTATGGGTGCTGTGTGAGACGGCTGTATGTATGGGTGCTGTGTGAGACGGCTGCCTCTCCAGTAGCTCTGTAGTTTTTAGCTCTTTAAACCTCTTTTTTTCCACCTTTTTTACTTTTTTGCACTTCTTACGAAGACATAGTGTGTTTTCCTTATATCACATAGATATTTTTAACTTTAACACGCAACCAGGAGCCAGTTTTCTCACTTATTTGAGAGAGGAGCTGCTGGCCCTGAAAACAATGGGACAAGCCAGGATACGACACCCCATCCTGGCCGAGTTGAGGAGGAAACCCAGGGGCTGCAAAGCCGGAGCTAAGCTAAAGGCTAGGCTAGTGGACAACTGGCGGTGCTACAAACCATCCATTCCCTCCGTTATCATGGGGAATGTGAACTCGCTGCCAAATAAAGTCGATGAGCTTTCCGCTCTGAACAACCAGCGGATTTATCGGGAGAGCAGCTTGTTTATTTTTATGGAGACATGGCTAACCCACCTTGTACCGGATGCTAACGTGGACCTGCGGGGATTCACTGCTGTGAGAGCCGACAGAGACACTAACACATGCGGGGAAAAGCAAAGGTGGGGTACTCATAATTTATGTTAACAACCGCTGGTGTAACCCGGGACATATCTCCATGAAGACAGTTTTATGTTGCCCGGACTTGGAGCTGCTAGCCATTAGCCTGCGGCCATATTATCTGCCGAGGGAGTTCAGTCACGTGATCACCATCTGTGTTTACATCCCTTCGAGGGCAGATGCAGCTGCTGCATGTGAGAGGATTCACTCTGTCACAGCAAGGCTGCAGACACAGCACCCTGAGGCATTTATGATCATTTCTGGGGACTTTAATCACGCTACTTTGGACTCTACTTTGGCTGCTTTTTACCAGGCTGTGGATTGTCCAACAAGGAACAACAGGACAATTGACTTGCTGTATGCTAATGTGAGGGATGAATACAGAGTAATACAGTGAATACAGACTGTCCCCTCCCCCCACTATGGAAGTCTGACCACAACCTAGTTATTCTACAGCTGAAGTACACCCCCCTGGTTCAAAGGCAGCCTGCAACAACTAGCTCCATCAGGAGGTGGTCCCCTGAAATGGAAGATGCCCTCAGAGACTGCTATGACATCACGGACTGGGATGTGCTGCTTAGCCCACACTGTGAGGACATAGAGGGGCTGACACACTGTCTGACAGATTACCTCAACTTCTGTGCTGACGTGGTCTCCCCCGCTAAGACTGTACGGTGTTACCCTAATAACAAGCCATGGGTAACACAGGAAGTCAAAGCTGTCCTCAACAGAAAGAAGGCCGCCTTCAGGAGCAGGGATAGGGAGGTGATGAAAGCAGCAGAGCAGGAGGTGAAATGCTGTGTGAGGGAAGCTAAGGACAGCTACAGGCGAAAGGTGGAGCAGAAGCTGAAGGAGAACAGCACGAGGGAGGTCTGGGCAGGTGTGAAAACCATAACAGGCCACAATACAAAGACCAGAGTCGTTGAGGGGACAGTGGAGAGGGCGAACGAGTTGAATGACTTCTTCAATCAGTTCAACCAGCCCACATCCCCCCCACCCTCTCCCTCACTGCAGCCATCTCTCCTTCTTCCCTCAACACACCTCCCCCTAGTCATCACAGCATCCCCCTCATCCCCCACCTCAACACAGACTCCTCCATGCATTACTGCAGACCAGGTCAGAGGTCAACTGAGGAAGCTTCACCCCAGGAAAGCAGCAGGCCCGGACAAGGTGTGTCCACGACTACTGAAGACCTGCGCTGCTGAACTGGGTGAACCACTCCAACGCATCTTCAACCTCAGCCTGCAGCTGGGGAGAGTGCCCACCCTCTGGAAGACATCATGTATAATTCCAGTTCCTAAAAAGAATTGGCCCAGCGAGCTGAATGACTTCCGACCGGTGGCACTCACTTCACATCCGATGAAGACGTTGGAGCAGCTCTTCCTCAGCCTCCTCAGACCACAGGTACAACATGCACAGGACTGTCTGCAGTTTGCGTACCGGGCAGGTGTTGGTGTGAAAGACGCCATCCTGTACCTGCTACACCAAGCCCACTCGCATCTGGATAAGGGAAATGGCACAGTGAGGATCCTCTTCTTGGACTTCTCGAGTGCCTTCAACACCATCCAGCCCCTATTGCTTCAGGACAAACTGAACAGGATGCGAGTGGACCCCTGCCTGGTCACCTGGATCTCCAGCTACCTCACTGACAGGCCGCAGTACGTCAGGCTGAAGGACATCACGCCTGACACTGTGATTAGCAGCACCGGAGCACTCCAGGGCACGGTGCTGGCCCCTCTTCTCTTCACCCTGTACACCGCAGACTTCTGCTACAACTCGGAGCTGTGTCACATTCAGAAGTTTGCCGATGACATAGCCATCGTTGGGTGTATCAATGACGACAGAGAGGAGGAGTATACGAGCCTGGTGAGGGACTTTCCTGTGTGGTGCAACAGGAACCATCTGCAGCTCAACACCTCGAAGACCAAGGAGCTGGTCATTGACTTTGGGAGGTCCAGACCAAGGTCATGACCAGTTCTGATCGAGGGAGTCGCGGTGGAGGCTGTGGATTCCTACAAGTACCTCGGGCTGTGGCTGGACAGCAAGCTGGACTGGACTTGCAACACCAATCACTTATACAGTTAGGGACAGAGCAGGCTGTACTTCCTTAGGAGGCTGCGGTCCTTTAACATCTGCAGGAAACTCCTGTGGATGTTCTATCAATCTGTGGTCGCCAGTGTCCTGTTTTACACCGTGGTGTGCTGGGGGGGCAGCATATCCAAGAAGGACACATTCAGACTGGACAAACTGATCAGGCGGGCCGGCTTTGTGGTCAGGATGAACCTGGACTCTCTGGTGACGGTGGCAGAGAAGAGGTCTATGGACAAACTATTGAACATCATGGACGATGCCAGTCACCCTCGGCACACCGTCATCAGCAACCAGAGGAGCCTGTTCAGTGACAGAATGCTCCTTCCCAAGTGCAGGACGAACAGACTCAAAAACTCCTTTGTCCCTCATGCCATCAGACTGTACAACTCCTCTTTGGGGGGGGAGGGGTAACAGGAGGACAGAGGACGGGAAGGAGCAGTAGCCTAGCCTAACAATAAGCAATACCGGACAATGTGCAATATAAAATGCAATATCTCTCCTGCTGCTCCCCCTTTCCCCCTCCTCCTCCTCCTCCTCTTCCTCTCTCTCCCCCCCCCATATCTTATTCTTTTTATATTTATATATCTCATCTCGTTATCTCTAGCCGCTTTATCCTGTTCTACAGGGTCGCAGACAAGCTGGAGCCTATCCCAGCTGACTACAGGCGAAAGGCGGGGTACACCCTGGACAAGTCGCCAGGTCATCACAGGGCTGACACATAGACACAGACAGCCATTCACACTCACACCTACGGTTAATTTAGAGTCACCAATTAGCCTAACCTGCATGTCTTTGGACTGTGGGGGAAACCGGAGCACCCGGAGGAAACCCACACGGACACGGGGAGAACATGCAAACTCCACGCAGAAAGGCCCTCGCCGGCCACGGGGCTCGAACCCGGACCTTCTTGCTGTGAGGCGACAGTGCTAACCACTACACCACCGTGCAGCCCCATATTTATATATGTAAATACTTAATTTATTTCAATTTATCTAGAAGTTTTCTCTATTTCTTTTCTCTGTTTATCTGTATAGATGCTGCTGGAATCTTAATTTCCCTGAAGGAACCTGCCCAAAGGGATCAATAAAGTTTTATCTAATCTAATCCAATCTAGACACACAAACAACTATTCTCACTCACATTCACGGTCAATTTAGAGCCACCAATTAGCCTAACCTGCATGTCTTTGGATTGTGGGGGAAACCAGAGCACCCGGAGGAAACCCTCACAGACATGGGGAGAACATGCAAACTCCACACAGAAAGGCCTTCATCGGCCGCCGGGCTCGAACCCAGAACCTTCTTGCTGTGAGGCGACAGTGCTAACCACTACACCACATGTAAAAATTGGGCTAATAGCTTGAGACCCATCAAAGGTTCATGAAAACACTGGGCAGAATTTCAGTCTTAGAAGAAAGGTAATTATTATAGGTTTGATTTCTGAGTAAAAGAGCTGCAATGTGCTTTTCGCCTTCCTAAAATTCATGATCGGTGTGTGAGAGAAGCTCTAAGCTGAGGGGGGAAACACCCGGTTTGATTTCATAAATATAGTGGCATCATAGCGGCAGCAGGGCAGCGCGTGAGCTGCGCCTCCGCTCCTGAGTTCACTTCTGTGCATATAGTACTGGTCTGGAGGCAGTGCACCATGCGCGCGCCCTGACGGAGTTTGCGTTTTTCGGACCCCCCTCCTCTACGTTCCCGCCTCCTCTCATCTCCTCCCTGTCTGAACTCGGTTACCGGACTGCATGGCTGGAGCTAAACGGACCGAGTCTCCGTGTGACAGCGATCAGGAGGTGAAGAGCGAGCTGAGGAGATCAACAGCGGATCATCATCAGCAGCAGCAGAGCAGCGCGCCCACGCCGCTTCGCACCAGCAGCTCTATGGCGAGCGACGGCGGCCAGAGGTACCGCAGAGATCAGCAATCGGTCCGAGCAGCGCGCTGCCAGGTGCACCCTGATTAACCGAGCGCATTAATCCGCATCGATCTGCACTTGCGACAATTACGCATAGGTTGTGCGATCATTATTCCATTAATTTTCTAAACCTTTCTTCCTGAGATGCGTGCTTTTATCAGCAGCCTCATCATTCGCACTGCATCAGGAGAACCTGATCCCGGATCAAACGATGCGCTATAATGCGATTTGGACTCAGCAATTAATTAAATTCTCAGCACCTGGTAACGCTGCATCCAACCAAGATTGAGCACTGTGCATGCTTTTGTGAAACGATGGTCTGTGCACCCTGAGTGTGAAAGCTGTCAGTGAATCAGTGGTTTTTTTTTTTTAATAGTAAAACGTGACCACACAGCAATATCCCCAGTACTGAATTAACACCCAGAGTGCTGATTTAACAACCTACTGTGGACACAAATCATCTCTGAAAGTGTTAATTCAACACTGGGGAATTTGCTGTGCACACTCGTGAAATGTCGCATGCTGCCAGAATCATTTCTCTCCACTCTATGGACATTATACATTTCTGTGGTGCTTATTTTGACCATAGGCTACTACAGAAAAGCCTCTAGTCATCCTGTTCAAATAACTTAGCAGTGGCAGCATCTACACTACATCCAAGTTTACATCAGCTCAACCAGGAGCATTTGGTACCTAACAAGATTGATGATGTAAAGCAGGGGTGTCAAACCTGATCCATAAAGGGCCGTGTGGCTGCAGGTTTTCATTCCAGCCATGCAGCAACACCCTGATTTGGCTTATTCAATCAACTGACACACCCACCCTTTAATCAAGGGTGGGTGTGGCTGCAAGTATTTGACTGTGTGAAGACAGTTCAGTTGATTGAATGAGCCAAGTCAGGTGTGCTGCTGCATGGCTGGAATGAAAACCTGCAGCCACAAGGCCCTTTATGGATCAGGTTTGACACCCCTGATGTAAAGTGTTCTGCACCTGTTTCTTCACTAATGGACATTTTCTCAAGCAACTCTATTACATTACAGAAATATGTAATTAATTAAGTGGGCCTAGATTTAAACTTGCTTACTGCGAACCGCACACATGAATGTGACTGTGACTGGGAATGCATGCAGGTTGTTCATTTTTCATCGACTGTGTAGTACCTACGCTGCAGCAACTTCAGCTCTGATTCTACATTTGCCAGGCAAATAATAGGCACATGGACATGTGCACTGTTTCACATGTGACCAGCAATACTTCAGGCTTGACCTTAAAAAAAAAGATATATAGCCATAAATGGCTGTTTCTTTTATTTTTTCATCAACCCACAATCAACATTTCTTTTCCATGTCACATCACATTTTAAAATTTTTGACCACTGAAATCATCAGATAGATGAGTAAAAAGGGATACTATTAGGTTCTTATCATGGATAGTTAAGGTTTTTTTTTTTTTAAAGCTACTGGGGTTCTGCTTGGAAATCTTACAATGGAGAGAATCTGTTCTAGGGTTTTGTATAGCCCCCTTTATAGCAACAAGCCAAAGAGTATTAAAGGTACTAGATAGAACCTTATTTCTAGGAATCTATGAATACACATTTAACCTATAGTGACTACATCTATCTATCTATCTATCTATCTATCTATCTATCTATCTATCTATCTATCTATCTATCTATCTATCTATCTCCTCCCTAAATGTAATGGTGTTAGGTCTCAGCCCTGAAAACATTCTTTTTTTTTATTCCACTTATATAAAATATAACAGGCCAAAGATATCAGCTTACTTATCTGGCTGTAGTATTTTTCTCATTGTGCAGGATTTAATGATATTTTATGATATTTTATTACCTGATCAATTATTTCTTGTCTCAGCGAGCCATCGTCAATAAATGTCAGCCATATACGAGTAATAATTCAGATGTGCCTTCATTATAAGTATCTTCACTGTCAAGGTGTGTGGCTTCTTCTGTTATCTTCTAAACTTATTTTATGACGCATCACTTCATATCCTTATAACAAATTAATACATAATCCTCATGGCTGACAGACACTCAGATTAAGGGCAACACTGTCTGTGTGTGTGAAACACAATGATAATATAGTACTCCTCCTGGAGGGTTTAGGTGTGTGTGTGTGATTGATTGATTCCACTGTCTGCTGCTATCAATTTTAAGATATTAGATTTTACAACACTTAATTATTGATGCTGTTTGCTGTCATGCACACTTCATGAGTTTCTAACTAAAGAGCAAAGTGTTTTAGAGGAAGGTATGGATTAGTATTCTAGTATTAGAGACTAAAGGAGCTCACTAAGCTCTGTGGGAATAGTTGTAGGGAAATAAAGTCTGAATTCTATGTCAATGTTATAGTACTTCTACATGAAACTTTATTGACTGGATATATTTTAATGAAAAAAAAACAGTTATGCTGCCTTAAAAAGGCAATTATCATTAATTATCAGACTGAAAATGAAAATAATGGCTTCAGTAATTTTAAGAGTGTTGCTAAATAATTTCTTAAACTGCATGGACCCATAGACGTCGCCAGACCCATTTTAGGGTAGCTCCAGCCACCCTATCTTATGGCAAAGCCACCCTATATTTTTTGCCCTTTTTTAAATTATTTGTATTTTTATTTTTTTTCCCAAAAAAAACAAAGGCAGTAAAGCACTGAACATGAGCCATCAAGAACGCAAGTTAATCCGAACAACAGTTTCTGCTTGCTTATTTATTGTTTAATGCAATATTATTAATATCGTTATGATTCCTCCTCATTGGCTCTGTGTCAAGCGTCACGTCGAGTGGTAGGCTAGTAGGACTTAAAAAACTACGCGGGCATTCTGCAGCAGGCGCGGTGCGGGCTTCCATTGAGTTGGGTTTGCGGAGAGTCAGAATTCTATGCTTTCATTTGCAGACACACACGGTGAGATTGTAATTTGATGTCAGTGGTTTGCATTTGCTTAACTTTACCTAGGCTATATTGAGCAATGGGTAGTGAGGAAAGACAATATTGTAGCTTTTCTATTTCAACTGTAAATAATGAATTGATTGACAGCCTTAGTAGGCGCTCTGAAAAATGTTCGGCGCGCGCTGCGCGCGCACAATACCTTTTCTCCTCTGGGTGCTAAGCTACCCGTCTCTCAAACCTAGTGACGTCCCTGCATGGACCCGATATTGAGTCCAATAAAATGCTACTATAATTGACTTCTGGTAAAAAGTTCAAAAAATGCTCTATTGGTAAGTTTTATACTTACTAAAACTTTTGTAGTATCTGTGTCAAAGTCCGTCCCATGCCAGGACCTGGTTTTCCCAGGCAGTCTCTCATCCTCGTACTAACCAAGCCCTTAAGGTGCACTGGGTGGCACTGATCTCCATTTCTAGTATCTTTGTAGTTTGTGGTATTTCTATGTTTTGTTTTGTTTGGTTTGTTTGTTGTTGTTTTTTTGTCCAGTTGTAGTCAAGGAGTTGCTGAATTTAAAAAAGTGGCATCTTTGTGCACGGGACCATTGCTATCATGGTGTTGTTCACTGAAAAAGTGTTTAGAGGTCATAAGGTTCCCTCCTTTCACTGTCTAATATAGAATAAACTTTAAGCAAGGATTTAAAAAAAATGCAAATTCCACCTTTGGTTTGTCACACTTTACTGGTAACAGTCCCAATCTTACTGACACTGGAACTATATTTTCTGAGGTGTTACACATCCATATAGATGAAGATTATGCATATTGACCTGATAATTGTGGAGCTATTTTTGATTAATTTTGGGTATGTCTGTCTAGGCCAGCCACACCTCCCAGCATCCTATAGGCCTTAAGAGGATATATTGTAGGTCGTGTTTTATACCAGATTTGAATCTGGTCAAGAAGTGCAACCTATTTTAATCATAATTGATTTATGACCAAAATGGTACTGTTTGTTGGGCAGCCAGAGTTGTATTGTCTGCTGAGTTATTAAACATGAAAGAAGAATCGCCATTTCTCAGAAATGTCTCTTGAAGTACAGAGAGAATGCAGTGTGACTAGAGATCATCCTTGATTCAGTTCCCCACTCTGAGTCTTACTCTTGGGATTGCTTTAAGTTCACTTGAGAAAGCCCAATTTATGTGAGTGCTTAATTGGAAATAGCTGGCAAGAATCTTAGTCTTCCATTTCCTGAATGCAGATATTTTTTTTTGAAAGACTTTTGTTAACACTCTCTGTGCAGCCAGTCCTATAAAATAGTTTTGGTTTGGTTTTTTGGCAGAGCTTCAATCTAATTTTATGAAATGAAAGTGCTTTTCCTGAATTGCTGTGCATGATGAAAGAATATTGAAAAATGCCTGAACGTGAGGAAGATCAGCAGTGTTGTAAACAGCTCCCCAGTATCTAGAATCTTCTACACAGTCCCTAAAAGTTCCTTATTATTTCCAGCTCAGATTAGCTGACTGATGTGGCGTGACATGTTCAGTCCCTGTCACTTTGACACAGCTCAACTAATTCTTAAAGTACTTTAATTTTGTGCTGTCAGGACTCATCATCACTTGTGGTAGTGAAAAGGACAATGTTATTCTAGCAAGGCTGCATGAAGAAACAGCCCTAAAAGTGCAGCCTAGGTGCATTTTACAGCTAAATATCATGGGAATGAATCTGGGTCTATCTGCTCAATCATTCCTGATAATACCAGCTGAACTGGACCTCTGAATCCTGTACACTTCAGGCTGAAATTTAGCACTTTTAGTTTATATCGAGAAGCATAAAAATATAGAAAATGGCAACATTGTGCTATTATTATTATTATTATTATTAAAAGATCACTTGGAGACTAAGTGTCTTAGCATTTCTTTTTCTCTCTCTATAGTCTGTATGGTTGTACTCAGTTAATCAGTTTCTTGTCATTTTTAACCACAGCACTGCTGAATTTTCAATTGTGATTGATTGATCAGAGGTTGATTAATTTTCTATAACAACAGCTCTGAGGATAGATTCTGCCTCAAGTCAAGTTTATTTGTATAATGCTTTTAACAACAGACATTGTCACAAAGCAGCTTTACAGAAAATGACTTTAAACATAAGCTAATTTTATCCGTATTTTATCCTGATTTATCCCCAACGAGCAAGCCTGTGGTGACGGTGGCAAGGAAAAACTACCTCAGACAACATGAGGAAGAAATCTGGAGAGAAACCAGACTCAAAAGGGAACCCATCCTCACTTGGTGATAACAGATAGCATGATTATAAATAACTCACTTCTATAACTGTGTCTTACATAGTCACAAAGTCCATTCATCCATCCATTTTCTTCTGCTTATCCAAAGTGGGGTCGCAGTGGCAGCAGGCTAAGCAGGGTATTCCAGGCATCCCTCTCCCCAGCAATGCTTTCCAGTTCCTCTTGGGGGATCCCAAGGCACTCCCAGGCCAGATGAGATATATAAGCTCTCCAGCATGTTCTGGGTCTACCCTGAGGTCTCCTCCCACTTGGATGTGCCCAGAAAATCTCCAAAGGAAGGTGCCCAGGAGGCATCCTAATCAGATGCCCGAACCGCCTCAGCTGACTTCTTTTGACATTAAGGAGCAGTGGCTCTACTCCAAGATCCCTCCAGATGTCTGAGCTCCTCACCCTATCTCTAAGGGTGAGCCCAGCCACCCTACGGAGAAAGCTCATTTCGGCTGCTTGTATCCACGATCTCATCCTTTCAGTCACTACCCAAATCTCAGGACCATTTGGTGAGGGTTGGAACATAGATTGACTGGTAAATCGAAAGCTTTGCCTTCCGGCTCAGCTCCCTCTTCACCACGACGGACTGGTACAACGTCTGCATTACTGCTGATGCCACCCCAATCCACCTGTACATCTCACACTCCATTTTACCATCACTCGTGAACAAGACCCCGAGATACTTGAACTCCTTCACTTGGGGCAGCAACTCACTCCCAACCTGGAGGGAGCACTCCACTGTTTTCCGGCAGAGAACCTTGGCCTCAGACTTGGAGGTGCTGACTCTCATCCCAGCCGTTTCACTCTTGGCTGCAAACAATCCCAGTGCTCGCTGAAGGTCATGCTCTGAAGAAGCCAACAGAACCGCATCATTTGCAAAGAGCAGAGATGCAATTCTGAAATTCCCAAACTGGACACCCTCCTCACCCCAGCTGCACCTTGAGATCCCATCCATGAATATCACAAACAGGATCGGTGACAAGGGGCAGCCTTGGCAGAATCCAGCACCCACCAGGAATGTGTTTGACTTTGTGCTGAGAATTCGGACACAGCCCACACTTTGGTTGTACAAGGACCAGATGGCTCATAGCAACAGCCCTGATACCCAATACTCCCGCAGTGCCCCCCACAAGAGCCCCTGGGGGAAATGGTCGTAAGCCTTTTCCAAATCTACAAAACACATATAGACTGGCTGGTCATACTCCCATGAACCTCCCAACAACCCTGCCAGAGTAAAGAGCTGGTCCACCATTCCACAGCCAGGAAGGAATCTGCATTGTCCTCCTGAATCTGAGATTTGACAATTGGTCAGAGCCTCCTTTCCAGCACCCTGGAATAAACTTTCCCAGGGAGGCCGAGCAGTGTGATACCGCTATAATTGGAGCACACTCTCTGGTTCCCCTTTCTGAAAAATTCCCCTTTGAAGAATCACCACCTTAATGTGGTGGAGGGGTTTGGGTGTCCCGGTGATCCTGGGAGCTGTGTTGTCAGGGGCATCAGCCCCTGGTAGGGTCTCCCAAGGCAAATTGGTTCCAGGGGAGGAGCCAGACTAAGAGCAAAGAAGGAGCTGCAGCACCTCGCTTGGGAGCAGGAAACTGGGGCCTCCTCCTGGAGCCAGACCTGGGAGGGGAACTAACCAGTGAGTGTCTGGGGTGAACTCACCAGTGAGTGTCTGGGGTCTTGGCCTTAGCCCATGGGCACAGCCTGAAGAAATCACATGGAGCTGCAGCCATGTGAGCTCACCACCTGCAAGAACAAGCACCAGGGTCGGATACATTGTGATCCGGGTGGCAGACAAAGGCGGGAGCCTGGGTGTGCTGATCCTCGGCAGCGCAGATTAGTCACAAAGTATACCGGTAACTGTAACCAGGAAAGTCATTATAGTTTTAACATAAAGTCTGTTTTGTTGAAGTTATAAACTGTTCACTGATGGAAACTTGAGTGCAAAACTGTTGATGACAACTGCAGTCCTAAAGTTAGCAAGTCAACTGTGGTCCTCAGCCATAAATGTATTACTGTAAGTGTCCAGAGTCATCTTCCAAGTGCAACTCAAGGCAAATCACTGATATCTATTACACTCATTGTAATATATTATTGTTCCTGTTAGGGGTGGTGGAGGTGTGGTGAGATAAGGATCCAAAAGCAGAACACAGACAGTAATCTAATAAATAAGGTGATTTAATCCAGGGAAAAAAGGGTGTGGCAAAAAGGTAAACAAACAGGACAAAAACATAAATGGCAAAAATAGTCTAAAGAACTAGAGACCAGAGGTTTAAGCTGTGACACATGGAAAGTGGGGTGCATACGTCGCATGGTGAGTGGTAATGCCAGTCTGACGGAACATGGATTAATTACCTTGCTGATGAGGAGGGGTCCTGGATATCTGGGGGCCAGCTTACGGGAGACGGTTCTGAGTGGAAGATGGCATGTGGAGAGCATGACTCGCTGCCTCACCCGGTAGGTGGGTGCCTTAGAGCAGCGTTTGTCGGCCTGCCTCTTGGATGCTAGGGCAGAGTGAATGAGTCTTCTCCGGTCCAATGCCCATGTCCTCCTGCAGTGGCATATGAAGGTCTGGGCTGAGGGTACGGCGACCTCCTCCTCTTGGTTGGGGAAGAGTGGTGGTTGGTAACCTAGGGAGCACTGGAAGGGCGAGAGACCTGTGGCAGATGAAGGGAGAGTGTTGTGAGCGTACTCGACCCAAGGTAAGTACTTACTCCAAGAACCGGCATCCCTGGACACCATGCACCTGAGTGCCACCTCCAAATCTTGGTTTGCCCGTTCCACCTGGCCATTGGTTTGAGGATGGAACCCTGAGGAGAGACTACAGGAGGCCCCAATGAGTTGGCAGAAGGCCCTCCAGAACTGTGTAGTGAACTGAGGACCCTGGTCGGAGACGATGTCAGTGGGGAGTCCGTGTAGGTGGAAAATGTGAAGGATGAGTAATTCAGTGGTTTCTTTAGCTGTGGAAAGCTTGGGCTGAGGGATGA
Organism: Neoarius graeffei; assembly: GCF_027579695.1. NCBI lineage: Eukaryota > Metazoa > Chordata > Actinopteri > Siluriformes > Ariidae > Neoarius > Neoarius graeffei. Next base: position 31,649,611 of record NC_083592.1, read on the forward strand.
AATTGACTGTCTTGGAGAAACGGTCAATAACCGTGAAGGATACATGTGTTGCCACCTGAGTTGGGGAGTCCTGTGACGAAGTCCAGGGCGATGTGAGACCAGGGTCAATGAGGAGTCGGGAGGGGTCTTAGCAAGCTGGCAGGGGGTCGATTGGCTGTCTTGTTCTGGGCACATGTGTCACAGGCTGCCACAAACTCCTGGATGTCTTCCTTGATGGATGGCCACCAGAAGTGCTGTTGGATGAGCGCCAGGGTTCAAGCAGCTCCCGGGTGACAAGCCAACTTGGAGCCATGACCCCACTGCAGCACCTGGGTTTGCACAGAACAGGGAACAAATAGAAGGTTAGGTGGTATGTTGCTTGAGTTACCTTCTCCGGGGTCCTGCTACAGGGCCTTCTGCACTAATGTCTTCACCTCAAGTAGGGCGGCCCCCACCAGACAGCATAGAGGAAGGATGGTTTCGGGCGTACTAGACTCCTCCTGGCGGGCAGAGAATAACCTGGACAGGGTGTCGGGTTTGCCGTTCTTAGAGCCTGGGCGGTAGGAGAGCATGAATCGGAACCGGGAGAAGAAGAGAGACCATTGGGCTTGCCATGAGTTAAAGCATTTGGTGGACTTGAGGTATTCTAGGTTTTTGTGGTCGGTCCAGACAAGGAAGGGGAGATCTGACCCCTCGAGCCAGTGCCTCCACTCCTCCAAGGCTAGCTTGACAGCCAACAGCTCTCTGTCGCCGATGTCATTTTGTTCAGCAGGGGACAGCTGGTGAGAGAAGAAGGAGCAGGGGTGGACCTTGTTATCATTGGCCTTCTGGGAGAGAATGGCTCCAACTCCGGACTCGGAAGCGTCAACCTCCACGATGAACTGTTTGTTTGGCTAGGGTATGGTGAGAATGGGTGCTGTGGTGAACTTGCACTTGAGCATGGAGAAGACTTTCTCTGTTTCTTTCCCCCACTTGAATGGGGTCTTAATCGAGGTCAATGCAGTGAGAGGTCTGGCCACCGTGCTGAAGTCGCAGATGAAGCGGCTGTAGAAATTGGCGAATCCCAGGAAACTCTGGAGCTCTCGTCGCAAGGATGGGGTAGGCCAGTCAGCGACTGCCTCAAACTTGAGGGGGTCCATCTTGATCCTAGCCAGGGAGATGATGAACCCCAGAAATGAGACAGAGCCCTGGTGGAATTCGCTCTTTTCTGCCTTGACGAACAGCTTGTTTTCTAGCAGGCGCTGGAGGACCTGCCAGACATGGCCCCGATGTTCCTCCAGGGAGCGAGAGAAGATCAGGATGTCATCCAGGTACACAAAAATGAAGATGTTAAGAAAGTCCCTTAGGACGTCATTGACGAGTGCCTGGAAGACTGCGGGCATGATGGTCAGGCCAAAAGGGACCACGAGGTACTCATAGTGACCAATGGTGGTGTTAAAGGCCGTCTTCCACTCATCCCCCTCCCTGATCCTGACGAGATGGTAGGCATTGCGTAAGTCCAACTTGGAAAATATCTTGGCTCCCTGGAGTAGTTCAAAGGCTGTGGTCATGAGCGGTAGTGGTAGAATCCCGCCCCTGCTGGGGAGGAGGAAGGGTGGATGATCCCAGCTGCCAGAGACTCGGAGATGTACTTCTCCATGGCTTGCTTTTTGACGGGAGAGAGAGAGTAGAGTTGCCCTTTGGGTGGCACCATCCCAGGCAGGAGGTCGATTCCGCAGTCATAGGGTCTGTGAGGAGGGAGGGACACTGCTTGGGTCTTGCTGAAGATGAGTCTTAAGTCCAGGTATTCCAGAGGTGCGTGAGAGAGGTGGGGAAACTTGCTGGCTGAAGGCTGTGGTGGTTTGCCAGGAGGTAGAGCGGAGTTCTAGCAGGGAGCTAGGCAGGAATGGCTCCAGCCTAGGATGGTGTTGTCGGCCCAGTTAAGGTGGGGGTTGTGCTGCGTTAACCAGGGTAATCCTAGGATGATGGGTACGTGGGGGTCGTTCATGACATGAAGTTGGATGGTTTCTGAGTGGTTGCCAGAAATCCTCAGGGTGAGCGGGGCGATGGTGGTCAAGCCGGTGCCATTGAGTGTCAGGACAGTGAGAGAGACCTTGAGGGCGAGTAGCGGGATTCCCAGATGCTTGGTAGTGGCGGAGCAGATCAGGTTCCTGTCCACCCCTGAGTGGACGAGGGCCTGGAGATGGTGATGCTGGTTGTCATGGATGATGATGACAGGGAGTAACGGTCAATCAGCGGGGGGCTGGTTCTGAGCGTTGCACACCAGGGCCCCTCGATTCACTGTGGTCTCATTCCCTTTAGCAGGCAGGCTCGGCAGATGTGTCCTCGCTGACCGCAATAGGAAACAGGTCCCTGTGCTCTGCCAGCGCTGTCGTTCCTCCGCTGACACCCGTACCCGGTCTACCTGCATGGGTTTGACGGACGAGGCGGGAGGTGGAGAGGAGGTGAAGCTGGGGCGGGTCTTCTCTCTCCTCCGTTGCTGGAACCAGGCGTCAATATGGTTGGCGAGGTCCATGAGACTGGAGAGGTCCGACAGCAGTTCCCACGATACCAGTTCATCCTTAATGGGGTCGGACAAGCCATGCAGGAATGCGTTGACCTGGGTGCTCTCATTCCAACCACACGATGCCGCCAACATCCAGAACTTGATGGCGTAGTCCGAAGTAGACCGGGACCCCTGCCGCAGCTCCATGAGTTCCCTAGCTGCCTCCCGGCCGGGTTACAATTTACTATACTATACTTAAGTATTATTTTGGCAGATTTATATTGAATACTTATACGTTTACATTTCTAAGGAAAAAAACATACTTTTCACTCTTTAGATTTTTTTAATATATAGGAGTATACTATATATCAGTGGAAAAGGCTCAGTTTAGTATCCAGTCATTTCAGTTTAGGAAATAATCTGGTCCATCAGTGAAGAAAAATCTATCAACTAGAAGGGCTCAGTAGAGTGTATACCTCTGCCAAGCCACATATTTGGATTTGAATTAGAATCTAATCAATTGTTCCTTGCCCCATGGCCCATATTTCCTCAAAATTTCATCAAAATCCATTCACTACTTTTTGAGTTACACTGGGAAGAGAAAAACAAACAAACAAATAGGTGAAAACATAACCTCCTCTAACAAAGCTGGTAAAGGCAATAATCATGACAATTCATCATCAGCAGCAGCAATGCGACACAATGTAGTGAGTGCTGTAATTATCCATATGTGTTTAAAGATGAACAAGCAAAATGCTCTAGTAAGCAAAGATTTGTATAAAATTGAGCTGTCTCTTTTTCTTCCCTAGAAGGCATGAACTCCATCTATTTTGAAAAACTATATTAAGATAAGTTTTGAAATTTGCAAGCATTAGCTATATTTAACTAAGTTAAGCTGCTTTCTTTGCTAATACCAGGTTAGACTAGCATCGATAGCTAACAAAATTGGCTTGGCAGTACATCAGATTATAGCTAATGGTTAATATTGCAAACTTACAGAAACTGAATGAAGTTGTCAGACAAAACAGAGTAGTTGCTTTAAAGAAATTATCTTTTAGTGTTAGATAAGTAATAAAAGTTACTCAGTCCGCATGGGTTTCCTCCGGGTGCTCCGGTTTCTCCCACAGTCCAAAGACATGCAGGCTAGGTTAACTGGTGACTCTAAATTGACCGTAGGTGTGAATGGTTGTCTGTGTCTATGTGTCAGCCCTGTGATGACCTGGCGACTTGTCTAGGGTGTACCCCGCCTTGCGCCCGTAGTCAGCTGGGATAGGCTCCTGCAAACCTGTAGAACAGGATAAAGCGGCTAGAGATAATGAGATGAGATGAACTTCTTGGCTTTCATTTGAGCACTTATTTATTTTATTTTTTGAGTGGATACTTCCAGTTTTAATTGAATAAGATTTTGACACTTTCAAAAAACAAATCACTGGCAAGCTGCTGTGGTATAAGAGGAACAAAATATTTCAAGATATACTGGTAAAATAATCCACCTTGTGGCAGTAATGGCGACTATGCTTTGCACTGTGTCGTATCACCACCTTATTGTTGATTGTTTTCCCATAACAGCATGCTCCAGCATGTTCTCTTCCTTACATAAAAAAGATTAAGAAAACTAAACTCTACTGCATGTCTTCTTTCATACAGTCACATCGTATCATGTTTGCCATAAGTATTTTTGAAAGGGTCACATTAGTTACAGTGGTGCTTGAAAGTTTGTGAACCCTTTAGAATTTTCTATATTTCTGTATAAATATGACCTAAAACATCATCAGATTTTCACACAAGTCCTAAAAGTAGATAAAGAGAACCCAGTTAAACAAATGAGACAAAAATATTATACTTGGTCATTTATTTATTGAGGAAAATGAGCCAATATTACATATCTGTGAGGGGCAAAAGTATGTGAACCTTTGCTTTCAGTATCTGGTATGACCCCCTTGTGCAGCAATAACTGCAACTAAACATTTCCGGTAACTGTTGATCAGTCCTGCACACCGGCTTGGAGGAATTTTAGCCCATTCCTCCGTACAGAACAGCTTCAACTCTGGGATGTTGGTGGGTTTCCTCACATGAACTGCTCGCTTCAGGTCCTTCCGCAACATTTCGATTGGATTAAGGTCAGGACTTTGACTTGGCCATTCCAAAACATTAACTTTATTCTTCTTTAACCATTCTTTGGTAGAACGACTTGTGTGCTTAGGGTCATTGTCTTGCTGCATGACCCACCTTCTCTTGAGATTCAGTTCATGGACAGATGTCCTGACATTTTCCTTTAGAATTCGCTGGTATAATTCAGAATTCATTGTTCCATCAATGATGGCAAGCCGTCCTGGCTCAGCTGCAGCGAAACAGGCCCAAACCATGATACTACCACCACCATGTTTCACAGATGGGATAAGGTTCTTCTGCTGGAATGCAGTATTTTCCTTTCTCCAGACATAACACTTCTCATTTAAACCAAAAAGTTCTGTTTTGGTCTCATCCGTCCACAAAACATTTTTCCAATAGCCTTCTGGCTTGTCCACGTGATCTTTAGCAAACTGCAGACGAGCAGCAATGTTCTTTTTGGAGAGCAGTGGCTTTCTCCTTGCAACCCTGCCATGCACACCATTGTTGTTCAGTGTCCTCCTGATGGTGGACTCATGAACATTAACATTAGCCAATGTGAGAGAAGCCTTCAGTTGCTTAGAAGTTACCCTGGGGTCCTTTGTGACCTCACCGACTATTACACACCTTGTTCTTGGAGTGATCTTTGTTGGTCTACCACTCCTGAGGAGGGTAACAATGGTCTTGAATTTCCTCCATTTGTACACAGTCTCTCTGACTGTGGATTGGTGGAGTCCAAACTCTTTAGAGATGCTTTTATAACCTTTTTCAGCCTGATGAGCATCAACAACACTTTTTTCTGAGGTCCTCAGAAATCTCCTTTGTTCGTGCCATAATACACTTCCACAAACATGTGTCGTGAAGATCAGACTTTGATAGATCCCTGTTCTTTAAATAAAACAGGGCGCCCACTCACTCCTCATTGTCATCCCATTGATTGAAAACACCTGACTTTAATTTCACCTTCAAATTAACTGCTAATCCTAGAGGTTCACATACTTTTGCCACTCACAGATATGTAACACTGGATGATTTTCCTCAATAAATAAATGACCAAGTATAATATTTTTGTCTCATTTGTTTAACTGTGTTCTCTTTATCTACTTTTAGGACTTGTGTGAAAATCTGATGATGTTTTAGGTCATATTTATGCAGAAATATAAAAAATTCTAAAGGGTTCACAAACTTTCAAGCACCACTGTATGTTCAAACTACATATTAAATTTTGAAGCCAAAATTGTCTTGCATAGACACCTCTTTAAGAGGCAAGGAACTCCTTAAATGGCCAAAGAACCCTTGAAGAACCTGCTTGTGACTCAAAATATAGTCACAAGTTCCTACGAGTTTGAGGAATACAACATGCGTGTACCCCTGTCCATCGGTTATATTATAATTGGCTGATGTTATTGTAAACTCTCAGAGTGTGTAAATACCTGTGACAGTGGGAGAGCGCAGTGTCTAACACGTGCAGGACAGAGTTTAGCTGGAGGACAAATGTGGAGCCTGAGGCGCCGTTTACACATACCCGGGTATTTTTAAAAACGCAGACCTTTGCCTTCGTTTGTGCCTTTCATTTATACACAAACGTAGTTTTTTCCTCCGAAAACGATTCTTTCTAAAAACCCCGGCAAAAGTGGAGATTTTTTGAAAACTCCGTTTTGCGTTTGTGTGTAAAGAGACCAAAACTGAGTTTTAGGCAATCTTCGTGCCACAAAAGAGCGACCATTGTACATATGACAAGCATGGAAACACTTAGAGTAGCAGCATTTCTGTTATTAAGAGCTATATTCGCCTGTTTGCTTTTGAGAATAAAGCTCATAAAGCTCATTGACCAGCAGAGACGCATTAGGGCTCGGAGGGCAGCAATTGCGGAGCTTCTGGTGACCAAAAGAGCCCGACCGTACCACCGCCAGCGTCGGCGATTTTGGGTTCGACCTGGATGGACTGTTATCTGGTGGGAGAATTTCAAGAATGGCGTTGTCGTCCCGGAGGAATGGCAGGAAAATTTCAGAATGTCGCGATCCTCACTCCTGTCACTCGCAGAGTTGGTACATCCGTACATACAGGGTGAGTGTACTCACATGCGCGCTTCTGTCGATGTCGTCAAAAAAGTTGCCTGCACACTCTGGCGTAGTTTAACAGCTCTTGACAGCGTATTTATGCGGATCAATATAAACGTAATTTAAAAAAAAAAACGCAGCTGTGTGCACGAAGTTATTTTGGAAAACGGAGTATAGAAAATATGCGTTTTTAAAAATACCCCGGTATGTGTGGACAGCGCCTGAGAATCCAAGAAAAGAAAAAACAGTAGGGAAAAAATCTCTTTCAGGCCATTATTAAAAATGTTCTGTTTCCGGTCCACCGGCCGGGTGAGTGCCGTTTGTGCGGGTGAAATTTTTTTTTAACGCTGGTTTTCCGACATTTTTTCGGGTTCGTAAATCTAAAATTGAACTTGACATTTACACATTCCCAGGGCTTTCCACTAAGGCTCATACTAGCCAGCCATGACAAATAAGTAGCCGCCGGGGGGGGGGGGAGTCAGTAGTTTGCAATGTATAGCACTGCATCACTAATAATAAACTCCTGTGCACGCAGTTCCCAGGGTTAAATGTATTTTCCACAGACCATTTATTTATTCACTTTACTCAAATACAAAGTAAAATGGCAGTAAATCTTCTTTCTTTTCTTGCGTATTGCATCATGAGGCGTTCATGGCTTGTAAATCTCTTATTTTCGGTGCATGACACATTCACGCAACTGAGCATGCTATGAATTAACAATGACAACGGTCTGCAGTGGGGCTGCACAATTAAACACTCAGCGAACATTTCTCCATTTGTGTATGCAAATACACTCCAACAACTCAGTTTGGTTTCATTTACAACCAACGGTGTCTTTTGATGCCAGCACGTAATTGAACGAGAGAAGACTGGTTTACCGGAGACAAAATAAGCGTTACCTCTGCTTCTGTTCCCTCCGACACACTACTGCCTCCGCCGAGTGCGCGCGCACACACACCGCATGTAGGAGCTGCGGATGAGTTACTCTCCCTTGATCAACGAAGTCAGCGGGGAATTTGTGGTTATTATCGGTACAAACAGCGCGAATCACAACTTAAATGAGTGCAGTTCAGTTTGACATTATTGTCAGTCCGTTAGATAAACATTTAATTTTATTAAAATCGAAAATTAATATTTAGAGCCTGTGGGCTACAAAAATAATAGTCATTAAAGTAGCCGGCTGGACTTAATTGTGTAGTCGGCTGTATGGCCGGCAGCCGGCGCTTGTGGAAAGCCCTGTCGAATCAGCTCTGCGCATGCGCCGTGCGGCACAAAAAAATGGCAGCCACCATGAAGGAAGGAGATCCGGAGTTTTCAAACATTTGCTTAAGTGTGAAATCGCAAAATGGTATTCTAGCGAACAACAAAATAGTAAAGATTCAGAAAAACAAATCATTCAGTGATCATTTTAATAGTGTAATTTCATCCGAACTAGGCCTAACGCTCGATTTAGAACTACAAAAAGTCCGTGTGTCGGGCATTTTAAGTACCTTTTGTAAAAGTTTTGCAAATGTTGCAGTCAGCATTTAAAATGCTAACTTAAAGTTTTTGTACAAGTTTCAGTTGATTAAACTGTCATTTTATAAAATGTGTCTGCTTTTGTAATAAAAAGTACTGAAAGAAAAAGCAAACACAGCATTGCGATTTCTTATCCATCCATAAAAAAAAAAATCCCTCCCTCCCAACTGAAAATTTTTTTGCTCACTCGGTGGACAGGAAACGGATTTTTTTTTAAGGATGGCCTCACCCATCCATCCATGTTATTTTCCACAATTGTAAAGCAGAAGTAACTATAACTCCCAAGCTGTGTCTGATTCCTTCAGAAGCTTTATTGACTGCAGTAATTACAGTTACATCTCCCAACAAGACCGCACAAATGGATCCTTTATAGAGCATCTACACTCAAAGAGAACTCCAAACTCTTGTTTAATAGTATTATAGAAAAGGATATAAAATATATATATATATATATATATATATATATATATATATATATATATATGAGGCGGCACGGTGGTGTAGTGGTTAGCGCTGTCGCCTCACAGCAAGAAGGTCCTGGGTTCGAGCCCCGGGGCCGGCGAGGGCCCTTCTGTGTGGAGTTTGCATGTTCTCCCCGTGTCCGCGTGGGTTTCCTCCGGGTGCTCCGGTTTCCCCCACAGTCCAAAGACATGCAGGTTAGGTTAACTGGTGACTCTAAATTGACCGTAGGTGTGAGTGTGAATGGTTGTCTGTGTCTATGTGTCAGCCCTGTGATGACCTGGCGACTTGTCCAGGGTGTACCCCGCCTTTCGCCCGTAGTCAGCTGGGATAGGCTCCAGCTTGCCTGCGACCCTGTAGAACAGGATAAAGCGGCTAGAGATAATGAGATGAGATATATATCAGATACAACCCCAATTCCAAAAAAGTTGGGACACTGTAAAACAAATAAAAACAGAATGTGAAGATTTGCAAGTCATAGAAATTGTTATGAATGACGAGATGTGGTGAGTTAGGATCCAAAAGCAGAAACACAAACCAGAAAATCCAATGAATAAAAAAAAAGATTTAATTGAAGTCCAAAAAAGTAGGTGAACAAAATTGGTAAAATAGTCCAGACAAAAATGAGGTAGACAAAGACAAAACACTGGTATGAAAAAACATGAAAAATAGTCCTGACAAAAACTGGAGACAAAAAACGTGGCACAAAAAACATGAAGAAAAGACAAAATGTGAGTGCAAAAAAACTGTGGCAAAAACTAGGCAAAACAGAGAGCAAAAATCCAGGAAACAGTAATGGCACAGACACAACGTGAAAAACAGACAAGAATTTCTGGCAAAGTCCTCTTCTGAGAACGGCTTATTTATACACAGCAGAGCAGACCAGGAAGTGAATGCCGTCAAGATGGAAGTCCCGTCCCGGGTCAGGATTGCGCTGAGCTTGGAAATAATAAATCTCCGGAGTGGAAATCCGGGGCGGATCATGACAAGAAATAAATCATATTTCATTGAAAATAGTACAAAGACAACATATCAAATGTGGAAACTGAGAACTTTTATTGTTTTTTGAAAAATATATGCTCATTTTGAATTTGATGTCAACAACACATTTCAGAAAAGTTGTGACAGGAGCAACAAAAGACTGAAAAAGTTGTGTAATGCTCAGAAAAAACCTAATTAGGTTAATTAGCAACAGGTCAGTAACATGATTGTGTCTAAAAAGAGCATCCCAGAGAGGCGGAGTCTCTCTGAAGCAAAGATGGGGAGGGGTTCACCGCTCTGTGAAAGACTGCGTGGGCAAACAGTGCAACAATTTAAGAATAACGTTCCTCAATGTAAAATTGCAAAGAATTTGGGGATCACATCATCCATGGTACATAATATCATTAAAAGATTCAGAGAACCTGGAGAAATCTCTGTATGAAAGAAATAAGGCTGAAAACTGACATTGGATGCCTGTGATCTTCAGGTCCTCAGGAGACACTGCATTAAAAGCAGACACGTGTCTGTAGTGGAAATCACTGTATGGGCTCAGGAACACTTCAGAAAACCACTGTCTGTGAAAATATTTCATTACTACATGGGCCAAAAACTTATTTAAAATGGACTGAGGCGAAGTGGAAAACTGTTCTGAGGTCTGATGAGTAAATTCAAAGTAGAAATTCTTTTTAGAATTCATAGACACCACGTCCTCCAGGCTAAAGAGGAGAGGGACCATCTGGCTTGTTATCAGTGCACAATTCACAAGCCAGCATCTGTGATGGTATGAGGGGGCATTAGTGCATATGTCATGGGTAGCTTGTACATCTGAGAAGGCATGATTAATGCTGAATGATATACCGTATACACATTTCAGAGCAATATGCTGCTCATCCAGACAAAATCTTTTTCAGGGAAGACCTTCCTTCTTTCAGCAAGAAAATGCCAAACTGCTTCCTACACATATTAAAACTGCATGGCTCTGTAGTAAAAGAGTCTGGGTGCTAAACTGGCCTGCCTGCAGTCCAGACCTATCTCCCATTTAAAACATTTGACACATTATGAAGCGCAAAATATGACAAAGGAGACCCTGAACTGTTGAGCAACTGAAATTGTATATCAGGCAAGAATGGGACAACATTTCTCTTTCAAAACTACAGCAACTGGTTTCCTCAGTTCCCAAATGTTTTCAGAGTATTGTTAAAAGTAGAGGTGATGCAACACAGTGGTAAACATGCCCCTGTCCCAAATTTTTTGAAATGTGTTGCTGACATCAAATTCAAAATAAGCATATATTGTTCAAAAAACAAAATTTCTCAGTTTCAACATTTGATACGTTGTCTTTGTACTATTTTCAGTGAAATACAAGGTTTCCAAGATCTGCACATTGTCATATTCTGATATTCTGTTTTTATTTACAGTTTACACAGCAGTATATATATATATATATATATATATATATATATATATATATATATATATATATATAAAACCCCGATTCCAAAAAAGTTGGGACAAAGTGCAAATTGGAAATAAAAACGGAATGCAATGATGTGGAAGTTTCAAAATTCCATATTTTATTCAGAATAGAACATAGATGACATATCAAATGTTTAAACTGAGAAAATGTATCATTTAAAGAGAAAAATTAGGTGATTTTAAATTTCATGACAACAGCACATCTCAAAAAATTTGGGACAAGGCCATGTTTACCACTGTGAGACATCCCCTTTTCTCTTTACAACAGTCTGTAAACGTCTGGGGACTGAGGAGACAAGTTGCTCAAGTTTAGGGATAGGAATGTTAACCCATTCTTGTCTAATGTAGGATTCTAGTTGCTCAACTGTCTTAAGTCTTTTTTGTCGTATCTTCCGTTTTATGATGCGCCAAATGTTTTCTATCGATGAAAGATCTGGACTGCAGGCTGGCCAGTTCAGTACCCGGAACCCTTCTTCTACGCAGCCATGATGCTGTAATTGATGCAGTATGTGGTTTGGCATTGTCATGTTGGAAAATGCAAGGTCTTCCCTGAAAGAGACGTCGTCTGGATGGGAGCATATGTTGCTCTAGAACCTGGATATACCTTTCAGCATTGATGGTGTCTTTCCAGATGTGTAAGCTGCCCATGCCACACGCACTAATGCAACCCCATACCATCAGAGATGCAGGCTTCTGAACTGATCGCTGATAACAACTTGGGTCGTCCTTCTCCTCTTTAGTCCGAATGACGCGGCGTCCCTGATTTCCATAAAGAACTTCAAATTTTGATTCGTCTGACCACGGAACAGTTTTCCACTTTGCCACAGTCCATTTTAAATGAGCCTTGGCCCAGAGAAGACGTCTGCGCTTCTGGATCATGTTTAGATGCGGCTTCTTCTTTGAACTATAGAGTTTTAGCTGGCAGTGGCGGATGGCACGGTGAATTGTGTTCACAGATAATGTTCTCTGGAAATATTCCTGAGCCCATTTTGTGATTTCCAATACAGAAGCATGCCTGTATGTGATGCAGTGCCATCTAAGGTCCCGAAGATCATGGGCACCCAGTATGGTTTTCCGGCCTTGACCCTTACGCACAGAGATTCTTCCAGATTCTCTGAATCTTTTGATGATATTATGCACTGTAGATGATGATGTGTTCAAACTCTTTGCAATTTTACACTGTCGAACTCCTTTCTGATATTGTTCCACTATTTGTCAGCGCAGAATTAGGGGGATTGGTGATCCTCTTCCCATCTTTACTTCTGAGAGCCGCTGCCACTCCAAGACACTCCAAGAAGCATGAAATTTCAAAATGTCTCACTTTCGACATTTGATATGTTGTCTATGTTCTATTGTGAAGAAGAAATTCTCCGATGGAAACACTGCTTGCAGAAGTGTTTAGACTTAAATGGAGGATATGTAGAGAAATAGCTTTGTTATTTTCATAAATAAAGTTTTTTTTCAATTTGTCTTAGAACTTTTTGACTTGCACACAAGGGTAAGTCAAAAAGTTCTAAGCCAAATTGAAAAAAATCTTTATTATATATATATATATATATATATATATATATATATATATATATATATATATATATATTGTGTGTGTGTGTGTGTGTGTGTCCAGGGTGTAATACCACCTCAAGTCCACAGTTCCAGGGATAGACTCTTGATCATCCACAACTCTGAACTCTGAGCAGGGTGTACCCTGCCTCTCGCCCATAGTCAGCTGGGATAGGCTTCAGCTTGCCTGCGACCCTGTAGGACAGGATAAGCAGCTACAGATATCAGATGGATGGATGGATTCCTGTTCTTGGCTGGCAGGAGTGGAACCCAATGTGATCTTCTGCTGTTGCAAACTGAGATGCTTTTCTGCTCACCACGGTTGATAAATAAAGGCTACTTCTTCTTCTCCTGTAAAGAGTTGCTATATCCTTCCTGGCAGCTCGAACCAATCTGGCCATTTTCTTCTTACTTCTCTTATCAACAAGGCGTTTCCACCCACTTAACTGTGACTCACTCAAAGTTTTTTGTTTTTCGCACCATTCTGTCTAAACTCTAGAGACTGTTGTGTGTGAAAACCCCAGTAGATGAGCAGTTTCTGAAATACTCAATCCAGTCCATCTGGCACCAACACCCATGCCACAGTGAAAGTCACAGAGATCACAATTTTTCCCATTCTGATGTTTGAAGTGAACATTAACTGAAGCTCTTGGTTTGTGTTTGCATGATTTTATGCAATGTGCTGCTGTCGACGGATTGGCTAATTAGATAACTGTATAAAACAGCAGGTGTATGGGTGTTCCTAATAAAGTGGCCGGTGAGTGTAAATCTTTAAGTAATATCTATGTTTATTACTCCTTTATTACTTCATTCCTGTTTCTTCCTCTTTGCAGGCTTCATTTGGCTTTAGTTCTTTGAAATATAGCCCATTGTTTTAAACAGGCACTATGGATTACCAAAAATCGGCTGCAGTTATGTGGACACTTGTGTAAAGACAAGGAACTGTATCACAATATAGAGCTTGTTCAGTGTAGGTATAATGCACGTGTGTGAATTATTCTTCTATTCAGCGTGAATGAAAACAGAAAACAGGTTACACACACGTTCTGATTAAGAGCTTTCATTTCTTTGCAAAACAGCTGTGGGTATACACACACACACACGTGCATGCATGCATGCATACAAACATGCATACATGCACTTTCTTGACTTCCTGCCACAACTTGCATGTCCCCACGTGCACAAAAGTACCTTTAGATCCTGTCAGCTTCTTAGAAAGGGTTCCTGTCTTTCTAGTAGAATGTGCTTATTTGTGTGCAGGGACCTAATTAGAGTCAGGCTATAGACTACGGTTTCTTGTCTAACAAACAAGACGTCATCCAACCATTTAAACAACATTATTAACATTATTTATTCAATCATTCCAAAAGTTTTCAATTCCTATTAAACAACACTTTAATAGGAACATCAATAAACCTGCTCATTCATGCAGTTATTCAATCTGCCAATCATGTAGTGACAGCGCAGTACATAAAATCATGCGGGTACAGGTCATGCAGATTTTGTTTAAAACCTAGAGACTGTTGCATGTGAAAATCCCAGGAGATTCTGGGTGCAGCTTCTGAAAACCTTAAACCAGCTCATCTGGCACCAACAGCAATGCCAGTAACTGACAGTCAGAAAGTGCAGTTTACAGAAATTTTCCTCTCAGAGATAGTAACTGTTTCAGTGAACTGTACCTTTCTATTCACAACCACACCATCACAGGCTAAAGTCCTCTTGCATATGGTTCACAAAAGACAAATTATGCATTTAAATGTGAAAGCCCTGGTCTGTGGTTCTTCAAGCATCCTAGCTAGGAGTTCTCATCAACGAAATATTTTCAGTCTTAGTTCTAGGACCCCTACACTGCAGTTCTGTGTTTTCCGTTTTCGAAAGCACCTGATTCAACATATCAGTTAATAATGAAGCCTTGTGTGTGTTGAATCAGATGTTGGACCAGGGAAAATAAACAGAAAGCTGTGCAGGGGTTCTTTTGGTCGAAGAGTCAAGAGCGCTGCTCTAAGTTGTGTTTAACTCTGATAAGTAAAAAACAGGGAATGGTGTGAGCTCTGTTAGTCATGGGTTCTTCAGGAATTCAAGATGGTCACAACATTAGATGGGAAGGCGTCAATCTAATATCCATCAATAGCTTGGCAATTCAACTAACAGGGTTAAGCAATGCATTATGATATTAGTCCCACTGATGGCATAATAAGAGTGATATGGAGAAAATTATTACACATACACGTGCAGGTGCAGTTTATAACCCTCCCAGGTTGATGTTTCCTCTGAATAGCAGATGTGATAAAAAGAAGAGTTATCACCCACTAAACGTTATACTTACAGTTCTGTAGTGTTTCCTTTTGTGTAACTTTGAATGGATAATGTGTGCTCTGTCGATCTACTTTTAGTTTTTTCTCCAAAGGCAATTTTGAAGGAAAAGGATGATACAGTGAATAAGCCACCTCATATATTTTGGGTGGAAAATTAAGATCATACTGTATACAGTGTCTTGCAAAAGTATTCATCCCCCTTGGTGTTTGTCCTGTTTTGTTGTATTATAAGCTGGAATTAAAATGGATTTTGGGGGGGTTAGCACCATTTGATTTACACAACATGCTGACAACTTTAAAGGTGAAAATTGTTGTTTTATTGTGACACAAACAATAATTAAGATAAACAAAACCATAAATCTGGAGTGTGCACAGGTATTCACCCCCTTTCGTATGAAACCCCTAAATAAGAGCTGGTCCAACCAATTCACTTCATAAGTCACATAATTAGTTGATTAAGAGCCACCTGTATGCAATCAAAGTGTCACATGATTTGTCACATGATGTCTGTATAACTCAACCTGTTCTGGAAGGACCCTGACTCTGCAACACTACTAAGCAAGCAACACAAAAACCAAGGAGCACTCCAAGCAGGTCAGAGACAAAGTTGTGGAGAAGTATAAATCAGGGTTGGGTTATAAAAAATATCCCAAACTTTGAATATCCCAGGGAGCACCATTAAATCCATTATAGCAAAATGGAAAGAATATGGCACCACTACAAACCTGACAAGAGAAGGCCACCCACCAAAACTCACAGACCGGGCAAGGAGGGCATTAATCAGAGATGGAACAAAGACACCAAAGATAACACTGAAGGAGCTGCAAAGATCCACAGCAGAGATGGGAGTATCTGTCCATAGAACCACTTTAAGCTGTACACCCCACAGAGTGGGGCTTTATGGAAGAGTGGCCAGAAAAAATTCATTGCTTAAGAAAACACGTTTGGAGTTTGTCCAACAGCATGTGGCAGACTCCCCAAACACATGGAAGAAGATTCTCTGGTCAAATGAGACTAAAATTGACCTTTTTGGCTATCATGCGAAATACCATGTGTGGCACAAACCCAGCACCCTGAGAATACCATTTCTTCAGTGAAGCTTGGTGGTGGCAGCATCATGCTGTGGGGATATTTTTCATCTGCAGGGACAGGAAAGCTGGTCAGGACTGAAGGAAAGATGGATGGCACTAAATACAGGGCAATTCTGGAGGAAAAGCTGTTTGAGTTGGCCAAAGGTTTGAGACTGGGATGAAGGTTCACATTCCAGCAGGACAATGATCCTAAACATACTGCTAAAGCTACACTGGAGTGGTTTAAAGGGAAACATTCAAATGTCTTGGAATGGCCTAATCAAAGCCCAGACCGCAATCCAATTGAGAATCTGTGGCATAACTTGAAGATTGCTGTACACCAATGCAACCCATCTAACTTGAAGGAGTTGGAGCAGTTTTGCCTTGAGGAATTGGCAAAAATCCCAGTGGCTAGATGTGCTAAGCTAATAGAGACATACCCCAAGAGACTTCATTGCAGTAAAAGGTGGCTCTACAAAGTATTGATTTTAGGGGGGTGAATACCTATGCACACTCCAGATTTCTGTTTTTTCAACTTAATTATTGTTTGTGTCACAACAAAACAACAATTTTCACCTTTAAAGTGGTAGGCATGTTGAGTAAATCAAATGGCACTAACCCTCCAAAAATCCATTTTAATTCCAGCTTGTAATGCAACAAAACAGGACAAACACCAAGGGGGATGAATACTTTTTGCAAGACACTGTATGGGGGCATTTCACTCTGTGTAATCACCTCTCATGACATGTACTGTGTGTATCTACAGTCTGGGCTATGGAGCCTCATATCTTCATATCGTTCCGTATATTTTTCTTAGAACCATTGGTGGTGCTGTTGTTGTATTAGCTCCCGCAAAAGTCCAAAATAATCCATGTTAAGACTGTTTTTCAAACAACAGATATTCTGATGTAGATGCCAAAAATTAACCCTGATACTGATCTCTTTTTCATCTTTAAAAGACAGGCTTAACCCATTTATACTACCCATCCATTATCAGATTTCTGTTCAATTTGCATTTGAAGGTTGTACATTTTTCTTAGACTTAATTAATTATACAGAAATTCAGAAATTATGCAGAAATTGGATGGTATTGCATAGAATTAGAAAACCTGTTTGTAAACATCATCCCAGTAAAATCCCCACATCTCTAAAAAAATTTTATTGTTTCAATATTTTATATGATGTTCAATATGAAAACGTATATCAGGTAAATGTGTCTGTGCTGTCCCTCAATAGTTAACTGTAGCTAAGCAGCTGGCTAATGTACTATAAGCTAGGAAACTACCAATCAGGTTAGCTAGGATGTGACATTTCCTCAAATCAAATTTCCTTCATTCTTTGAACTTTCAACTCCACTAAGTTTAGTTGCATATTATGACACCACTTGAATGTTTTATATCAAAATAAAGGGCCATAGTTTCAACAAGCTTCTTTCCTTATCTGATCAGGAAGCTGAAAGGATGTTGATCATGATGCTGTTGATTATGATGCTGTGTGTGTGTGTGTGTGTGTGTGTGTGTGTGTGTGTGTGTGTGTGTGTGTGTGTGTGTGTGTGTGTTTAATAAATACTTACTACTTAATAATTTACTTAATTACTTTATAAATAAATTACTTCTATTGCATGTATTTGTTCTTGACAGGTGTGCTGAGTTCAAACCTGAAGAGTCAAACTGAAACTAAGTCTAGCTCAACAGTGGCAGTCAAAAGTTTGTAGACCCCTACTCATTCAGAGGTTTTTCTGTATTGGGACTATTTTCTACATTGTAGAACAATACTGAAGACATCAAAAGTATGCAGTAACATCTGGAACATATATGGAATTATCTCATTATCTCTAGCCACTTTATCCTTCTACAGGGTCGCAGGCAAGCTGGAGCCTATCCCAGCTAACTATGGGCGAAAGGCGGGGTACACCCTGGACAAGTCGCCAGGTCATCACAGGGCTGACACATAGACACAGACAACCATTCACACTCACATTCACACGTACGGTCAATTTAGAGTCACCAGTTAACCTAACCTGCATGTCTTTGGACTGTGGGGGAAACCGGAGCACCCGGAGGAAACCCACATGGACACGGGGAGAACATGCAAACTCCTCACAGAAAGGCCCTCGCCGGCCACGGGGCTCGAACCCGGACCTTCTTGCTGTGAAGCGACAGCACTAACCACTACACCACCGTGCCGCCCATTAAACAACTAAAAACATTAAAATATAGACAACATACTGTATAGACAATTACAGAAATGCTAAAAATATCCTGTTTACAATTTATACTCAAAAATGAGTCTATTTACATAAGAATTCTTAAATCTATTGGAATTTATTTGAGGGTGATGGCTACTGCTTTTCCTTAAGTTATATGATGTTTCTTTCCTTTTTGGTAAAATAACAGCTGGGACGAATCTAAATTACATTTCTTAAAAAGATTAATATCTCCTTTCTCTAAAAGATTATGAACATTTACTTTATTTGATCTATATTTCCTTTCATAACATCTGTCTAAAAATTTTGAATTTGTATCAGATCTGAATCAGAAGCACCATAAGTAGAGTCCATACAAAAAATTAGGCAAAACTAAAGTATTAAAAAGTCGATCTACCTCTAACTGAGAAAAACCTTCATTTCTGAATGACCTAATTACTGTACAAACATGATGTTGTCACCTGGAATGCTTTTCAGTTAACAAGTGTGCCTTGTCAAAAGTTAATTAGTGCAATGTCTTACCTTCTTAATGTGTTTGAGATTAAAGAGTAAATAATAAATAATAAAAAATACTGTAAATAGCTCTATTCCACAACTGTAGTAATCGATATTATGTCAAAAACCGCTCAACTAAGTAAACAGAAACGGCATCCATCATTACTTTAAGACATAAAGTATCTTATAATTAATATAAAGATAAAGAAAAACTAGAATTCAAAGGTGTGTCCAAACTTCTGACTGGTACTGTATGTGTATATTGGTGCTTTCAATATAAAATACTGAAAAGCTACAAAATACAACTTGAAGACAAATGAAAAAAGTGTATGTTCTGTTCATATGGTACGGCGAATGAAAATCCATTTTAATGCTGTTGGCACCAGAGGCGCAAATGTACAACAGTTATGAAACGTGACGCTTTTGCTAATTTGAAAACCACAGTCCTCCTCCTTTTGCTTGCATTTTTGCAGGTGTTACCAAGGTTAGATATGTTTTTACACAAGCAAACGTTTAATAAATCAGGGCTTGAATATTTCTACCCAACATTTTGTCAACCCTGTTTGAGATTAACATGACAATATATTTGCATAAAATTCAAGTGTCCTTGAATTTTATGTTAAATAAGGGCTGTAACATACAGTAATTGAAGTTTAATTAGATCTTTCCATTAAGCTAACTGCATTAGTAAATGGCCTTAACCTATAATGTATAATATGGCATGCTCATTTAAACAATTTCTCACACCTTGGAGACTGATATGAGTTCATTATCAACTGGTTGCTGGTTTTTGGTTTCTTAAAAAGTGTCTTTAATATTCATAAAACGTATCCATGTGACCAATTTTGTACAAATATAAAACGTGTGTCTGTAAGAAGTGTAAGTTTCAAGGTTTCTGCATAAAGTCCTACTATTTTTTAAGCACCTGGTTTCAGATTAAATTTAGTGTCTGTGTCAAAGTGAAGGACACTGGATAGGAGTAAGTTGACAAGGAGTTGAGCTCAGTTGTAAATCATGTATACTTGAATTTTCTTTTTATGCATTTTAGACTTATGGGATCAATGTATCACCAACTTTCTGGGGATATGGGGGGAGGCAGGCATGACATCTACACTACCGTTCAAAAGTTTGGGGTCACCCAGACAATTTTGTGTTTTCCATGAAAAGTCACACTTTTATTTACCACCATAAGTTGTAAAATGAATAGAAAATATAGTCAAGACATTTTTCTGGCCATTTTGAGCATTTAATCGACCCCACAAATGTGATGCTCCAGAAATTCAATCTGCTCAAAGGAAGGTCAGTTTTATAGCTTCTCTAAAGAGCTAAACTGTTTTCAGCTGTGCTAACATGATTGTACAAAGGTTTTCTAATCATCCATTAGCCTTCTGAGGCAATGAGCAAACACATTGTACCATTAGAACACTGGAGTGATAGTTGCTGGAAATGGGCCTCTATACACCTATGGAGATATTGCACCAAAAACCAGACATTTGCAGCTAGAATAGTCATTTACCACATTAGCAATGTATAGAGTGGATTTCTGATTAGTTTAAAGTGATCTTCATTGAAAAGAACAGTGCTTTTCTTTCAAAAATAAGGAAATTTCAAAGTGACCCCAAACTTTTGAACGGTAGTGTAATTCAGCCCTTTGCATAGTGTGGTATAAGAGTAGAGGTATAAATCCTACCTTATCAGGTTTAAAGTGCTCCAGCACTTTATATTTCTGAAAATGGCACTGTAACTTTAAGGTTATAGTGCAGATGGCATTAGTACTCTCAAGTGGTGTATCTGTCTAAGATTTAGCTCTGTTTTTGGAAGATTGTGAGGTTGGAGCCAGATGCCAGAGCATCAATGCCAGAGCATCTATCACTGGAAACCCAAAGAGCCTTATTTCCCCACTATTGATTAGAATGGTGGCCCGTAAGTGCAAAACACATTATCAATTAACCAAAAATGCAACAAAATAGCAAATTCAGAAACAAATTAGCATTAACTCATCTCATCTCATCATCTCTAGCTGCTTTATCCTGTTCTACAGGGTCGCAGGCAAGCTGGAGCCTATCCCAGCTGACTACGGGCGAAAGGTGGGGTACACCCTGGACAAGTCGCCAGGTCATCACAGGGCTGACACATAGACACAGACAACCATTCACACTCACATTCACACCTACGGTCAATTTAGAGTCACCAGTTAACCTAACCTGCATGTCTTTGGACTGTGGGGGAAACCGGAGCACCCGGAGGAAACCCACACGGACAGAACATGCAAACTCCACACAGAAAGGCCCTCGCCGGCCACGGGGCTCAAACCCGGACCTTCTTGCTGTGAGGCGACAGCGCTAACCACTACACCACTGTGCCGCCCAGCATTAACTCAAAACAGAAAAGGCAGGTTCTTATGCTACGGTCACACTACAGCTCACGATGGGTTTGTGAATACTTGGTGATGAAAACTTGGTAGCATCACCATCAATTGTGTGGTGCATGGTGAATGTTCTCTGAGCTTCGCGAGTTTTTTTTTTGGTGTGTCTCCGCCTTGTGAGTGGCCAAAAACGCCGTGAAAATTATCAATGCACACATTGAAATTTGGTGGTGATGTTTTCTTCGGCGAACTAAGCAGCGAATACTTGCAGATGGACTTGGGCACGCTTCCCGAAGCTCGGGGAAGCATCACCACCAAACGCCTCATTTTCATCAATAACCCATCACAAAACATCACAAGCTGTAGTGTGACCATAGCCTTATTGAACATCACTTGCTTGTTGCTAATTGGACATAGCCTCCATGTGACTCACACAATGATAGAGATATTTGTTTGAGGATATAATTTCAGAAAACCGAGTTGTCTGAGTGTGGTAGGGTAGCTTCAACAGGTGACGTAAAATTACTGATCAGGAGAGCCTTATGAAAAGCAGCAAGCAGATGTGCAAGCGAAGATAAGTTTCAAGGATTTAACTGAAACTAGCCAAAACAAATTGCAAGCATGCCAAACAAATAACTCTATCACACAAGGAAAAAGAATTGCACTTTTGCAGTTTGTTATCAAGCCTTGTTGCTGGGCAGCACGGTGGTGTAGTGGTTAGCACTGTCGCCTCACAACAAGAAGGTTCTCGATTCAAGCCCAGTGACCGATGGGGGCCCTCCTGTGTGGAGTTTGCATGTTCTCCCCGTGTCTGCGTGGGTTTCCTCCAGGTGCTTCAGGTGGGGTTTACATTAGACCGTATCAGTGGATCATCAGGTTAACGTTTTTAAAACGATTAGTGTGCACACAGCAACGCCAATACACGATTAGCGTGCACACAGCAACGCCAATACACGGATACACTCGGCTCCGCAGGCATCCTGCGCTCCAAATCACTCCGCCCTGAACAGCGAGTGCCCTCTGGAGGGTGCGCACTCCGGCCCTGCGCAGCTCACAGAGCGCGCGAGTGGAGCGCACAAACAGTGATTTGGGACTGAGCCACTGTGTGTGTGATCTCAGTGCATGTCAGGCATGCGCGTCACTTACCACTTGCAAGTGGAAGGATGGCAAGCCTAAAGACAATCATAACTACACAATGGGCAGTATTTGCATCAGTATTTGCAGTATTTTCATACTTTTATACTCTTTAATGAAAGGTGATACAAGGCGGAAGTCCGCGCCGTTTTTCAGCAGTCGCGTCACATGACCAACGCCAGCGAATCAGGAAGGTGGATGTCACAGTGACGTTGTCCAATGACGACGCCAGCTAGAGCTCAGCACAGCGTATCTGCGTATTCTCAATGTTTAAACAGCACCGGACCAGACACGATCTGGATTGAATACGTGGACCCTGGCGGATTCCCGTTTCCCGGCGTTTCCAGGCGTTTTAATGTAAACGGACAGTGCATCCACGAAGAAAATGAGACAGATACGGTCTAATGTAAACTTGGCCTCAGTTTCCCCCACAGTCCAAAGACATGCAGTTAGGTTAACTGGCTACTTTAAATTGCCCATAGGTGTGAAAGGGCAGAAAGGAACTTGCCACCCTGCTGCTGCAATTCTAGCCAAGTCAACCAAACATGGTTTGGGTTCAGCAGTGATGACGACAATCAAGACTTGTTCGTCTTGCAGGAACAACTAAATGCAATGTTACTTATTATATTGAGGAGTAATTATTTATAGTAAATAATTCTTCCAGCTTCCTTGAGCTGGGCTTTCAGTGTTTGCGTGTTATAAAACATGCTATAAAAGTATCAGTAGATTCATTTAGATATATAATTCCTCTAACTCTAAACATCCTCTTGTTCTGTTTTCTGTAAGTTCTCAGACTGATGCGTGCTGTAGCCAGTCAGCAACTAAACATTTGATGTCCAGTACGGGTCTCCTTTATTGAATTAATGTTGATGTCTTTCTGAATGTTGTGTATTCACATTTGATTTGCTGTTTTTGATTTACTGTTGGGCGGCACGGTGGTGTAGTGGTTAGTGCTGTTGCCTCACAGCAAGAAGGTCCAGGTTTGAGCCCCGTGGCCGGCAAGGGCCTTTCTGTGCGGAGTTTGCATGTTCTCCCCGTGTCCGTGTGGGTTTCCTCCGGGTGCTCCGGTTTCCCCCACAGTCCAAAGACATGCAGGTTAGGTTAATTGGTGACTCTAAATTGACCGTAGGTGTGAATGTGAGTGTGAATGGTTGTCTGTGTCTATGTGTCAGCCCTGTGATGACCTGGAGACTTGTCCAAGGTGTACCCCGCCTTTCGCCCGTAGTCAGCTGGGATAGGCTCCAGCTTGCCTGCGACCCTGTAGAACAGGATAAAGAGGCTAGAGATAATGAGATGAGATTTGCTGTTGAGTTTTTACTTTTGTTGTACTGTATATGTTTTTTGTACTTGGTATGGTCTTCTGTAAACTAGCGCAGGTCTAGGTAGTCAATCACAGGTCTGTTAGTGCTAACTTTGTGTAACACTGAAAGGTTGGGTGTCTGTTTGAAAGCTTGTGGTGTCTGGATTTGCCATGTTAGGGGGAGACCTAAATAATCGGGTAGGAACTGGAAACAAATGATTTAGGAGAAAAATGGAAGTGATTGTCAGCTTCATTTTAGGTGAGAGGGAGTGTGTGAATGTTTGTGGCCATAGTACCCTGCGATGGACTGGCGTTCCATTCAGGTGAATTCCTGCATCAGTGTTCCCAGGATACGCTCCAGATCCAACGTGACCCCACTTCAGAATAAAGCAGTTACTAAATATGAATGAATTAGTGAATTAATAAGTTGTGGGACAAACTTGTATCTTAATGAACAAAACTTAAATTGTCATGTATTGCACTTTTTGCAAATCCCTTTTAATCAGTGACATCTGGGTATCCCAGTCTGGGTATCTTCTGTGGTTTAGCCATTTTCATGTCCTGCTGGCTTTATTGGGTTTTTGCCTTCAGGTTTACCTTCAGTAAGTGAAATGCATGACCATGTGTCAACAGTCATATCTCATCTCATCTCTCATTATCTCTAGCCGCTTTATCCTGTTCTACAGGGTCGCAGGCAAGCTGGAGCCTATCCCAGCTGACTATGGGCGAAAGGCGGGGTACACCCTGGACAAGTCGCCAGGTCATCACAGGGCTGACACATAGACACAGGCAACCATTCACACTCACATTCATACCTACGGTCAATTTAGAGTCACCAATTAACCTAACCTGCATGTCTTTGGACTGTGGGGGAAATTGGAGCACCCGGAGGAAACCCACGTGGACACGGGGAGAACATGCAAACTCCACACAGAAAGGCCCTCGCCGGCCATGGGGCTCGAACCCGGACCTTCTTGCTGTGAGGCGACAGTGCTAACCACTACACCACCGTGCCACCAACAGTCATATCCATAATGATAAATGGTATATGGTTATTTAGCACAAAAGTCTTTTAGCACAAGTTGTAAAGTGTCTTAGCACAACTCTATGTTCTTTAGCACAACTCTGGATTATGGTCACAATAATTGAAAAAAAATACTCATCTTGATATAGGAAGGGGTTTATTATGATTGCTTAGGGACTGGAAGTTGGAATTTCTGCTGCTGTGCATGTTAAGGATCAGTTGTTGATCCCTGAAACTTTCTTGCATTTAGAAGTTACAGCAATTATCTAAAATGTAAATAGCTTAATAAAATAATTAAAATAGCTGTACATAGTTTTCCTTTCTTTTGACCTTTTTTCTTTTGTAAAAAAATTAAATAAAGAACAAACAAAAAGCTTTATTTAAACTCACCATCTTGTAAATTTCACTTGACTTTTCATTCTTTATCAAATTAGCAAATTGTAAGTAATAAATATGATATAATTTAAGTTTAGCACTTTAATAAAGACAAAACAAACCTGGAAGTTGGCTGTAGCGGTGTACTGTGTCAGGGTACGTGCTGTGTTAAATAATCTGGAGGGAGGATTGGAGACTAACATATGGGCGACATCAAACATGGTGGTTTCAAGATGGCAGAATGGGGAAATACAATTGCTCGTTTTTGATCGGAATCTCGACAACTTTCATTTAAAAAAATCCATCAAACATTTTTAAAAATGATCAGTAAGTATTCATAATAAAGATTAAGTGTTCTTGGATCTTGTGCTAAAGAACTTAGAGTTGTGCTAAGAGACTTTAGAACTTGTGCTAAAAGACTTTAGGTTTGTGCTAAAAGACTTGTGCTAAAAGACTTTTATGCTAAATAACCGTAAGCCATGATAAATGACCCCAGTGCACTGGTGTAAGCCGCCATATTTCACAGATGAGGACGCAGGCATTCAACTGTCAACTGATTGGTCCATTTTTCTTCATACTTTACTCATTTTGACACATTTTGTTTCAGTCTTTACCAGCTTTTTGCATCATGCTGTGTCATATTCTTTTTAATAGCAGTTTTTAACACTTCTATGGTGTTGTGTGCTCATTTGCTATTGCACAACTGTGCTCTGTGTGAAAATCATTAAAAATAGTTTTAATACACTTGATTATGTTTTGGCTGTGTCCCTTTGATTAGTCATGATTTTCCAGCCCCATGATATCTTGCATGGGAGAGGAGTGAAGGAAAAACATGAAATTTGCAGGTAATTTTTAGCAGTATTACCATATAAGAAGAAAGTGGTCAGGCTGAATTATTTCATTGCCAGTTTCAAAGGGTTCCATGTGAAGAATATACAGTATACATTCGTACCTTAGCACTTAATCACTATGGTTATACACATATGGCCAAAGGTATGTGGACACCTGATCATCACACCCATATGTGGTTCTTCCTTAAACACCTGCCACAAAGTTGGAAGCACACAAATGTCTTTGTATGCTGTAGCATTACAATTTTCCTTCACTGGAGCTAGGGTCCAAACATTACAGCATGACAATATCCCAATGCACAAACCAAGTGCCATGAAAACATGGTTTGCCAAGATTACTGTGGAAGAACTCAAGTGTCCTGCACAGAGCCTTGACCTCAACCCCACTGAACACCTCTGGAATGAACTGGAATGCCGACTGTGTGCCAGACCTTCTTAATTGAAATTGGTGCCTGGCCTCATTCATGCTCTTGTGGTGGAATGAGCACAAATCCCAACAGCCATGCTCCAAAATCTAGTGGAAGACCCTCCCAGAAGAATGACCCCTTGTTAATGCCCATGGTTTTTGAATGGGCATATGTAGGTGTGATGGTCAGGTGTCCACATACTTTTGGTCACACATTGATGATGCTGTAGTAGAGCCTGTATCAAGCTTCACATTCCTTGTCGTCCACATCTCCAATGATCTCACCTGGTCCCTGAACTCCTCCATCCTGATCAAAAAGGCACAACAGCGCCTTTATTTTCTGCAGAACCTGTGTCTGGACTTTTACTGGTGTACCATTGAGAGCATACTGACCATCTGAGCATCTTAGTGTGGTAAGGCAATTGCTCCACATCACACCATAAAGCACTCCAGCGGGTGGTGAAAACTGCCCAATGGATCACCCATGCCCAATTGTCCACCATTGAAAAGATTTACTCTAAATGCTGCCTTGGCAGGGAAGAAGAAAAGCATTACCAAGGATGCATCCCACCCTAAACATGGACTTTTAACTCTCCTCCCATCCAGCAGTCATTACCGGAGCTGCCACTCCCAGCATCAACAGCAGGCTCAGGGAAGAAGCTCTTCCTATGACTCTGCTAAACTTCACATCACAGCGCCAACATTAATGCACTCATTACTGCACTGTGTCAATAGATTGATATTTGCACTGCTCATTTTTGCACAGGCTGAAACGTCTCACGCGGTTCAGATTACTATGATCTATATTGCACATACAAACAACTGTATATATAACCCTTATATAAATATGCCTTTCCAACACTATTATATGGAACGAGCTGCTTCTGGTAAAATCATAATCGGTTCCTTGGTGGACAGTATTTTCCCATAATGCTCGTGGGTGATTATGGACATTCTTTCCAAGGTGCCGGCTTTCATCCATCCATCCATCCATCCATCCATCCATTTTCTGCCGCTTATCTGGGTCCGGCTCGTGGGGGTAGCAGCCTAAGCAGAGCAGCCCAGACTTTCCTCTCCCCAGCCACCTCCACCAGCTCTTCTGGGGGAATACCAAGCGTTCCCAGGCCAGCCAAGAGATGTAATCTCTCCAGTGTGTCCTGGGTCTGCCCCAGGGTCTCCTCCCAGTGGGGCATGCCCAGAGAACCTCCCCTGGGAGGCGTCCAGGCGGCATCCTAACAAGGTGCCCGAACCACCTCAACTGACTCCTTTCAATGTGGAAGAGCAGCGGTTCTACTCTGAGTCTCTCCCAAATGACCAAGCTTCTCACCCTGTCTGTAAGGGAGAGCCCAACCACCCTGCAGAAAAAACTCATTTCGACCACTTGTATCCGCGATCTCATTCTTTTGGTAACTACCCACAGCTTGTGACCATAGGTGAGGGTGGGAACGTAGATGGACTAGTAAATTGAGAGCTTTGTCTTTTGGCTCAGCTCTCTCTCTTCACCACAACAGACTGGTTCAGCGTCCGCATCACTGCTGACGTTGCCCCGATCTATCTGTCCAACTCCCGCTCACCCCTACCCTCACTTGTGAACAAGACCCCAAGATACTTAAACTCCTCCACCTGAGGTAGCAACTCCCCCCTGACCTGAAGTAAGCACTCCACCCATTTCCGGCTGAGTGCCATGGCCACGGACTTGGAGGTGCTGATCCTCATCCTAGCCGCTTCACACTTGGCTGCAAACCATCCCAGTGCATGCTGTAGGTCACAGATTGATGAAGCCAATCAATCAGTGCCAGCTTTCAATGTTGCAAAAAACAAACAAAAATGACAAAAAAGATGAATTGGAAATCAAAATGGAATCAAAAACGGCTGAAACACAAAAGACAAACAAGAGTCACCAAGTTATTCAAGAAATGAACAACAAAGAGTATTTAGAAACCGCTAACTGCTAACAGAAATTCAGTTGTGAAACCGCTAGCTGTTTATTCTGCATCCGTGACTCAACTACGTTACAAATATGATGTGACTGAAAGCAGCGTCACGTCTCATTATAATGACTGTCTATTTTAATCTTAGAAATAAAAGAAGCCATATAATAAACTCCTTATTAACCTCGTTTGCTCAATATTTATGGGAAAATATCAGACCTCTGTCTTTTTGTACAGACCTCGTCTCCGGCTTGGTCCATACTATCAAGGCCTCGGTCTGATATTTTCCCGTAAAGACCTCATGCTCAGTTAATAAGTAGTTAATATTGCTCTCCACTGTCAATAACACTACTTATTTTTTTCGCGGTGCGGTTTCCATCAAATCCTGCGGTCTGATTGGCTGGTGAGCGGGTTCGTATCCTACGGTACGGACCGCAGTTATGGACTCCGGTTACGGACCTCTGGCGACTCACTCGTTCACAGCAACAGCAAACATAGTAGCATTTTTTGCCAACATTTATCTTTTTTATAAGATTTATTTATAAGATTATCAAAAATCTTATAAATTTTTGCCAGCATTTCTCAGGAAAATAGCATTAATTTTACAGCATGGATAGTGATAGCAACAGTCTTCACAGCAAAAGCGAGTTTTACTACCTTGAGGAAGAAGAAATAAAATAAAACATTTCAGGAGAAAGCTAAAAAACTCTAACTTGCTAACGCCGAGCAAAAACATGGCTGAATCCTGAATGACTCCTATTTGTATAAATAGGGGACTACATAGGCGGCAAAATGTAGTTTTTTTCCTGCCATGGAAGTGCACTTGTATACCGAGGAGGAAGACATTTGCATTACAACCGTGAATGAGGATTCAAAATAGCATTAATTTTACAGCATGGATAGCGATAATGACAGTGTTCACAACGAAAGCGAGTTTTACTACCCTGAGGAAGACAAAATAAAAACATTTCAGGAGAAAGCTAAAAACCTCTAACTTGCTAACGCTGAGCAAAAATATGGCTGAATCCTGAATGACTCAATTTTGTATAAATAGGGGACTACATAGGCAGCAAAATGTAGTTTTTTTCCTGCCATGGAAGTGCACTTGTATACCGAGGAGGAAGCAATTTGCATTACAGCCGTGAATGAGGATTCAAAATGGCAGCTCACCTTGGCTTGGTTTTCCCTTTTGGGCACTCTCGTTTTCTGTTAGAATTTGGTAAAAAAAAAAAAAATAAATATATTATTTACCAGCTTAAGGTCGGTCCATATGGTGAAATACCGTGACCTCGGCCTTGAATACTGACCTTGGACCAGAGAGCCTTGGTCAGTACTTTTAAGACCTCGGTCACGGTATTTCACGATACGGACCTCCCAGCTGGTAAATAACATATATATACTGAAATAATATTGGCTGGCTTTTTTCATGGTATATCAGATATATTCCATTCAGCTAGCATGATATTGAATGAGTCAAAGACGAGTAGCTGAATGGAATATATCTGATATACCATGAAAAAAGCCAGTCAATATTATTATGATTATACATACACATTTGATGGAACAATTATAGATTTTACAAGAAGTTAAGAACAGGGGGTTGTTTACAAATATCCAATGCTGATTCTGATCCAATGTAAACCAATGTTCTGTCAATCCAATATATATGTAAAAAGTCAAAGTTCGCACAATAAAAATGGTCCAACTCCAAAAAGCCTGAACAACAACCCAAATCATATACACTGCAGGCGCCACTGGCGAACAAAGAGATACTTCTGCACATGTGCAGCAGAAAACTTTCTCGTTGAATATTTGCATCAACTTTACGTGTGACGTCGTGTTGTCTTGACAACCATGCAACATCATAAACCATATTCAACGCTCATTCTCCATTGTGTAGAGTGACGTAATACATGTAGGATAAGCGATATGCTAACAATACTGCATGCTATCAAACCAAATGAATGGAACCCACTAGAAGGGGATAGAATATATGTTTTTATTCCACCGAAAAAGTGTCCTGTATGTATAATGTAAGATATAGCATCACTCATGCTGTAGTACTTCCTTTTACTTGCACTTATTTGTGAATAATACTGTTTGTTTGCACTTCTGGTTAGATGCTAACTGTATTTCAGTGGCTTTGTACATGCACTCTGCACAATAACAATAAACTTGAATTTAATCTAATCTAATCTAATAAAATGTACAATATCGAGCTTTTTTCAAATAGTTGCATAGACATAATCTAGTAGCTCCACCAAAGCCTGTTCATTGCTTTAAGCCACTGAGACATGTCTTCATTAAAATAAGCATGTTGTAGTTCAATGGGAATAATTATTGCAGTCCCCTTACAGCAGGCTGAGAGAAAGTTCATGATAACTCATGCAGAGGGACTATTTAGTTCATCCTGCACTCAGACAGAATATTTATATCCTTTCCAGGGAATCTTTAATTGCCTAATGGTGATTAAAGGTATAGGCAGAGATTTTGGATAAATAGCTGTGTAGCTTATCGTAGACTGTGAGTTGGCCTAGTGGTTAGCGTGTCTGCCTCTCAATTGGGAGATCACGAATTCTACTTGCTGTTGGGTCATACCAAAGACCATCATGAAAATGGTACCTACTGCTGTCTGGCAAGGCATGCTGCAATACAGATGTGAGTGGGGAGTCAAACTCTTGTGGTTACCAGAGGACTAGCCCTCCACTGTAACCCTAGCTGTATAAGCGAGAAGCTAAGGGCTATGGTGTGGGAAGGACTTTAGTAGCTTATTGTAAATTGGACTTAAACAAATTCAACCCTTTCTTCATTGTTCTCTCCAAAGCTGTGGCCCCAACACAGCTGCTCTAGAACTAGTGTTATTATAAATTGGGTACCTTTCTGATTCAACATGTAATATGATTGACAGGAACGTGGAGACACTTTTTTACCCGATTTGCTGGATACTGGTGGTCCATATACTTTGTTTTTGATGTAGTTTACAGAGTCTGGAGCTTCCACAGAGACCGAGCATTTACTCTGAGTAGATATTTTATTGACAGCAATTAGAATTTTGCTAATTCAACAATAAATATATTCTGACTTTAAAAACACTGACCCCACCTTTAAAAGTTGTAGAAAACGTAGTCACTTGAACAACTAAAAGGAGTATTTGTTTAGTGTTCATTTCAAGCAGAAAGTATTCATTGAGGGAAGGATAGAATTTTACCTTAAAACATCCATCCAAAAGCCTATTCCTGCTCTTCGGATCGCTATTCTCTTGTCTACACAGCACTCAGCCCTCAGTTTCTATTTTTATTATGTGCCAGCCTTTAATGACAACTCAGCTTTCAGGAATCACTTGTATTCTGTTTGTATTATTAGAATCTTATACATGAGCTCCTACTTGCTTCTTCCAGCAATCGTCAACAGAAATGTATAATGTTTCAATGTGACATACATTACAAAAATGATTGCAATATATGGACTGAGGAATTCGAACTTCCCTGGCTTGTTGCATGCTTGCACCGTGCCTGACTCTGCATGAATCCCGTGCCATGTTTACTTTTATCTCAGTATGTTTGTGTGTGCACTTCTCAGGTATTTAGAAGAGTACAGCATGGATTCCACTAATGCACAGTAAGTTCAGAAAGCACAGAGCCATGTCCAATATGGGACAATTGTTCTCGCCTCTAATGCCCCGAGTCTGCGTGTTTGTCATTTTGCACTGTGCTGCTTTGTCACGCAGTCTAATGAATTCCTATGCATTCTGCTGGTCTTGCCTTGAATGGTTTCTACCAATTAATTTCTTATTAGACTGCTTTATTTTTATTTTTATATATATATATTTTTTTTTTTGTGTGTGTGTGTGTGTGTGTGTGTGTGTGTGTGTGTGTGTGTGTGTGTGTGTGTGAGTATATATAGTAGAGAAAGATAGAGCAAAGAATGGGAGTGTGTCTAAGTGTGTCGGTGGTTTACATCAAGGAAATGAGACGTGACTAAGTCTTTTGCTGTTGTTGTTACATAGTGATGCATCAGCTGTTGCAGGGACTATATTACTGTTCTATGCTACAATCTTATTTCACCTATGATACAATGCAAATTTGTAAATAAACAACAATTATGAAGTTCAAGTGCAGAATAATTGCATTAAAAAATTCAAGGATAGAAAATGTGGACCGAGGAATTAAATAATATTGCTGTTATTGTTGTTGTATTTGTTTGTTTGTTGTCAAATATAATATGATGTAACATAAAATCAAGAGACAATTTCATTAATGAAAAATAAAAAAGACTAATAAAGTAAGGGGCGGCATGGTGGTGTAGTGGTTAGCACTGTTGTCTCACAGCAAGAAGGTTCTGGGTTCATGCCCAGTGGCTGATGGGGGCCTTTCTGTGTGGAGTTTGTATGTTCTCCCTGTGTCTGTGTGGGTTTTCTCCAGGTGCTCTGGTTTCCCCCACAGTCCAAAGACATGCAAGTTAGGTTAATTGGTGGCTCTAAATTGACAGTGAGTGTGAATGGCTGTTTGTCTCTATGTGTGAGCCTTGTGATGATTTGGCAACTTGTCCAGGGTGTACCCCGCCTCTCACCCATAGTCAGCTTGGATAGGCTCCAGCTTGCCTGCGACCCTGCACAGGATAAGTGGTTATGAATAATAAAATAAGATATGAACAAGAAGATGGCAAGCATTGGAATATAACCCCGATTCCAAAAAAGTTGGGACAAAATACAAATTGTAAATAAAAATGGAATGCAATAATTTACAAATCTCAAAAACTGATATTGTATTCACAATAGAACATAGACAACATATCAAATGTTGAAAGTGAGACATTTTGAAATTTCATGCCAAATATTGGCTCATTTGAAATTTCATGACAGCAACACATCTCAAAAAAGTTGGGACAGGGGCAATAAGAGGCTGGAAAAGTTAAAGGTACAAAAAAGGAACAGCTGGAGGACCAAATTGCAACTCATTAGGTCATTAACATGACTGGGTATAAAAAGAGCATCTTGGAGTGGCAGCGGCTCTCAGAAGTAAAGATGGGAAGAGGATCACCAATCCCCCTAATTCTGCGCCGACAAATAGTGGAGCGATACCAGAAAGGAGTTCAACAGTGTAAAATTGCAAAGAGTTTCAACATATCATCATCTACGGTGCATAATATCATCAAAAGATTCAGAGAATCTGGAAGAATGTCTGTGCATAAGGGTCAAGGCCGGAAAACCATACTGGGTGCCCGTGATCTTCGGGCCCTTAGACGGCACTGCATCACATACAGGCATGCTTCTGTATTGGAAATCACAGAATGGGCTCAGGAATATTTCCAGAGAACATTATCTGTGAACACAATTCACCGTGCCATCCGCCATTGCCAGCTAAAACTCTATAGTTCAAAGAAGAAGCCGTATCTAAACATGATCCAGAAGCGCAGACGTCTTCTCTGAGCCAAGGCTCATTTAAAATGGACTGTGGCAAAGTGGAAAATTGTTCTGTGGTCAGACGAATCAAAATGTGAAGTTCTTTATGGAAATCAGGGACGCCATGTCATTCGGACTAAAGAGGAGAAGGACGACCCAAGTTGTTATCAGCGCTCAGTTCAGAAGCCTGCATCTCTGATGGTATGGGGTTGCATTAGTGCGTGTGGCATGGGCAGCTTACACATCTGGAAAGACACCATCGATGCTGAAAGGTATATCCAGGTTCTAGAGCAACATATGCTCCCATCCAGATGACGTCTCTTTCAGGGAAGACCTTGCATTTTCCAACATGACAATGCCAAACCACATACTGCATCAATTACAGCATCATGGCTGCGTAGAAGAAGGGTCCAGGTACTGAACTGGCCAGCCTGCAGTCCAGATCTTTCACCCATAGAAAACATTTGGTGCATCATAAAACGGAAGATACGACAAAAAAGACTTAAGACAGTTGAGCAACTAGAATCCTACATTAGACAAGAATGGGTTAACATTCCTGTCCCTAAACTTGAGCAACTTGTCTCCTCAGTCCCCAGACGTTTACAGACTGTTGTAAAGAGAAAAGGGGATGTCTCACAGTGGTAAACATGGCCTTGTCCCAACTTTTTTGAGATGTGTTGTTGTCATGAAATTTAAAATCACCTAATTTTTCTCTTTAAATGATACATTTTCTCAGTTTCAACATTTGATATGTCATCTATGTTCTATTCTGAATAAAATATGGAATTTTGAAACTTCCACATCATTGCATTCCGTTTTTATTTACAATTTGTACTTTGTCTCAACTTTTTTGGAATCGGGGTTGTAAACAGCTAATAGGAGTGTAGTATTTTGCCAAATTGTTTCTTCCTAAACAGTCTGAATAATCTCATCTCATCTCATTATCTCTAGCCGCTTTATCCTTCTACAGGGTCGCAGGCAAGCTGGAGCCTATCCCAGCTGACTACGGGCGAAAGGCGGGGTACACCCTGGACAAGTCGCCAGGTCATCACAGGGCTGACACATAGACACAGACAACCATTCACACTCTCATTCACACCTACGGTCAATTTAGAGTCACCAGTTAACCTAACCTGCATGTCTTTGGACTGTGGGGGAAACCGGAGCACCTGGAGGAAACCCACACAGACACGGGGAGAACATGCAAACTCCGCACAGAAAGGCCCTCGCCAGCCCCGGGGCTCGAACCCGGACCTTCTTGCTGTGAGGCGACAGCGCTAACCACTACACCACCGTGCCGCCAGTCTGAATAATCATTATATTAAAATATGACTTCGACTGTCATTATTTGGAAGTTTATAAAATAGCACTTGATCCAGCACATTTTGATATTTTGTTTGTTTATTTTTGTATTTAGAGGACAAAAACATATATTTCATTGTGAGTACACAAAACTGTCAGACTGTGGCGCTGCACTGTCAGGCCTAAGTTTAATGTCAGGTTTAATGTCAGTAACTGAGTTGTCTATTTTTGGAAACCTCCACCCTGTGTGTAACTTTCACATAACTTCTGAATAGTGCTTAACTCAAGCACTAACTCTGAGGTTTGAGTAATGATGTGCGTGCGTGCATGTCTGTGTGTGTGTGTGTGTGTGTGTGTGTGTGTGTGTGTGTGTGTGTGTGTGTGTGTGTGTGTGAGAATACAGCCCCAGGATCTGTGAGGGACCACGCAAGGAGATTTTCTCACTTTTACATGGGAAATGATTAGTTTTCTTTTTAAACTTTGCCGTTATAGAGGACATGAAGATGATTGTTTACTTTTTCTAGCAGTGTTGTTTGTTAGCAGTACTACAGTTTCATACTTATATGTCCCATGAAGGTTTTAAACATCATGGGGAGCATTGATAACGATCAAATATACAAATCCCTTACATATTCTCATGCATTTGTAAGTGGTTGTCATGGTTTCCCTGTGAATATAGAGCATATCCCCACATATTACATCATTTACACCACGGTTTTACTCCCAGAGAAAGGAAACCTGTTGTATAATATCACATCAGAAAGATGTTTGCTTGAATTAAATCTGCAGTCTGAAAGGTTTTCCTTCTTTCCTACAATTGCGTATTGAACAGATGACCTGAGCCAAAGTATTGCTCCTGCTGTGTGATTATTCTGACTGCATTTTTCTCACCATGAAGGCTAAAATAAGCTTCCTGACAGACAAATGTTCAATAGTTATACATTGATGTCTCCAACGCTATTTATAGCCTTTGCACATTGCCAGGATGATGATGTGCAGGCAAGTGTGGGTGGGATAGTAGATGTATACAAGAAGCTGATACAGAAGCATAGCTTTTTAAGGATAGAGAAGGTGGAGGTAACGCAGAGGGGGTCAAATAGTTTTATTCCATTTCAAGTCTGGTCCTGAGTGCTGAGTTTGGACGTGAATTTTACAGAACACCAAGTTATTTTTTTCTACATTTTTTCTTAATATAAAAAGATGGATTGCAACATTTGTACTTGATTATGTACTTTATACAACTATGAGAAGTTTGGCAATTATTTGGTTCTGTAGCTGTACTTCTCCCTGTACCGTATATGCCTCCATTTTAATGTTATCACCATAGAGATGTGGGAGCAGGGAAGCGGGAAACAATAGCTGACAGAGCTTTCTCTTTCCCTCCTTCTCTCCCACTCTCCCTTTCTCTGCAACACATTCTCTCCTCCCCCTGTTCCTCGTTCTCTACATCTTCCCCTTTGAACCACTTTTGCACTATTCAAATGTATAGTTCTTCTCCCTCTCTCTCTCTCTCTCTCTCTCTCTATCTCTCTCTCTCGCTTTTTAGACCCTGCTCTAATGCCTGTGGCTCCACAAGTACCTCCACAGAACCAATAACAATTCCCATAGTGCCTCATTCTCAAGCCATCTGGCTTTTAAGAGGAAATGAGTGCTGGAATGGCAATCAGATGTATTATTCATTTCAGATCTTCATTTTTTCAGGCTCATTCTTCAATCTTTAATCAAGATTACTCTATCTTCATTTAATATGCTGTCAGTACAGCAAAGTACGGTAAGAAAATATTTTTAGTAGCCAAACAGTGTTGCACCAAAAGGATCTGTTTTAGGGAAGACATAGCTTATGATCATAATATATTTATAAACATCAAGTATCATCACCCACAGCTGATTATATTCCAAGTTGATTATACGTATATGTTGATTTAATAAAGAACATTTTGTATATTTTATCCATTTATACTGTAGTTATGCGTAAAGTTGTCTGTGAAATGGTAGTTCCTGCTATCACTTACGTGATACATACTTTTTAACACTTAGCAACGATAAACAGTTGTTCCCCCACCAGCTTTTCTTTTTCTCTCTCTCTTTTTTGGGGTTAATAAAACAAAAAATGCATCTTGCCATGTTACTGACAAACTGCAAAGGCCTCCATGCTGAAGACTTTCCCATGTTGGAAAAGGACTGGAGAGAAAAATCCTTCTGAAAATATTAGATAAGGGCGGCACGGTGGTGTAGTGGTTAGCACTGTCGCCTCACAGCAAGGCCAAGTTTACATTAGACCGTACCTGTCTCGTTTTCTTCACGGATGCACTGTCCATTTACATTAAAACGCCTGGAAACGCCGGGAAACGGGAATCCGCCAGGGTCCACGTATTCAATCCAGATCGTGTCTGGTCCGGTGCTGTGTAAACACTG
This sequence comes from Neoarius graeffei, assembly GCF_027579695.1. Lineage (NCBI taxonomy): Eukaryota > Metazoa > Chordata > Actinopteri > Siluriformes > Ariidae > Neoarius > Neoarius graeffei. The sequence goes on from NC_083592.1 coordinate 31,686,828, forward strand.
AGAATACGCGGATATGCTGTGCTGAGCTCTAGCTGGCATCTCATTGGACAACGTCACTGTGACATCCACCTTCCTGATTCGCTGGCGTTGGTCATGTGACGCGACTGCTGAAAAACGGCGTGGACTTCCGCCTTGTATCACCTTTCATTAAAGAGTATAAAAGTATGAAAATACTGCAAATACTGATGCAAATACTGCCCATTATGTAGTTATGATTGTCTTTAGGCTTGCCATCCTTCCACTTGCAAGTGGTAAGTGATGCGCATACCCGATATGCACTGGGATCACACACACAGCGGCTCAGTCCCGAATCACAGCTCATGCGCTTCACTCGCGCGCTCTGTGAGCTGCGCAGGGCCGGAGTGCGCACCCTCCAGAGGGCACTCGCTGTTCAGGGCGGAGTGATTTGGAGCGCAGGATGCCTGCGGAGCCGAGCGTATCCTTGTATTGGCGTTGCTGTGTGCACGCGAATCGTGTATTGGCATTGCTGTGTGCATGCTAATCGTTTTAAAAACGTTAATCTGATGATCCGCTGATATGGTCTAATGTAAACCCCACCCAAGAAGGGCCTGGGTTCAAGCCCAGTGGCCAACAGGGGCCTTTCTGTGCGGAGTTTGCATGTTCTCCCCGTGTCCGCGTGGGTTTCCTCCGGGTGCTCCAGTTTCCCCCACAGTCCAAAGACATGCAGATTAGGCTAACTAGTGGCTCTAAATTGACCGTAGGTGTGAATGTGAGTGTGGATGGTTGTGTGTCAGCCCTGTGATGATCTGTTGACTTGTCCAGGGTGTACCCCGCCTCTCACCCATAGTCAGCTAGGGTAGGCTCCAGCTTGCCTGCAACCCTGTACAGGATAAGCAGCTACAGATGATGGATGGATGAATACTAGATAAACATTTCCTCACAATAAAGTCATCATATCATACATATCACATCAATTGTACATTTTTAATTTTAACACGGTTATGTAGAGAATATGTCTTCATTCTTATCTGTAAAGGACCAGTGTGGCTTCAGGCTTTCATTATAGCCAAATAGAAGGCACATCTGATAGCTGACCAGAGACAAATGGCCCTTTTCCACTACCCTTTTTCAGCTCACTTCAGCTCACTTCAGCCCGACACGGCTCGCGTTTCGACTACCTCAGAGCAGCACGACTCAGCTCGCTTCAGCCGTACTCAGCACCCAAAACTCGCACGGTTTTGGAGTGGGGCTGAAGCGAGCCAAACCGAGCCGAGTGGGGCTAGGGGCGTGAGCAGACACTCCCCTGTGCACTGATTGGTGAGGAGGAGTGTCCTCACATGCCCACACACGCCCCGCAAGCACGCTGGGATCTGTAAACACCGTAAACCCGGAAGAAGAAGAATTACAAATTACGAGAATTTCTGAAGCCTTATGCGCCTCTCCTCATCTATACGCTCTTGCCAGTATCTGTTGGCGTTGTCGGTGACAACAAGCCACAGCACCAAGACCAGCAACACTAACGACTCCATGTCCTCTATGTTTATTGTTTACTATCCGGGTCGTGAGACTACCGCTTAAAAGATCACTGATGTCACTGTTTGCGCCGCCTAACGACATCACGTGACGTCCACCCACTTTCGCTAACTCCACCCAATGTGTCCACCCACTTCCAGCCAGCACGGTTCAGCGCGGTTGTAGTTAAAATGCAACTCCAACAGCCCCACTCAGCTCGACTCAGCCCAACTCAGCACGGCACAGCTCAGCCCAACTCAGCCGCGTTTGTAGTGGAAAAGCGGCAAAAGATGAAGTGATTAAACAAGGGAAATTGGGCGTGGCTCCTGTTGGATAGCATGAAAACCTGCAGCTGCACTGGCCTTTCATAGATAAAACTGAAAACCCTAGATGTACAGCGTCTGCCACACAAGTCTGGCACAAAAAGAATGAGAACATTAATATAAACCTTGTAACACTTTCTTACCAATCAGAATCAAGAAAGCAACGGCACTGTGAATAAATAAGCATAAACCATGATAATATTAGATACAAGGATTCCTACTGCTGTTTGCATGCTCTGAACACTAAAAGATGTTTCAGATATCACAATAACTGAGTATACATTCACTGGACACTTTATTAGGAACACTCATACATACACCTGCTGTTTCATGCAGTTATCTAATTAGCTAATCCCTTGACAGTAGCACAGTGCATAAAATCATGCAGATACAAATCAAGCGCTTCAGTTAATGTTCATTTCAAACGTCAGAATGGGAAAAATTGTGACCTCAAAGTGTGACTTTCAGTGTGACATGGATGTTGGTGCCAGATGGACTGGTTTGAGTATTTCAGAAACTGCTGATCTCCTGGGGTTTTCACACACAACAGTCTGTAGAGTTATGGTGTGAAAAAACAAAAAACATTGTGTGAGCGACAGTACTGTGGGTTGAAATGCTTTGTTGATAAGAGAGGTCAGAGGAAAATGGCCAGATTGGCTCGAGCTGCCAGGAAGGCTATAGGAACTCATAGCAGCGCTTTATAACCATGGTGAACAGAAAAGCATCTCAGCATGCAACAGCAGAAGACCACATTGGGTTCCACTCCTACCAGTCAAGAACAGGAATCTTAGAATCAAGAACAAGTTCTTATTAAAGTGGCCAGTGAGAGTATATTAAAAATAAATGAAAACACACACGACTGACTGTGAAGTATAAACCATCTAACAAGCCAGTGTTTCAGGTGAAATTCATCCCCTGGTATGAAGATGCAATGTTGTGTTGAATTTATTGTGCTGCTTCCTGCTTGTTTGAAACATGAGGGACTAACCTTGCATACGGTAAGTAGTGATGATGAGTTTCATGGTATCCATGCGGTGGGGTAAAATAATCATTCTACATTCCTCGCATTGAGAGTGGTCAATGCTAGCATTCAAAACATGTAGCATTACATTTGACTGTATTTAACTTAAAGCCATGTGTGTTACCAGATTTCAAGAAAAAGTTTCCTTTTTTTAAATCTCTAGATCGATGTAAAAGTACTTGTAAATAGATGGCTTTGCAAATGCAGAAGAAACACAATGGAATTGTTTATTTAATGGAGCTCACTGTATTTCTAAAAAAGAGTCATGCATGCTGTGCAGAACGTGTCTCACTTATCTCTTATCTCTTATTCAATTCAAAGCTTTGAGATATAACAGCAGTAATATAATGCAAATGTGTAGATATTATATTTCTGAGTGCTGAGTATGAGAGCCAGGCTCTGTTAAAAGCAAGTATAAGCAGCAGAGAATAAAGACCTTTCAAAATAACTTGTTAAAACAGGTGATGTAACCTGCTGGATCTTTTTTCATCCATTATGTTCTCGTTTCCTTGGCCCTGTGCTGGTATAGCTGTAATTATCTTTTCTTTGTCATAATAGCATTGTGTTATACGTACTACAGAAATATATACAGGATACACTCCACAGTTTTATCTTTTGTATGTTCTATGAAAATAGTATATTTTCCAACTTGAACGTGTTTTCATGTCTTGTGCAGAGTGCAGGTGGAGTTCTATGTGAACGAGAACACATTTAAAGAGAGATTGAAGCTCTTCTTCATCAAAAACCAAAGGTCAAGTAAGTGAAGCCTACTTTTTTATTTATCTCCTTATTCAATCTGGGCCTGGTGGAACCAGCAAGAAAGACGAAAAGCGGCCCAACACAAAAGCATACAGTTACATTGCAAAAGAGAAATGCCAAAAAAAAAAAAACAGGACAGTCATGGTAAGCCAGAAGACCTACACTGAGCCTTACTGGGAAAAAATAAAATAAAACAGTACCTGGATGGGTGTGCTGTTTGCCCACGGCTAGATCTACTAGAGTTTATTAAAGCACTTTGAAGAAAAATCCGAAATGTTCTGTTGTAGTGTCGATTTTTGTCCATATGGACTGTTAGAGTCCCAGACCAAACATTTACACTATGTTCTTGTTTCCTTCTGACACTGACAACTTATATCACTGAGGTTGTCAAGTCAAGTCAAGTCAAGTTTATTTGTATAGCGCTTTTTACAATAAACATTGTCGCAAAGCAGCTTTACAGAATTTGAACGACTTAAAACATGAGCTAATTTTATCCCTAATCTATCCCCAATGAGCAAGCCTGTGGCGACGGTGGCAAGGAAAAACTCCCTCAGATGACATGAGGAAGAAACCTTGAGAGGAACCAGACTCAAAAGGGAACCCATCCTCATTTGGGCAACAACAGACAGCCTGACTATACAGGTCCTTCTCAAAAAATTAGCATATTGTGATAAAGTTCTTTATTTTCTGTAATGTACTCATAAACATTAGACTTTAATATATTTTAGATTCATTACACACAACTGAAGTAGTTCAAGCCTTTTATTGTTTTAATATTGATGATTTTGGCAAAAAAGTAAAGGAAAACCAAAAATCCCTATCTCAAAAAATTAGCATATTTCATCTGACCAATAAAAAAAAGTGTTTTTAATACAAAAAAAGTCAACCTTCAAATAATTATGTTCAGTTATGCACTCAATACTTGGTCGGGAATCCTTTGGCAGAAATGACTGCTTCAATGCGACGTGGCATGGAGGCAATCAGCCTGTGGCACTGCTGAGGTGTTATGGAGGCCCAGGATGCTTCAATAGCGGCCTTAAGCTCATCCACAGTGTTGGGTCTGGTGTCTCTCAACTTCCTCTTCACAATACCCCACAGATTCTCTATGGGGTTGAGGTCAGGAGAGTTGGCAGGCCAATTGAGCACAGTAATACCATGGTCAGTAAACCATTTACCAGTGGTTTTGGCACTGTGAGCAGGTGCCAGGTCGTGCTGAAAAATGAAATCTTCATCTCCATAAAGCTTTTCAGCAGATGGAAGCATGAAGTGTTCCAAAATCTCCTGATAGCTAGCTGCATTGACCCTGCCTTTGATAAAACACAGTGGACCAACACCAGCAGCTGACATGGCACCCCAGACCATCACTGACTGTGGGTACTTGACATTGGACTTCAGGCATTTTGGCATTTCCTTCTCCCCAGTCTTCCTCCAGACTCTGGCACCTTGATTTCCGAATGACATGCAAAATTTGCTTTCATCCGAAAAAAGTACTTTGGACCACTGAGCAACAGTCCAGTGCTGCTTCTCTGTAGCCCATTTCCTGCACACGCCTGTGCATGGTGGCTCTGGATGTTTCTACTCCAGACTCAGTCCACTGCTTCCACAGGTCCCCCAAGGTCTGGAATCGGCCATTCTCCACAATCTTCCTCAGGGTCCGGTCACCTCTTCTGGTTGTGCAGCGTTTTCTGCCACACTTTTTCCTTCCCACAGACGTCCCACTGAGGTGCCTTGATACAGCACTCTGGGAACAGCCTATTCGCTCAGAGATTTCTTTCTGTGTCTTACCCTCTTGCTTGAGGGTGTCAATGATGACCTTCTGGACAGCAGTCAGGTCGGCAGTCTTACCCATGATTGCGGTTTTGAGTAATGAACCAGACTGGGAGTTTTTAAAAGCCTCAGGAATCTTTTGCAGGTGTTTAGAGTTAAGTCGTTGATTCAGATGATTAGGTTAATAGCTCGTTTAGAGTACCTTTTCATGATATGCTAATTTTTTGAGATAGGAATTTTGGGTTTTCATGAGCTGTATGCCAAAATAATCAGTATTAAAACAATAAAAGACCTGAAATATTTCAGTTGGTGTGCAATGAATCTAAAATATATGAAAGTTTAATTTTTATCATTACATTATGGAAAATAATGAACTTTATCACAATATGCTAATTTTTTGAGAAGGACCTGTAATATTAACAGTTTTAACATGAGGTTGTGTATTTTGGCACTTGGTATGGGGCTCACACTGCTTTGTTTCTTGCTTTGCCAATAATATAGAATACATATTAATTGTTCTCTTTAATTGACATTATACATCACACATGGCATCTCCACTATCAGTGTATGCTTCAAGTTGAAGTTTCTCTTGAACGGGGTACAATATGCAGTTAAATAAAAAACTGTTTTATAAAACGTTATGCAATTAGGGAGCTTTCAGACTTGCTGCCAATCTTTTTTTTTTTCAGAAAAAAACATGCGCTTTTTTTCTTATTATTTTTCTCACCTTGATCGATCAGGTTAAGCAACAAAAACAAACATGAAGGACAAAGTGCCTTCCAAAAAAAAAAAAAATCTTGTCAGTGAACCAGTAAGGATATTAGAAAGAGACATTATAGAAACATTATGTTGATTTGAGAAAGTTTCATTGCAAATATTCCAGTGTTGCAGTGCGACTACAAATAACTTGTCTATCGTTGTGATATTTACCGATGTGTGATGTGACATCCCGCTTTAACTGTTGCTGCATTCGGTAAGGTTATACATGCTTTTCTTCAACTTCCTCATAAACAGAGTTACACCCGCTTAATTTGATCTTTATTACTGACAATAATGTTGAATCTAATCTAGATATAAAACTAGCAAGTAGCAAGTTAATTAGCTGTTATTAGATAGGACTTGTAAAAGCATTGTTATTATTACAGTGTGCACATCACTTTGCTTTTTTTTTTTTTAATATCAGCATAAAAAGCCCCCTGGCCAGCACTGTTTAACAAGTACTCGCTGGAGGTGAAGTGAACATGAGTGAATAATAACAGAGACAAAGTTGAGGTTATTATTCACCGATATCCACTGAGCCTGAGGCAGATAATTGTTTTAGTATAAATACGCTAATGATTATTTTTAAGAAATCATATTTTAAAAGTAATTTATTTCAAACTTCAAAAGTGGCATGCAAATGTAATAACAGCGTGCGCAGACTTGTCACTTATCTAGACGAGTCACATAAAATACTTTGTTTTGAAATCGATAAAATAAATCACAATTCCACCTTAACTTTGAATAGTTTTAGACCAAACTTCGTAGCATCTTTAGTGCTTTTAGGAACAGCACTTTCTTTCATAATGTGTACTTCTTCCTCACTTATGGTGACAAAGCGAACGGCCACCATTTTGCCGAGTCGCTTGAGGTGATTATTGAGAAATGGTCTGAATTTCTCGACCAATCGGCATGCGTGATTTTCTATAATTACCTGCATATTTATACTAATACTTATTATTAAGTGTGATTTCTTGTCAACAATGACTATTGAGACAGGACTAATAACTGAGAACCGGAAGCACATAAATGAAAATCTTTCTGCTCTGAGTTTATAGACCTGCAATAGCATTGTTAATAAGCACATTTTATGGATTTAGAGGTATTGAGGACTAATTAAATGTCCTCTCAGCATTTTACTGTCCAGTGAGTTGCTCTAGTCATATTCTCACAGTTCGATAGTCAGATAGAAAAGTAAAGGACACTCCATTTGGTATTACTCAAAACTGATATACAGTGTCATATTTGGTGTTATAAAGCTCTGTGCCTTTATATCGTATTGATCAGGTATTGCAGTATTTCATTCATTTTACTATATGCCTAGTCAGTTTAAACAAGTTCCTCTTAAGCATATAGTACCAAGATATACTAAGGAATAAATTAAAAGGAATACAAATAGCCTTGGACACTACACACACATTACATAGTCAAAATTGTCTTTTACCTTCAGGCCAGAGATACAGATCACTCACCTTCAGGACTAAGAGAGCCATGTCAAGTTTTGTGCCTACATCCAGTAAACTCATAAATGGTTATCTTTTTAAGTACCAATATTTTTAACACTCTTTTAATTAATTATTACTTTTTTTTAAATCATGTGTTATTTATTGTGCTTTGCAAGCTTTATTTACCACCGCTAACTGTTGCATGTTGTATGTGACATGTGTGTGGGTAGGTGAATTGGATACACACTGATGCTTTTCATATGTGAAGTTCCTAATGGAAAAGTAAAGTTCTTTGAATTGAATTGAATTGAATTGAATTGAATTGAATTGAATTGAATTGAATTGAAAAAAATACTCATTAGGAGGGCTGTCTGAATGAAGGTATTTGTTAAAATACGATTAAAATGTTCGTATTTTGCATATGAAGGCAAAATAATTCATATTAAGATGTTTAAGATACCAAAGATGTTTATTGAAACATGTGATTCCTGACATTTTAGCTGAATGGCTCTCTTCAATTAGTATCATCTTTCTGTTTAAATCGTAAATAATTTAAAAAGTCATATTACAAGTAAGTTAACAATTGCCGACTTACATAGTGCACTACATGAAAATGAGTTGAAGCCAGAGAATGGAATTCATGTGGATTTCTGCTTGCCTAAAGTCCGGCACACATGGGCAACTTCTCATCGCAAGCGTATTACAATTTTTGGACGCAAGTTTCCTGTCCCAGGTAGTTGCGTGTGTGCGTTATCTGCGACCAGTGGGCGATTTGGAGAAGGGGATGCAAGTCACATGGAAATCACGTGACTACTTCGCAGGCGGGGATTGGCTTAGCCTTTGGAGGTGATCGCTTCGTTACTGCAAAGACACGCACACGCGGCGATATCTCTGTAACAAGTCAGCAACTGGCGATTTTTTTGTCACAGAATGTCAAGCATGTTTGATATCTGTGATCTGTCGCAAGCAACAAAAAATCGCCGTCGCAAATAACCGCACACGAAGCAATTTTTTGCTTGCATCAAAAAGTTGCACGACCAAGCGATGGAAAATTGCCCGTGTGCGCTGGGCTTAAGAAATATAAAACCTAAAATGTCAAGTACAAAATTATTAGCTGAGTTCATGATAAAATTATGATATTACCTTTATTCTACTATTAATATTCACACTATGTGTGACAATATTAAATGTATTTCCATGCAAAACCTTTTAAGTAATTAAAATTTGATGGATTATACTGTTTGTTTGTTTGTTTGTTTGTTTGTTTGTTTGTTTGTTTGTTTGTTTGTTTGTTGAAGGCCTCAGAATACGCCTTTTCAACCTCTCGCTGAAGTTGCTAACATGTCTCCTGTACATCATCCGAGTATCACTGGATGTCCCCATGAATGAAGTCACATGTGGATGGTAAGACAATATGATAAATATAGTGATTTCTTGATACTTCAGAGGTAAACAGACCTAGACTGCTGTACCTGAATAACATCAACAAACTACTTACAGTTGCACGATCTCCAATAAGGTTATGAACCCATTATAGTGCATTTACCTTTCTTTCAAAAGCAGACATCTCGGCTCAGAGAAGCGATGAAGCACTTTGTGTTTATGTGTTGTGTATATGTTTCTGTGGACTTGAGTGTGGGTGTGAGAGAGATAAAGAGTGGAGAACTGGAGCATAGCATGTGGAAATATACTATGACTAGAGAGCACACCAAAATATCAAGGCACTGCTATGTTCCCATAGAAACCAGACACTGGAGGCATAGTTGCATGAGGGGGAATGGGGTATGTAGTCATGTTAATGGAATAATTGGGTTTGAACCCTTTTGAAATATTTTATGACAGATCTAAATATGGTCAACATGACGATAACACACGTATAGCACAGCTAGTTATATATGTGCCAAATAACATGTTTTGTGCAATAATTACGCTATAATGATCTTCATGGGCGGCATGGTGATGTAGTGGTTAGCACTGTCGCCTCACAGCAAGAAGGTTCTAGGTTCGAGCTCAGTGGCCAACGGGGGCCTTTCTGTGTGGAGTTTGCATGTTCTCCCCGTGTCCGCATGGGTTTCCTCCAGGTGCTCCTGTTTCCCCCACAGTCCAAAGACACGCAGGTTAGGCTAATTGGTGACTCTAAATTGACCGTAGGTGTGAATGTGAGTGTGAATGGTTGTTTGTCTGTACTGTATGTGTCAGCCCTGCGATGACCTGGCGACTTGTCCAGGGTGTACCCCGCCTCTCGCCCATAGTCAGCTGGGATAGGCTCCAGCTTGCCTGCGACCCTGCACAGGATAAGCGGTTATGGGTAATGGATGGATGGATGATCTTCATAAAAGTTTAACACAGATCATTATTACCAGTCAGTATTTAACTGAACCAAATGTCAAATGAACACACCACTTATTTTGTTTAAGTGCATTTTATTGGGTACCAGGTACTATTGTGAGAAAAAGGATGAACAATTAAGAGTTGTGCATTTTCCTATTTCTGAAATCGCGCTATGGAAATGGACGTGAGAGACTATAAAATGAAGACAAGGTTTCTTTTTATATCACTTTGCCTATGACTACCATGTGATTTTAATAATTTTCAGTGGTAATTTGTGATATAACAGTGTCTTAAAATGATTAAACAACAAATTCATACCATCACTTCTCTTACTAGTCTGGCATGCATGAGCTTGTAGGAGTTTTCACCTTAATTATACAGATCACATGGTAATTAATTGTACAGTAGTAGGCTATATTTCCTCACCTCACCTGTAATTAATGCCTTGCTACACCACTGCCTGACACCCGTCATGTGCTATTTAAGTGTGTCAACTTTGAAGTGAACTTAATTTTCTGTCTGTTCATGTTACTATTTTTGAAGGAAGAACTGCTCTAATGTCACTGATGCTCCCTGCAGTAAAATCTGTGCCAATCAGACGACAGATTCCATGCCGATCAACTGGTGAGAATTTACTGATGTGTACTGATTTGCTGCATGTAGTTCTTGAACTTTATCACTGAGCAACTACAGGATTGAGATAAATAACCACATATAACTGTTATGTACACTGAGCTGCAGGTTATTAGGTACTCCTATCTTGTGCATGTTGCATCTCTTTTGGCTAACAAAACAGCAAGGTTTCTCCTGCCTATGGATTCTATATGATAGCTGCAGATCCTTGAATGGGAATATTGTACCAAGAGGATATTGTTCCTCTGTGTGGTTGTAAATTTGTCTTGCATGATGCCATATGATCCTGAAGTTTTCGGGGGGTTTTCTCCAAGCTTCAATATACCAATTTTAATACTTCCACCCAGTGTAGATCAGTGGCAAACTGTGACTACTAGAGCTGGAACTTCAGCTCAGCCAAAACTTATCCAGACACCAAAAAAGCAACAGGACAAAGGGTTTTGTAAGGGATTAGTGGCAGGCTGCCAGGTCACTCCATTGTGTGTAGTTGTCAATGTTGAGTTTAAAAGTAACTAAGTAAATTACACAGAGAAATGAATACTTAAGTCTGAGTGAAATGGTGAGCGTGCATGGAAGAAGAGTCTGGAGACAGAAATCTTAGGCTACATCCACATGACAACAGCAACGAGATTTTTTTTTTTTAAATATCGCGTCCACATGGGCAACGGATCAGTAAAATATCAGGTCCATATGGCAACGCAACGCTTGCTGAAAACGATGCAATACACATGCCACACCACTACGTGCGCTGTAAGACGGTCCCATCGGAGACACCAGAACAATAGAAGAAGTAGGACGCATGCGCATGTAACGGGTTTATTTTTTTCCACTTGCCATTGTGTGTAGTGGTGGGGAAATTCTGCGCTGGCCCTTTAAGAGCGCAGGTAGTTATGGGAACGAGGCGCTGGCCTCTTTCAGTTCGTTTTGGAAATGTAAGCGCCAATGTGTGTGAACATTTTGAAAAGCAGTCTTATCCAATAAAAAAAGAAATTCAAGAAATGGTTCAGTTACTTGTTTATTTAAAAGAAAAGCTGTATACAAAAGTGAATGCAATGCAGTGGTTCATACAAAACAGTCTGTTGAAGGGTCTTCTGACCCTTTTCCCCTCTGCCTCCGTTATAGTCAGGTAACTGTTGCTTTGTGTGGAAGGCTGTACTTTCTGTTCATCAAAGCAGGTGTAAATTGTCTGTCTGGCAGGTCAGTCAGGTTAATGTGTAAACAATTTCAATTTCTGTTGTTACGAATGATGTGCGAGAGTGCTGCTTGTTCTAGTCATGTGGTTGTGACGTCATCGTAAACAAATCCGTTCTACTCATCCAGACGACTTCGCAACGGCGCCGTTGCCAGATTTTTCCACTCTGGAACCCGTTCTCAAAAAATATCGTTTTGGGGCACCCAAAACGCCGGTGCCGTGTGGACGCCAGGCCGAAACGATAAACAATTTTATCAGATTCACCTGAATCCGTTGCCGTGTGGACAGGGCCTTAGTTTCTCAGTTGTTAGCCTGTGCTACTTGCTCTCAATAGCAGTGGCTTGACTGCTTTATTAGCATTTGCTAACACTACTGATGAACACTACACAGGTTGGAAGGTGGCTTCACTGCTGTGCTGACGGCACCGACTCGCAGTAAAGCTCGTGTTGGCCTTCGAGAAGGTCTAGGGCGATACATTTTTGGTCCCTCTCACTATAAATCAAAATCTGATTGGCTAATTAATCTGTCACTTCCTATATAAACATACACTGCCATGGCCTTCTGTCCCGGCAATGAAGTCCTAACCAGTGAGTGAGCAGCTCTAAACTCTTCTCAGCCGAGAGACAACAAACAAACAAAAAATCTCATTGTTGGATAACTCGATTTTAATGTTTTCAGGACAGTAACCCTTTCATTTCTGAAGCAAATTTGATAGAAAATGAGGCCAAATTAGAATTAGAAGAGAATAATTAAAATGAAATTATTAAAGAATGAAAGCAATTAAAGAATGAAAGAAATTAAATATAACATTTGAAATGCTGATATGTTCGGGCCTTCTCTGAAGGCCTAGAAGTCCCTGATGGATTCCCTCTGGTGTAGATGCTTTTTCTTGTTCTTTTACTGGCATATCAGCTCATGACATGATCTTTTGCTATTGTAGCCCATTTGAGAAGCCAATAAATGGTTTATTCTAAGATGACAATCTACACACTAATATTGAATTCAGATGCCATTTGTCACTTGTTTTGGCATTGTCGTTGTTCAATTAACAAAGTAGCTGTTGCGAGAAATGTTCTCCTCATGCCTGCATGGGTTTCCTTTGGGCACTCCAGTTTCCTCCCATAGTCCAAAGACTAGATTAGTTCAATTGGCTACTCTAAATTGCCCATAGGTATGTATGTGTCTGTGAATGGCTATCTGTTGGTCGTGCAATGGCTTGGCAGTCTGTCCAGGGTGTGCCCTGCCTCTCACCCGATGTCAGCTGGGGTGGACTCCAGCTTCCCTGTGACCTGCAATGGATAAGCGATATAGAAAATGAATGAACTGCATAATATGCTGGGAGTAAGCCAAGAGTGTGTTGCTATGGTCATGAAGACAACAAGAAATAACAGCAATCTTGAATTATTTCATGATCAAAAAGCAGTGTTCTGCTAAAATCTCAAGAGGAGGAACTGCAGCATCTTCTACAAAACAAATGAATCTTATGGCATTTAAACAGTATCTTTAATAAAGAGCACAAGGAGAGCTGACCAGAGAGCATAGAGCAGTATCAAAGAGTGTGGTCGTTAAAAATGAGTGCAAGGTGCCTTGAATTGATCATCACAAAGGTATCCTTTAACGTATGAGAGCACTCTATTTCTTTGAGTATGGAGCACTGAGACATGCACACTTCCTTTTGCCAGGGTTTCTTTCATGGTGCAATTCACAGTATGTTACACTCAATTTAAGACCCCTTTCACTGATACTGCTGTGTGCTCAAACTGCTCACACTCTGCACGAAGAGTGTATTGCTACCAGCACACTGCAGCAACCAACATGAACAAAGCTAAGTAAAATGTTCCATGACATCCTTGATTGCTTAATACTAAGTATTACTCATTGCAGTATTAGTATTTTTCCTGCTAAAAAAACATGCACTAATTGTACTCAGTCTGAGGCTACATCCACACGACAACAGCAACGAGATTTTTTTTTTAAATATCGCGTCCACATGGGCAACAGATCAGTAAAATATCAGGTTCATATGGCAATGCAACGCTTGCTGAAAACGATGCAATACACATGCCACACCACTATGTGCGCTGTAAGACGGTCCCATCGGAGACACCAGAACAATAGAAGAAGTAGACGCATGCGCATAAACCCCTTCTCCTGTAGCATTAGCCACATAAAGTTTTGATTATTAATCAGTAGCGTAAAACGAAAGACGCAGAAAGAGGAATGAATGGGGGTAGATGGAAGCCGGTACGCCAACATTCTGATATCCTCCAGAATTCTTTAATGGTCCGGAATAAATTGAATGCTACACGTTGATGGATTACTTTGTTCTTCTACGCCCTTTTTGAGGAATGTATTGTCGGACTTAAACCAACATCTGAAGAGGTGAGATCGCTCCTTTTTTTTTTTTCTATGTTTGCTGGCGGGATTATTTTTGTTTTTGGAAAGCGCACGGGCGGTGCGCGGTTTGGTACTGCTTCTGCAGTGTTTGGACTAAAGACTCTGCCCTAAGGGCTATTCTCTCACTCTCTCTCTCTCTCTCTCTCTCTCTCTCTCACTTTGTACCATTACACAATAAATATTCACAGTGAAAATATTTTGTAAGCGCGTTTCATGAACCAAGTTATAGGATTTGTTGACAACTCGCATCGAGTTCGTTACACTTCTACCCGGCATGAAGCACTGACAGTCGTGGTTGTGACGTCATCGTAAACAAATCCGTTCTACTCATCCAGACGACTTCGCAACGACGCCGTTGCCAGATTTTTTCACTCTGGAACCCGTTCTCAAAAGATTTTGTTTTGGGGCACCCAAAACGCCGGTGCCGTGTGGACGCCAGGCCGAAACGATAAACAATTTTATCAGATTCACCTGAATCCGTTGCCGTGTGGACAGGGCCTGAAACTATTTGGTATTGATGTATCCCTATTAGAAATGCTTGGCCATCAGGTTTGGGTGATGAAATACTATATTTAAGCATATATAGCACAAGCAAGAGTGGGGTTATACTGAATATCAACACAGCTTTGATTCAGCCGTAGGCAAGCCTGCAGGGTGAGTACTGTAAGTAATCACAGCCATCCCGATATTCAGTATTACCACATAATTAGGGGCCAAGCAGCGAAGCTGGCGAAGGCCCCTAATGAGTTTGTCGGTTTTCTTATTATTATTATTATTATTATTATTAGGGGCCAAGCAGCGAAGCTGGCGAAGGCCCCTAATGAGTTTGTCGGTTTTCTTATTATTATTATTATTATTATTATTATTATTATTATTATTATTATTATTCAACTTTCTTCTCCTATGGGAAGTCAATGGCAGCCCATAGAACCACACATAGGAAAATGCTCAAATTTGGCACACACATTGGAGACAGTCTCAGCATTCCCCACAACAATTTTTAGGTCCCCAGCCCCAACCCTCTAGCGCCACCAGCAGGTCAAAGTTGCAGGTACATTTCTGCTTGTAACTTTTGAACCGTTGGTCCGATTTTCAAAAACTTGGTATCCCTGGAATCCTTGGGTCAAGACGAATCCAAAGCACCCCATGACGTCATTTTCCGCCCATATAGTTTTCCCGCCATTTTGAATTTTGTGAAAATCACTTAAAATGCTTCTCCTCCCTCAATTTTGGACCAATTTCTCCCAAACTTGGTAGATGGCAACTTTGGACTAAGCTGCACAAGAAACTTACCCGGTTTTTAGAATTTCATAAGCGTTTGGCCGTGGCAGCCAATCAAAATTGGCGGCGCAGACGCCAAACAGGAAGTGTGCTCATATTTCGGCCGCCCTTTGGCGTATCTTAACGAAACTTGGTGAGTTTATGCCATACCCCTCGATGAAGGACCCCAAAAAATTTGGAACAAATTGGCTGCTAGGGGGCGCTATAACTAGGAAAAATGTCTTTTGGCTCATATCTCATGATGCGTTTTGGCTAGAAACAAAATTCCACTGCCTATGGAATCCTTGGCTCAAGTCGAATCTATCGCACCCTATGACGTCATATTCTGCCTTGAGGATTTTCCGCCATTTTGAATTTTGTTAAAATCAATGAAATTCTATGGAAACCCATAGAACCGTCTGACGACAGGTTTTCAAATTTGGCACACTGATTCTAGGCTGCCTCACGGTTCTTGTCAGCAAATTTCAACTCAGCATCTCAAACTCTCTAGCGCCAACAACAGGTCAAAGTTGCAAGTACATTTCTGCTTGTTACTTTTGAACCGTATGTCTCATCGTCAAAATCTTAGTACGGCTGGAATCCTTGGGTCAACCCGAATCCAACGCACCCTATGGCGTCATATTCCGCCTGGTATATTTTCCGCCATTTTGAATTTTGTGAAAATCAATTAAAATGCTTCTCCTCCCTCAATTTTTGACCAATTCCTTCCAAACTTGGTACATGGCAACTTTGGACTAAGCTGCACTAAAAACTTACCCGGTTTTTCGAATTTCATAAGCGTTTGGCCGTGGCTGCCAATCAAATTTGGCTGTGCAGACGCGAAACAGGAAGTGTGCTCATATCTCGGCAGCCCTTTGACCTTTCTTAACCAAACTTGGTGGGATTATGCACCACCCCTCCAAAATGGCCCATACCACATTTGGTGCACATTGGCCATTAGGGGGCGCTATAACTTTCCAAAATGTGTTTTGGCTCTTACATCATTGAGCTCATATCTCAGCAGTCTTTTAGCACAGACACACACACACACACACACACCTAGTACACTGGAAGTAATTTCAGCCATCACAGTCAATCGAATTTGACGGTGAAGCCGTGCATGCCTCTAACCGTCTGGTTGGAGGTACATTCCTGCTTGTAAACACTTCCTGTGCGTGCCTATGACCGTCTGCCTGGTCAGTAGTTTCTGTTGCCATGGCAACTTAGGCTGGGTCACACTGCTTGGCCCCGGATTGCTGCTTGCAGCTATATTTGGGGGCCAAGCAGCGAAGCTGCGAAGGCACCCATAGTGATTCTACTGTTTCTTATTATTATTATTATTATTATTATTATTATTATTATTCAACGTTCTTCCGCCTCTGCAAGTCTATGGCAGCCCATAGAACCGTCTGGTAAAAAGTTGGGAAATTTTGCACACTGATTCTAGACAGTGTCAACATTAATCTCAGCGAATTTCAGGCCTCTACCTCAAACACTTTAGCGCCACCAACAGGTCAAAGTTGCAGGTACATTTCTGCTTGTAACTTTTGAACCGTTGGTCCGATTTTCAAAAACTTGGTATCCCTGGAGTCCTTGGGTCAAGACGAATCCAACGGACCCCATGACGTCATTTTCCGCCCATATAGTTTTCCCGCCATTTTGAATTTTGTGAAAATCACTTAAAACGCTTCTCCTCCCTCAATTTTTGAACAATTTCTCCCAAACTTGGTAAATCGCAACTTTGGACTAAGCTTCACAGGAAACATACCCGGTTTTTAGAATTTCTTAAGCGTTTGGCCATGGCAGGCAATCAAATTTGGCTGCGAAGACGCAAAACAGGAAGTGTGCTCATATCTCGGCCGCCCTTTGGCGTATCTTAATGAAACTTGGTGGCCTTATGCAACACCCCTCCCCAAAGGGCAACAACGAATTTGGAACAAATTGGCTGCTAGGGGGCGCTATAACTAGCAAAAATGTCTTTTGGCTCATATCTCATGATACGTTTGGGCTAGAAACATAATTCCACTATGTCAGGAATCTGTGGCTCAAAACGAATCCATCGCACCCTATGACGTCACTATCTGCCTTGAGGATTTTCCGCCATTTTGAATTTTGTTAAAATCAATGAAATTCTATGGCAACACATAGAACCGTCTGATTAGAGGTTTTTAAACTTGGCACACTGATTCTAGGCTGCCTCAAGGATCTTGTCACCAAATTTCAACTCAGCACCTCAAACTCTCTAGCGCCACCAACAGGTCAAAGTCGCGGGTACATTTCTGCTTGTTACTTTTGAACCATACGTCTGATCATCAAAATCTTAGTAGTGCTGGAATGGTTGGGTCAAAAGGAATCCAACGCACCCTGTCTCGTCATATTCCACCCAGGAGATTTTCCGCCATTTTGAATTATGTGAAAATCAATTAAAATGCTTCTCCTCCCTCAATTTTTGAACAATTTCTCCCAAACTTGGTAGATGGCAACTGGGGACGAAGCTGCACAAGAAACATACCCGGTTTTTAGAATTTCCTAAGCGTTTGGCCGTGGCAGCCAATCAAAATTGGCTGGCAGATGCAAAACAGGAAGTGTGCTCATTTCTCGGCCAACCTTTGGCGTATCTTAACAAAACTTGGTGGCTTTATGCAACACCCCTCCCCAAAGGGCAGCAAAAAATTTGTAACAAATTGGCTGCTAGGGGGCGCTATAACTAGGAAAAATGTCTTTTGGCTCATATCTCATGATGCGCTTTGGCTAGAAACAAAATTCCACTATGTCAGGAATCGTTGGGTCAAGACGAATCCATTGCACCACATGACGTAATATTCTGACTTGAGGATTTTCCGCCATTTTGAATTTTGTTAAAATCAATGAAATTCTATGGCAACACATAGAACCGTCTGACTAGAGGCTTTTAAACTTGGCACACTGATTCTAGGCTGCCTCAAGGATCTTCTCACCAAATTTCAACTCAGCACCTCAAACTCTCTAGCGCCACCAACAGGTCAAAGTTGCAGGTACATTTCTGCTTGTTACTTTTGAACCATACGTCTCATCATCAAAATCTTAGTATCCCTCTAATCCTTGGGTCAAAAGGAATCCAACGCGCCCTGTCTCGTCATATTCCACCTAGTAGATTTTCCGCCATTTTGAATTATGTGCAAATCAATTAAAATGCTTCTCCTCCCTCAATTTTTGAACAATTTCTCCCAAACTTGGTAGATGGCAACTGGGGACGAAGCTGCATAAGAAACATACCCGGTTTTCAGACTTTCGTAAGCGTTTGGCCATGGCAGCCAATCAAAATTGGCTGGCAGATGCAAAACAGGAAGTGTGCTCATTTCTCGGCCACCCTTTGGCGTATCTTAAGAAAACTTGGTGGCATTATGCGCCACCCCTCCCGAAAGGGCAGCAAAAAATTTGGAACAAATTGGCTGCTAGGGGGCGCTATAACTAGGAAAAATGTCTTTTGGCTCATATCTCATGATGTGTTTTGGCTAGAAACAAGATTCCACAATGGCAGGAATCCTTGGCTCAAGCCGAATCCATTGGACTCTATGACGTCATATTCTGACTTGAGGATTTTCCGACATTTTGAATTTTGTTAACATCAATGAAATTCGATGGCACCCCATAGAACCGTATGACTAGAGGTTTTCAAATTTTGCAGACTGATTCTTGGCTCCCTCAAGGGTCTTGTTACCAAATTTCAACTCAGCACCTCAAACTCTCTAGCGCCACCAACAGGTCAAAGTCGCAGTTTTGGAAGCTTACACACACTCACTCTCTCTCACACACACACACACACACACACACACACACACACACACACACACACATACACACTCACTCACTCTCTCTCACACACACTCTCTCTCTGTCTCTCACACACACACTCACTCTCTCTATCACACACACTCTCACACACACACTCACTCTCTCACACACACTCACTCTCTCTCACACACACACACGCACTCACTCACACACACACACACACACACACACACACACACACACACACACACACACACACACACACTCTCTCTCTCACACACACACTCACTCTCTCTCACTCACTCACACACACGCACTCACTCTCTCACACAGACTCTCTCACTCTCTCACACACACACAGTCACTCTCTCTCTCACTCAAACAGACTCTCTCTCTCTCACACACACTCTCTGACACACACACTCTCTCTAACACACACTCTCTCTCTCTCACACACACACTCACTCTCTCTCTCTCACACACACTCTCACTCTCTCACACACACACTCACTCACTCTCTCACACACACACACACACACACACACACACACACACACACACACACTCTCTCACACACACACACTCACTCTCTCTCTCTCACACACACACACACACACACACACACACACACACACACACACACACACACACTCTCTCTCACACACACACACACACACACACACACACACACTCTCTCTCTCTCACACACACTCTCTCCCACACACTCTCTCTCCCACACACACTCTCTCTCTCCCACACATACACACTCTCACACACACACTCTCTCTCTCTCTCTCACACACACACTCTCACACACACACACACACACACACACACACACACACACACACACACACACACACACTCTCTCTCTCTCACACACACACACTCTCACACACACACACTCTCTCATGCACACTCTCTCACACACACACTCTCTCACTCACACACACACACACACACACACACACACACACACACACACACCTAGTACACTTGAAGTAATTTCAGCCATCACAGTCAATCGAATTTGATGGTGAAGCCACCAAACAGCAAATGACCTTGTATCTCAGTCAAACGATGGTATATCGACATGAAACTTCTTGTGGGTGCTCGTGACCATCTGTCTGGCCCAAATGCATTCTGCGAGCCTGACGACTAGGCTCATAGGCTGCTTGGCCCCCACATTGCTGCTTGCAGCTATATTTATTATTAGGGGCCAAGCAGCGAAGCTGGCGAAGGCCCCTAATGAGTTTGTCGGTTTTCTTATTATTATTATTATTATTATTATTAGGGGCCAAGCAGCGAAGCTGGCGAAGGCCCCTAATGAGTTTGTCGGTTTTCTTATTATTATTATTATTATTATTAGGGGCCAAGCAGCGAAGCTGGCGAAGGCCCCTAATGAGTTTGTCGGTTTTCTTATTATTATTATTATTATTATTATTATTCAACTTTCTTCTCCTATGGGAAGTCAATGGCAGCCCATAGAACCACACATAGGAAAATGCTCAAATTTGGCACACACATTGGAGACAGTCTCAGCATTCCCCACAACAATTTTTAGGTCCCCAGCCCCAACCCTCTAGCGCCACCAGCAGGTCAAAGTTGCAGGTACATTTCTGCTTGTAACTTTTGAACCGTTGGTCCGATTTTCAAAAACTTGGTATCCCTGGAATCCTTGGGTCAAGACGAATCCAAAGCACCCCATGACGTCATTTTCCGCCCATATAGTTTTCCCGCCATTTTGAATTTTGTGAAAATCACTTAAAATGCTTCTCCTCCCTCAATTTTGGACCAATTTCTCCCAAACTTGGTAGATGGCAACTTTGGACTAAGCTGCACAAGAAACTTACCCGGTTTTTAGAATTTCATAAGCGTTTGGCCGTGGCAGCCAATCAAAATTGGTGGCGCAGACGCCAAACAGGAAGTGTGCTCATATTTCGGCCGCCCTTTGGCGTATCTTAACGAAACTTGGTGAGTTTATGCCATACCCCTCGATGAAGGACCCCAAAAAATTTGGAACAAATTGGCTGCTAGGGGGCGCTATAACTAGGAAAAATGTCTTTTGGCTCATATCTCATGATGCGTTTTGGCTAGAAACAAAATTCCACTGCCTATGGAATCCTTGGCTCAAGTCGAATCTATCGCACCCTATGACGTCATATTCTGCCTTGAGGATTTTCCGCCATTTTGAATTTTGTTAAAATCAATGAAATTCTATGGAAACCCATAGAACCGTCTGACGACAGGTTTTCAAATTTGGCACACTGATTCTAGGCTGCCTCACGGTTCTTGTCAGCAAATTTCAACTCAGCATCTCAAACTCTCTAGCGCCAACAACAGGTCAAAGTTGCAAGTACATTTCTGCTTGTTACTTTTGAACCGTATGTCTCATCGTCAAAATCTTAGTATGGCTGGAATCCTTGGGTCAACCCGAATCCAACGCACCCTATGGCGTCATATTTCGCCTGGTATATTTTCCGCCATTTTGAATTTTGTGAAAATCAATTAAAATGCTTCTCCTCCCTCAATTTTTGACCAATTCCTTCCAAACTTGTTACATGGCAACTTTGGACTAAGCTGCACTAAAAACTTACCCGGTTTTTCGAATTTCATAAGCGTTTGGCCGTGGCTGCCAATCAAATTTGGCTGTGCAGACGCGAAACAGGAAGTGTGCTCATATCTCGGCAGCCCTTTGACCTTTCTTAACCAAACTTGGTGGGATTATGCACCACCCCTCCAAAATGGCCCATACCACATTTGGTGCACATTGGCCATTAGGGGGCGCTATAACTTTCCAAAATGTGTTTTGGCTCTTACATCATTGAGCTCATATCTCAGCAGTCTTTTAGCACAGACACACACACACACACACACACACACACCTAGTACACTGGAAGTAATTTCAGCCATCACAGTCAATCGAATTTGACGGTGAAGCCGTGCATGCCTCTAACCGTCTGGTTGGAGGTACATTCCTGCTTGTAAACACTTCCTGTGCGTGCCTATGACCGTCTGCCTGGTCAGTAGTTTCTGTTGCCATGGCAACTTAGGCTGGGTCACACTGCTTGGCCCCGGATTGCTGCTTGCAGCTATATTTATTATTCATCTTTCTTCTCCTATGGGAAGTCAATGGCAGCCCATAGAGCCACACATAGGAAAATGCTCAAATTTGGCACACACATTTGAGACAGTCTCAGCATTCCCCATAACAATTTTTAGGTCCCGACCCCCAACCCTCTAGCGCCACCAGCAGGTCAAAGTTTCAGGTACATTTCTGCTTGTAACTTTTGAACCGTTGGTCCGATTTTCAAAAACTTGGTATCCCTGGAATCCTTAGGTCAAGACGAATCCAAAGCACCCCATGACGTCATTTTCCGCCCATATAGTTTTCCCGCCATTTTGAATTTTGTGAAAATCACTTAAAATGCTTCTCCTCCCTCAATTTTTGACAAATTTCTCCCAAACTTGGTAGATGGCAACTGGGGACTAAGCTGCACAAGAAACTTACCCGGATTTTAGAATTTCATAAGCGTTTGGCCGTGGCAGCCAATCAAATTTGGCTGCGCAGACGCCAAACAGGAAGTGTGCTCATATTTCGGCCGCCCTTTGGCGTATCTTAACGAAACTTGGTGAGATTATGCCCCACCCCTGCATGAAGGAACACAAAAAAATTGGAACAAATTGGCTGCTAGGGGGCGCTATAACTAGGAAAAATGACTTTTGGCTCATATCTCATGATGCGTTTGGGGTAGAAACAAAATTCCACTATCTCTGGAATCCTTGGGTCAAGACGAATCTATCGCACCCTATGACGTCATATTCTGCCTTGAGGATTTTCCGCCATTTTGAATTTTGTTAAAATCAATGAAATTCTATGGCAACCCATAGAACTGTCTGAGTAGAGGTTTTCAAATTTGGCACACTGATTCTAGGCTGCCTCAAGGTTCTTGTCAGCAAATTTCAACTCATCATCTCAAACTGTCTAGCGCCACCAACAGGTCAAAGTTGCAGGTACATTTCTGCTTGTTACTTTTGAACTGTACTTCTGATCGTCAAAATCTAAGTATCTATGGGATCCTTGGGTCAACACGAATCCAACGCACCCTATGGCGTCATATTCCGCCTGGTATATTTTCCGCCATTTTGAATTTTGTGAAAATCAATTAAAATGCTTCTCCTCCCTCAATCTTTGACCAATTCCTTCCAAGCTTGGTACATGGCAACTTTGGACTAAGCTGCACATAAAACTTACCCGGTTTTTCGAATTTCATAAGCGTTTGGCCGTGGCGGCCAATCAAATTTGGCCGTGCAGATGTGAAACAGGAAGTGTGGTCATATCTCGGCAGCCCTTTGACCTTTCTTAACCAAACTTGGTGGGATTATGCCCCACCCCTCCAAAAGGTCCCATACCACATTTGGTGCACATTGGCCATTAGGGGGCGCTATAACTTTCCAAAATGTATTTAGGATCATATATCATTGAGCTCATATCTCAGCAGTCTCTTAGCACACACACACACCTAGTACACTTGAAGTAATTTCAGGCATCACAGTCAATCGATTTTGATGGTGACGCCGTGCATGCCTCTACCCATCTGGTTGGAGGTACATTTCTGCTTGTAAACACTTCCTGTGCGTGCCTCTGATCGTCTGCCTGGTCAGTTCTTTCTGTTGCCATGGCAACTTAGGCTGGGTCACGTTGCTTGGCCCCGCATTGCTGCTTGCAGCTATATTTATTATTCAACTTTCTTCTCCTATGGGAAGTCAATGGCAGCCCATAGAACCACACATAGGAAAATGCTCAAATTTGGCACACACATTGGAGACAGTCTCAGCATTCCCCACAACAATTTTTAGGTCCCCAGCCCCAACCCTCTAGCGCCACCAGCAGGTCAAAGTTGCAGGTACATTTCTGCTTGTAACTTTTGAACCGTTGGTCCGATTTTCAAAAACTTGGTATCCCTGGAATCCTTGGGTCAAGACGAATCCAAAGCACCCCATGACGTCATTTTCCGCCCATATAGTTTTCCCGCCATTTTGAATTTTGTGAAAATCACTTAAAATGCTTCTCCTCCCTCAATTTTGGACCAATTTCTCCCAAACTTGGTAGATGGCAACTTTGGACTAAGCTGCACAAGAAACTTACCCGGTTTTTAGAATTTCATAAGCGTTTGGCCGTGGCAGCCAATCAAAATTGGCGGCGCAGACGCCAAACAGGAAGTGTGCTCATATTTCGGCCGCCCTTTGGCGTATCTTAACGAAACTTGGTGAGTTTATGCCATACCCCTCGATGAAGGACCCCAAAAAATTTGGAACAAATTGGCTGCTAGGGGGCGCTATAACTAGGAAAAATGTCTTTTGGCTCATATCTCATGATGCGTTTTGGCTAGAAACAAAATTCCACTGCCTATGGAATCCTTGGCTCAAGTCGAATCTATCGCACCCTATGACGTCATATTCTGCCTTGAGGATTTTCCGCCATTTTGAATTTTGTTAAAATCAATGAAATTCTATGGAAACCCATAGAACCGTCTGACGACAGGTTTTCAAATTTGGCACACTGATTCTAGGCTGCCTCACGGTTCTTGTCAGCAAATTTCAACTCAGCATCTCAAACTCTCTAGCGCCAACAACAGGTCAAAGTTGCAAGTACATTTCTGCTTGTTACTTTTGAACCGTATGTCTGATCGTCAAAATCTTAGTATGGCTGGAATCCTTGGGTCAACCCGAATCCAACGCACCCTATGGCGTCATATTCCGCCTGGTATATTTTCCGCCATTTTGAATTTTGTGAAAATCAATTAAAATGCTTCTCCTCCCTCAATTTTTGACCAATTCCTTCCAAACTTGGTACATGGCAACTTTGGACTAAGCTGCACTAAAAACTTACCCGGTTTTTCGAATTTCATAAGCGTTTGGCCGTGGCTGCCAATCAAATTTGGCTGTGCAGACGCGAAACAGGAAGTGTGCTCATATCTCGGCAGCCCTTTGACCTTTCTTAACCAAACTTGGTGGGATTATGCACCACCCCTCCAAAATGGCCCATACCACATTTGGTGCACATTGGCCATTAGGGGGCGCTATAACTTTCCAAAATGTGTTTTGGCTCTTACATCATTGAGCTCATATCTCAGCAGTCTTTTAGCACAGACACACACACACACACACACCTAGTACACTGGAAGTAATTTCAGCCATCACAGTCAATCGAATTTGACGGTGAAGCCGTGCATGCCTCTACCCATCTGGTTGGAGGTACATTCCTGCTTGTAAACACTTCCTGTGCGTGCCTATGACCGTCTGCCTGGTCAGTAGTTTCTGTTGCCATGGCAACTTAGGCTGGGTCACACTGCTTGGCCCCGGATTGCTGCTTGCAGCTATATTTAGGGGCCAAGCAGCGAAGCTGGCGAAGGCCCCTAATGAGTTTGTCGGTTTTCTTATTATTATTATTTATTATTATTATTATTCAACTTTCTTCTCCTATGGGAAGTCAATGGCAGCCCATAGAACCACACATAGGAAAATGCTCAAATTTGGCACACACATTGGAGACAGTCTCAGCATTCCCCACAACAATTTTTAGGTCCCCAGCCCCAACCCTCTAGCGCCACCAGCAGGTCAAAGTTGCAGGTACATTTCTGCTTGTAACTTTTGAACCGTTGGTCCGATTTTCAAAAACTTGGTATCCCTGGAATCCTTGGGTCAAGACGAATCCAAAGCACCCCATGACGTCATTTTCCGCCCATATAGTTTTCCCGCCATTTTGAATTTTGTGAAAATCACTTAAAATGCTTCTCCTCCCTCAATTTTGGACCAATTTCTCCCAAACTTGGTAGATGGCAACTGTGGACTAAGCTGCACAAGAAACTTACCCGGTTTTTAGAAGTTCATAAGCGTTTGGCCGTGGCAGCCAATCAAAATTGGAGGCTCAGACGCCAAACAGGAAGTGTGCTCATATTTCGGCCGCCCTTTGGCGTATCTTAACGAAACTTGGTGACTTTATGCCACACCCCTCCATGAAGGACCCCAAAAAATTTGGAACAAATTGGCTGCTAGGGGGCGCTATAACTAGGAAAAATGTCTTTTGGCTCATATCTCATGATGCGTTTTGGCTAGAAACAAAATTCCACTGCCTATGGAATCCTTGGGTCAAGTCGAATCTATCGCACCCTATGACGTCATATTCTGCCTTGAGGATTTTCCGCCATTTTGAATTTTGTTAAAATCAATGAAATTCTATGGAAACCCATAGAACCGTCTGACGACAGGTTTTCAAATTTGGCACACTGATTCTAGGCTGCCTCACAGTTCTTGTCAGCAAATTTCAACTCAGCATCTCAAACTCTCTAGCGCCAACAACAGGTCAAAGTTGCAAGTACATTTCTGCTTGTTACTTTTGAACCGTATGTCTGATCGTCAAAATCTTAGTATGGCTGGAATCCTTGGGTCAACCCGAATCCAACGCACCCTATGGCGTCATATTCGGCCTGGTATATTTTCCGCCATTTTGAATTTTGTGAAAATCAATTAAAATGCTTCTCCTCCCTCAATTTTTGACCAATTCCTTCCAAACTTGGTAGATGGCAACTTTGGACTAAGCTGCACTAAAAACTTACCCGGTTTTTCGAATTTCATAAGCGTTTGGCCGTGGCTGCCAATCAAATTTGGCTGTGCAGACGCGAAACAGGAAGTGTGCTCATATCTCGGCAGCCCTTTGACCTTTCTTAACCAAACTTGGTGGGATTATGCACCACCCCTCCAAAATGGCCCATACCACATTTGGTGCACATTGGCCATTAGGGGGCGCTATAACTTTCCAAAATGTGTTTTGGCTCTTACATCATTGAGCTCATATCTCAGCAGTCTTTTAGCACAGACACACACACACACACACACACCTAGTACACTGGAAGTAATTTCAGCCATCACAGTCAATCGAATTTGACGGTGAAGCCGTGCATGCCTCTAACCGTCTGGTTGGAGGTACATTCCTGCTTGTAAACACTTCCTGTGCGTGCCTATGACCGTCTGCCTGGTCAGTTCTTTCTGTTGCCATGGCAACTTAGGCTGGGTCACACTGCTTGGCCCCGGATTGCTGCTTGCAGCTATATTTAGGGGCCAAGCAGCGAAGCTGGCGAAGGCCCCTAATGAGTTTGTCGGTTTTCTTATTATTATTATTATTATTATTATTATTCAACTTTCTTCTCCTATGGGATGTCAATGGCAGCCCATAGAACCACACATAGGAAAATGCTCAAATTTGGCACACACATTCTAGACAGTCTCAGCATTCCCCACAACAATTTTTAGGTCCCCACCCCCAACCCTCTAGCGCCACCAGCAGGTCAAAGTTGCAGGTACATTTCTGCTTGTAACTTTTGAACCGTTGGTCCGATTTTCAAAAACTTGGTATCCCTGGAATCCTTGGGTCAAGACGAATCCAACGCACCCCATGACGTCATTTTCCGCCCATATAGTTTTCCCGCCATTTTGAATTTTGTGAAAATCAATTAAAATGCTTCTCCTCCCTCAATTTTTGACCAATTTCTCCCAAACTTGGTAGATGGCAACTGTGGACTAAGCTCCACAAGAAACTTACCCGGTTTTTAGAATTTCATAAGCGTTTGGCCGTGGCAGCCAATCAAAATTGACGGCGCAGACGCCAAACAGGAAGTGTGCTCATATCTCTGCCGCCCTTTGGCGTATCTTAACGAAACTTGGTGGCTTTATGCACTACCCCTCCAAAATGGCCCACAAAAAATTTGGAACAAATGGGCTGCTAGGGGGCGCTATAACTAGGAAAAATGACTTTTGGCTCATATCTCATGATCCGTTTGGGCTAGAAACAAACTTCCACTGCGTCTGGAATCCTTGGGTCAAGACGAATCCATCGCACCCTATGACGTCATATTCTGCCTTGAGGATTTTCCGCCATTTTGAATTTTGTTAAAATCAATGAAATTCTATGGCAACCCATAGAACCGTCTGACTAGAGGTTTTCAAATTATGCACACTGATTCTAGGCTGCCTCAAGGTTCTTGTCACCAAATTTCAACTCACCACCTCAAACTCTCTAGCGCCACCAACAGGTCAAATTTGCAGGTACATTTCTGCTTGTTACTTTTGAACCGTATGTCTGATCGTCAATATCTTAGGATCGCTGGAATACGTCAATCAAAACGAATCCAATGCACCCTATAGCGTCATATTCCGCCTGGTATATTTTCCGCCATTTTGAATTTTGTGAAAATCAATTAAAATGCTTCTCCTCCCTCAATTTTTGACCAATTCCTTCCAAACTTGGTAGTTGGCAACTTTGGACTAAGCTGCAGAAAAACCTTACCCGGTTTTTAGAAATTCATAAGCGTTTGGCCGTGGCTGCCAATCAAATTTGGCGTTGCAGACGCAAAACAGGAAGTGTGCTCATATCTCGGCAGCCCTTTGACCTTTCTTAACCAAACTTGGTGGGATTGTGTCTCACCCATCCAAAAGGGCCCTTACCAGATTTGGTGCACATTGGCCATTAGGGGGCGCTATAACTTTCCAAAATGTCTTTTGGCTCATATATCATTGAGCTCATATCTCAGCAGTCTTTTAGCACACACAGACACACACCTAGTACACTTGAAGTAATTTCAGCCATCACAGTCAATCGAATTTGATGGTGAAGCCGTGCATGCCTCTAACCATCTGGTTGGAGGTACATTTCTGCTTGTAAACACTTCCTGTGCGTGCCTATGACCGTCTGCCTGGTCAGTTCTTTCTGTTGCCATGGCAACTTAGGCTGGGTCACACTGCTTGGCCCCGCATTGCTGCTTGCAGCTATATTTATTATTATTATTAGGGGCCAAGCAGCGAAGCTGGCGAAGGCCCCTAATGAGTTTGTCCGTTTTCTTATTATTATTATTAGGGGCCAAGCAGCGAAGCTGGCGAAGGCCCCTAATGAGTTTGTCGGTTTTCTTATTATTATTATTATTATTATTATTCATCTTTCTTCTCCTATGGGATGTCAATGGCAGCCCATAGAACCACACATAGGAAAATGCTCAAATTTGGCACACACATTCTAGACAGTCTCAGCATTCCCCACAACAATTTTTAGGTCCCCACCCCCAACCCTCTAGCGCCACCAGCAGGTCAAAGTTGCAGGTACATTTCTGCTTGTAACTTTTGAACCGTTGGTCCGATTTTCAGAAACTTGGTATCCCTGGAATCCTTGGGTCAAGACGAATCCAAAGAACCCCATGACGTCATTTTCCGCCCATATAGTTTTCCCGCCATTTTGAATTTTGTGAAAATCAATTAAAATGCTTCTCCTCCCTCAATTTTGGACCAATTTCTCCCAAACTTGGTAGATGGCAACTTTGGACTAAGCTGCACAAGAAACTTACCCGGTTTTTAGAATTTCATAAGCGTTTGGCCGTGGCAGCCAATCAAAATTGGAGGCGCAGACGCCAAACAGGAAGTGTGCTCATATTTCGGCCGCCCTTTGGCGTATCTTAACCAAACTTGGTGGGTTTATGCCCCACCCCTCCATGAAGGACCCCAAAGAATTTGGAACAAATTGGCTGCTAGGGGGCGCTATAACTAGGAAAAATGTCTTTTGGCTCATATCTCATGACGCGTTTTGGGTAGAAACAAAATTCCACTGCCTATGGAATCCTTGGGTCAAGACGAATCTATCGCACCCTATGACGTCATATTCTGCCTTGAGGATTTTCCGCCATTTTGAATTTTGTTAAAATCAATGAAATTCTATGGAAACCCATAGAACCGTCTGACGACAGGTTTTCAAATTTGGCACACTGATTCTAGGCTGGCTCAAGGTTCTTGTCAGCAAATTTCAACTCACCACCTCAAACTCTCTAGCGCCAACAACAGGCCAAAGTTGCATGTACATTTCTGCTTGTTACTTTTGAACCGTATGTCTGATCGTCAAAATCTGTGTATCGCTGGAATCCTTGGGTCAAAACGAATCCAACGCATCCTATGCCGTCATATTCCGCCTTGTATATTTTCCGCCATTTTGAATTATGTGAAAATCAATTAAAATGCTTCTCCTCCCTCAATTTTTGACCAATTCCTTCCAAACTTGGTAGATGGCAACGTTGCACTAAGCTGCACAAAAAACTTACCCGGTTTTTCGAATTTCATAAGCGTTTGGCCGTGGCTGCCAATCAAACTTGGATGTGCAGACGCGAAACAGGACGTGTGCTCATATCTTGGCAGCCCTTTGATCTTTCTTAACCAAACTTGGTGGGATTATGCCCCACCCCTCCATAAGTGCCCATACCACATTTGGTGCACTTTGGCCATTAGGGGGCGCTATAACTTTCCAAAATGTGTTTTGGCTCATATATAATTGAGCTCATATCTCAGCAGTCTTTTAGCACACACACACACACACACACCTAGTACACTTGAAGTAATTTCAGCCATCACAGTCAATCGAATTTGACGGTGAAGCCGTGCATGCCTCTAACCATCTGGTTGGAGGTACATTTCTGCTTGTAAACACTTCCTGTGCGTGCCTATGACCGTCTGCCTGGTCAGTTATTTCTGTTGCCATGGCAACTTAGGCTGGGTCACACTGCTTGGCCCCGCATTGCTGCTTGCAGCTATATTTATTATTATTATTATTCAACTTTCTTCTCCTATGGGAAGTCAATGGCAGCCCATAGAACCACACATAGGAAAATGCTCAAATTTGGCACACACATTGGAGACAGTCTCAGCATTCCCCACAACAATTTTTAGGTCCCCAGCCCCAACCCTCTAGCGCCACCAGCAGGTCAAAGTTGCAGGTACATTTCTGCTTGTAACTTTTGAACCGTTGGTCCGATTTTCAAAAACTTGGTATCCCTGGAATCCTTGGGTCAAGACGAATCCAAAGCACCCCATGACGTCATTTTCCGCCCATATAGTTTTCCCGCCATTTTGAATTTTGTGAAAATCACTTAAAATGCTTCTCCTCCCTCAATTTTGGACCAATTTCTCCCAAACTTGGTAGATGGCAACTTTGGACTAAGCTGCACAAGAAACTTACCCGGTTTTTAGAATTTCATAAGCGTTTGGCCGTGGCAGCCAATCAAAATTGGCGGCGCAGACGCCAAACAGGAAGTGTGCTCATATTTCGGCCGCCCTTTGGCGTATCTTAACGAAACTTGGTGAGTTTATGCCATACCCCTCGATGAAGGACCCCAAAAAATTTGGAACAAATTGGCTGCTAGGGGGCGCTATAACTAGGAAAAATGTCTTTTGGCTCATATCTCATGATGCGTTTTGGCTAGAAACAAAATTCCACTGCCTATGGAATCCTTGGCTCAAGTCGAATCTATCGCACCCTATGACGTCATATTCTGCCTTGAGGATTTTCCGCCATTTTGAATTTTGTTAAAATCAATGAAATTCTATGGAAACCCATAGAACCGTCTGACGACAGGTTTTCAAATTTGGCACACTGATTCTAGGCTGCCTCACGGTTCTTGTCAGCAAATTTCAACTCAGCATCTCAAACTCTCTAGCGCCAACAACAGGTCAAAGTTGCAAGTACATTTCTGCTTGTTACTTTTGAACCGTATGTCTCATCGTCAAAATCTTAGTACGGCTGGAATCCTTGGGTCAACCCGAATCCAACGCACCCTATGGCGTCATATTCCGCCTGGTATATTTTCCGCCATTTTGAATTTTGTGAAAATCAATTAAAATGCTTCTCCTCCCTCAATTTTTGACCAATTCCTTCCAAACTTGGTACATGGCAACTTTGGACTAAGCTGCACTAAAAACTTACCCGGTTTTTCGAATTTCATAAGCGTTTGGCCGTGGCTGCCAATCAAATTTGGCTGTGCAGACGCGAAACAGGAAGTGTGCTCATATCTCGGCAGCCCTTTGACCTTTCTTAACCAAACTTGGTGGGATTATGCACCACCCCTCCAAAATGGCCCATACCACATTTGGTGCACATTGGCCATTAGGGGGCGCTATAACTTTCCAAAATGTGTTTTGGCTCTTACATCATTGAGCTCATATCTCAGCAGTCTTTTAGCACAGACACACACACACACACACACACCTAGTACACTGGAAGTAATTTCAGCCATCACAGTCAATCGAATTTGACGGTGAAGCCGTGCATGCCTCTAACCGTCTGGTTGGAGGTACATTCCTGCTTGTAAACACTTCCTGTGCGTGCCTATGACCGTCTGCCTGGTCAGTAGTTTCTGTTGCCATGGCAACTTAGGCTGGGTCACGCTGCTTGGCCCCGGATTGCTGCTTGCAGCTATATTTATTATTCAACTTTCTTCTCCTATGGGATGTCAATGGAAGCCCATAGAACCACACATAGGAAAATGCTCAAATTTGGCACACACATTCTAGACAGTCTCAGCATTCCCCACAACAATTTTTAGGTCCCCACCCCCAACCCTCTAGCGCCACCAGCAGGTCAAAGTTGCAGGTACATTTCTGCTTGTAACTTTTGAACCGTTGGTCCGATTTTCAAAAACTTGGTATCCCTGGAATCCTTGGGTCAAGACGAATCCAAAGCACCCCATGACGTCATTTTCCGCCCATATAGTTTTCCCGCCATTTTGAATTTTGTGAAAATCAATTAAAATGCTTCTCCTCCCACAATTTTTGAGCAATTTCTCCCAAACTTGGAAGATGGCAACTGTCGACTAAGCTGCACTAGAAACTTACCCGGATTTTAGAATTTCATAAGCGTTTGGCCGTGGCAGCCAATCAAATTTGGCTGCGCAGACGCCAAACAGGAAGTGTGCTGATATTTCAGCCGCCCTTTGGCCTATCTTAACGAAACTTGGTGGCATTATGCCCCACCCATCCACAAAGGGCCACAAAAAATTTGGAACAAATTGGCTGCTAGGGGGCGCTATAACTAGGAAAAATGACTTTTGGCTCATATCTCATGATGCCTTTTGGGTAGAAACAAAATTCCACTGCCTCTGGAATCCTTGCGTCAAGTCGAATCTATCGCACCCTATGACGTCATATTCTGCCTTGAGGATTTTCCGCCATTTTGAATTTTGTTAAAATCAATGAAATTCTATGGCAACCCATAGAACCGTCTGACTAGAGGTTTTCAAATTTGGGACACTGATTATAGGCTGTCTCAAGGGTCTTGTCAGCAAATTTCAGCTCACCACCTCAAACTCTCTAGCGCCACCAACAGGTCAAAGTTACAGGTACATTTCTGCTTGTTACTTTTGATCCGTACTTCTGATCGTCAAAATCTAAGTATCCATGGGATCCGTGGGTCAACACGAATCCAACGCACCCTATGACGTCATATTCCCCCTTGTATATTTTCCGCCATTTTGAATTTTGTGAAAATCAATTAAAATGCTTCTCCTCCTTCAATTTTTGACCAATTCGTTCTAAACTTGGTATATGGCAACTTTGGACTAAGCTGCACATAAAACTTACCCGGTTTTACGAATTTCGTAAGCGTTTGGCTGTGGCGGCCAATCAAATTTGGCCGCGCAGATGTGAAACAGGAAGTGTGCTCATGTCTCGGCCGCCCTTTGGCTTATCTTAACTAAACTTGGTGGGATTATGCCCCACCCCTCCATGAAGGACCCCAAAAAATTTGGAACAAATTGGCTGCTAGGGGGCGCTATAACTAGGAAAATTGTCTTTTGGCTCATATCTCATGATGCGTTTGGGCTAGAAACAAAATTCCACTATCTCTGGAATCCTTGGGTCAAGACGAATCAATCGCCACCTATGACGTCATATTCTGCCTTGAGGATTTTCCGCCATTTTGAATTTTGTTAAAATCAATGAAATTCTATGGCAACCCATAGAACCGTCTGACTAGAGGTTTTCAAATTTGGCACACTGATTCTAGGCTGTCTCAAGGGTCTTGTCAGCAAATTTCAGCTCACCACCTCAAACTCTCTAGCGCCACCAACAGGTCAAAGTTACAGGTACATTTCTGCTTGTTACTTTTGATCCGTACTTCTGATCGTCAAAATCTAAGTATCCCTGGGATCCGTGGGTCAACACGAATCCAACGCATCCTATGACGTCATATTCCCCCTTGTATATTTTCCGCCATTTTGAATTTTGTGAAAATCAATTAAAATGCTTCTCCTCCTTCAATTTTTGACCAATTCCTTCTAACCTTGGTATATGGCAACTTTGGACTAAGCTGCACATAAAACTTACCCGGTTTTTCGAATTTCGTAAGCGTTTGGCTGTGGCGGCCAATCAAATTTGGCCGTGCAGATGTGACACAGGAAGTGTGCTCATATCTCGGTAGCCCTTTGACCTTGCTTAACCAAACTTGGTGGGATTATGCCCCACCCCTCCAAAAGGTCCCGTACCTCATTTGGTGCACATTGGCCATTAGGGGGCGCTATAACTTTCCAAAATGTATTTTGGCTCATATATCATTGAGCTCATATCTCAGCAGTCTTTTTGCACACACACACACACACACACACACACACACACACACACACACACACCTAGTACACTTGAAGTAATTTCAGCCATCACAGTCAATCGATTTTGACGGTGAAGCCGTGCATGCCTCTACCCATCTGGTTGGAGGTACATTTCTGCTTGTAAACACTTCCCGTGCGTGCCTCTGACCGTCTGCCTGGTCAGTTCTTTCTGTTGCCTTGGCAACTTAGGCTGGGTCACGCTGCTTGGCCCCGCATTGCTGCTTGCAGCTATATTTATTATTCATCTTTCTTCTCCTATGGGAAGTCAATGGCAGCCCATAGAGCCACACATAGGAAAATGCTCAAATTTGGCACACACATTTTAGACAGTCTCAGCATTCCCCATAACAATTTTTAGGTCCCGACCCCCAACCCTCTAGCGCCACCAGCAGGTCAAAGTTGCAGGTTCACTTCTGCTTGTAACTTTTGAACCGTTGGTCCGATTTTCAAAAACTTGGTATCCCTGGAATCCTTGGGTCAAGACGAATCCAAAGCACCCCATGACGTCATTTTCCGCCCATATAGTTTTCCCGCCATTTTGAATTTTGTGAAAATCACTTAAAATGCTTCTCCTCCCTCAATTTTTGACAAATTTCTCCCAAACTTGGTAGGTGGCAACTGTGGACTAAGCTGCACAAGAAACTTACCCGGATTTTAGAATTTCGTAAGCGTTTGGCCGTGGCAGCCAATCAAAATTGGCTGCGCAGACGCCAAACAGGAAGTGTGCTCATATTTCGGCCGCCCTTTGGCGTATCTTAACGAAACTTGGTGAGATTATGCCCCACGCCTGCATGAAGGAACCCAAAAAAATTGGAACAAATTGGCTGCTAGGGGGCGCTATAACTAGGAAAAATGACTTTTGGCTCATATCTCATGATGCGTTTGGGGTAGAAACAAAATTCCACTATCTCTGGAATCCTTGGGTCAAGACGAATCTATCGCACCCTATGACGTCATATTCTGCCTTGAGGATTTTCCGCCATTTTGAATTTTGTTAAAATCAATGAAATTCTATGGCAACCCATAGAACTGTCTGACTAGAGGTTTTCAAATTTGGCACACTGATTCTAGGCTGCCTCAAGGTTCTTGTCAGCAAATTTCAACTCATCATCTCAAACTGTCTAGCGCCACCAACAGGTCAAAGTTGCAGGTACATTTCTGCTTGTTACTTTTGAACCGTACTTCTGATCGTCAAAATCTAAGCATCTTTGGGATCCTTGGGTCAACCCGAATCCAACGCACCCTATGGCGTCATATTCCGCCTGGTATATTTTCCGCCATTTTGAATTTTGTGAAAATCAATTAAAATGCTTCTCCTCCCTCAATCTTTGACCAATTCCTTCCAAGCTTGGTCGATGGCAACGTTGGACTAAGCTGCACATAAAACTTACCCGGTTTTTCGAATTTCATAAGCGTTTGGCCGTGGCGGCCAATCAAAATTGGCTGCGCAGACGCCAAACAGGAAGTGTGCTTATATTTCGGCCGCCCTTTGGCGTATCTTAACGAAACTTGGTGAGATTATGCCCCACCCCTGCATGAAGGAACCCAAAAAAATTGGAACAAATTGGCTGCTAGGGGGCGCTATAACTAGGAAAAATGACTTTTGGCTCATATCTCATGATGCGTTTGGGGTAGAAACAAAATTCCACTATCTCTGGAATCCTTGGGTCAAGACGAATCTATCGCACCCTATGACGTCATATTCTGCCTTGAGGATTTTCCGCCATTTTGAATTTTGTTAAAATCAATGAAATTCTATGGCAACCCATAGAACTGTCTGACTAGAGGTTTTCAAATTTGGCACACTGATTCTAGGCTGCCTCAAGGTTCTTGTCAGCAAATTTCAACTCATCATCTCAAACTGTCTAGCGCCACCAACAGGTCAAAGTTGCAGGTACATTTCTGCTTGTTACTTTTGAACCGTACTTCTGATCGTCAAAATCTAAGCATCTTTGGGATCCTTGGGTCAACCCGAATCCAACGCACCCTATGGCGTCATATTCCGCATGGTATATTTTCCGCCATTTTGAATTTTGTGAAAATCAATTAAAATGCTTCTCCTCCCTCAATCTTTGACCAATTCCTTCCAAGCTTGGTCGATGGCAACTTTGGACTAAGCTGCACATAAAACTTACCCGGTTTTTCGAATTTCATAAGCGTTTGGCCGTGGCGGCCAATCAAATTTGGCCGTGCAGATGTGAAACAGGAAGTGTGGTCATATCTCGGCAGCCCTTTGACCTTTCTTAACCAAACTTGGTGGGATTATGCCCCACCCCTCCAAAAGGTCCCATACCACATTTGGTGCACATTGGCCATTAGGGGGCGCTATAACTTTCCAAAATGTATTTAGGATCATATATCATTGAGCTCATATCTCAGCAGTCTCTTAGCACACACACACACCTAGTACACTTGAAGTAATTTCAGGCATCACAGTCAATCGATTTTGACGGTGACACCGTGCATGCCTCTACCCATCTGGCTGGAGGTACATTTCTGCTTGTAAACACTTCCTGTGCGTGCCTCTGATCGTCTGCCTGGTCAGTTCTTTCTGTTGCCATGGCAACTTAGGCTGGGTCACGCTGCTTGGCCCCGCATTGCTGCTTGCAGCTATATTTAGGGGCCAAGCAGCGAAGCTGGCGAAGGCCCCTAATGAGTTTGTCGGTTTTCTTATTATTATTATTTATTATTATTATTATTCAACTTTCTTCTCCTATGGGATGTCAATGGCAGCCCATAGAACCACACATAGGAAAATGCTCAAATTTGGCAGACACATTCTAGACAGTCTCAACATTCCGCACAACAATTTTTAGGTCCCCACCCCCAACCCTCTAGCGCCACCAGCAGGTCAAAGTTGCAGGTACATTTCTGCTTGTAACTTTTGAACCGTTGGTCCGATTTTCAAAAACTTGGTATCCCTGGAATCCTTGGGTCAAGACGAATCCAAAGCACCCCATGACGTCATTTTCCGCCCATATAGTTTTCCCGCCATTTTGAATTTTGTGAAAATCAATTAAAATGCTTCTCCTCCCTCAATTTTGGACCAATTTCTCCCAAACTTGGTAGATGGCAACTTTGGACTAAGCTCCACAAGAAACTTACCCGGTTTTTAGAATTTCATAAGCGTTTGGCCGTGGCAGCCAATCAAAATTGGAGGCGCAGACGCCAAACAGGAAGTGTGCTCATATTTCGGCCGCCCTTTGGCGTATCTTAACGAAACTTGGTGGGTTTATGCCCCACCCCTCCCTGAAGGACCCCAAAGAATTTGGAACAAATTGGCTGCTAGGGGGCGCTATAACTAGGAAAAATGTCTTTTGGCTCATATCTCATGATGCGTTTTGGCTAGAAACAAAATTCCACTGCCTATGGAATCCTTGGGTCAAGACGAATCTATCGCACCCTATGACGTCATATTCTGCCTTGAGGATTTTCCGCCATTTTGAATTTTGTTAAAATCAATGAAATTCTATGGAAACCCATAGAACCGTCTGACGACAGGTTTTCAAATTTGGCACACTGAT
Source organism: Neoarius graeffei (assembly GCF_027579695.1). Taxonomy (NCBI): domain Eukaryota; kingdom Metazoa; phylum Chordata; class Actinopteri; order Siluriformes; family Ariidae; genus Neoarius; species Neoarius graeffei. The sequence goes on from NC_083592.1 coordinate 31,724,956, forward strand.
TCTAGGCTGGCTCAAGGTTCTTGTCAGCAAATTTCAACTCACCACCTCAAACTCTCTAGCGCCAACAACAGGCCAAAGTTGCATGTACATTTCTGCTTGTTACTTTTGAACCGTATGTCTGATCGTCAAATTCTGTGTATCGCTGGAATCCTTGGGTCAAAACGAATCCAACGCATCCTATGCCGTCATATTCCGCCTTGTATATTTTCCGCCATTTTGAATTATGTGAAAATCAATTAAAATGCTTCTCCTCCCTCAATTTTTGACCAATTCCTTCCAAACTTGGTAGATGGCAACGTTGCACTAAGCTGCACAAAAAGCTTACCCGGTTTTTCGAATTTCATAAGCGTTTGGCCGTTGCTGCCAATCAAACTTGGATGTGCAGACGCGAAACAGGACGTGTGCTCATATCTCGGCAGCCCTTTGATCTTTCTTAACCAAACTTGGTGGGATTATGCCCCACCCCTCCATAAGTGCCCATACCACATTTGGTGCACTTTGGCCATTAGGGGGCGCTATAACTTTCCAAAATGTCTTTTGGCTCATATATAATTGAGCTCATATCTCAGCAGTCTTTTAGCACACACACACACACACACACACACACACACACACACACACACACACCCCTAGTACACTTGAAGTAATTTCAGCCATCACACTCAATCGAATTTGACGGTGAAGCCGTGCATGCCTCTACCCATCTGGTTGGAGGTACATTTCTGCTTGTAAACACTTCCTGTGCGTGCCTATGACCGTCTGCCTGGTCAGTTCTTTCTGTTGCCATGGCAACTTAGGCTGGGTCACACTGCTTAGCCCCGCATTGCTGCTTGCAGCTATATTTATTATTATAATTCAACTTTCTTCTCCTATGGGAAGTCAATGGCAGCCCATAGAGCCACACATAGGAAAATGCTCAAATTTGGCACACACATTTCAGACAGTCTCAGCATTCCCCACAACAATTTTTAGGTCCCCACCCCCAACCCTCTAGCGCCACCAGCAGGTCAAAGTTGCAGGTACATTTCTGCTTGTAACTTTTGAACCGGATGTCCGATTTTCAAAAACTTGGTATCCCTGGAATCCTTGGGTCAAGACGAATCCAAAGCACCCCAAGACGTCATTTTCCGCCCATATAGTTTTCCCGCCATTTTGAATTTTGTGAAAATCAATTAAAATGCTTCTCCTCCCTCAATTTTTGACCAATTTCTCCCAAACTTGGTAGATGGCAACTTTGGACTAAGCTGCACAAGAAACTTACCCGGTTTTTAGAATTTCATAAGCGTTTGGCCATGGCAGCCAATCAAAATTGACGGCGCAGACGCCAAACAGGATGTGTGCTCATATCTCTGCCGCCCTTTGGCGTATCTTAACGAAACTTGGTGGCTTTATGCCCTACCCCTCCAAAATGGCCCACAAAAAATTTGGAACAAATGGGCTGCTAGGGGGCGCTATAACTAGGAAAAATGACTTTTGGCTCATATCTCATGATCCGTTTGGGCTAGAAACAAAATTCCACTGCGTCTGGAATCCTTGGGTCAAGACGAATCCATCGCACCCTATGACGTCATATTCTGCCTTGAGGATTTTCCGCCATTTTGAATTTTGTTAAAATCAATGAAATTCTATGGCAACCCATAGAACTGTCTGACTAGAGGTTTTCAAATTATGCACACTGATTCTAGGCTGCCTCAAGGTTCTTGTCACCAAATTTCAACTCACCACCTCAAACTCTCTAGCGCCACCAACAGGTCAAAGTTGCAGGTACATTTCTGCTTGTTACTTTTGAACCGTATGTCTGATCGTCAATATCTTAGGATCGCTGGAATACTTGGGTCAAAACGAATCCAATGCCCCCTATAGCGTCATATTCCGCCTGGTATATTTTCCGCCATTTTGAATTTTGTGAAAATCAATTAAAATGCTTCTCCTCCCTCAATTTTTGACCAATTCCTTCCAAACTTGGTAGATGGCAACTTTGGACTAAGCTGCACTAAAAACTTACCCGGTTTTTAGAAATTCATAAGCGTTTGGCCGTGGCTGCCAATCAAATTTGGCGTTGCAGACGCAAAACAGGAAGTGTGCTCATATCTCGGCAGCCCTTTGACCTTTCTTAACCAAACTTGGTGGGATTGTGTCTCACCCGTCCAAAAGGGCCCTTACCAGATTTGGTGCACATTGGCCATTAGGGGGCGCTATAACTTTCCAAAATGTCTTTTGGCTCATATATCATTGAGCTCATATCTCAGCAGTCTTTTAGCACACACAGACACACACCTAGTACACTTGAAGTAATTTCAGCCATCACAGTCAATCGAATTTGATGGTGAAGCCGTGCATGCCTCTAACCATCTGGTTGGAGGTACATTTCTGCTTGTAAACACTTCCTGTGCGTGCCTATGACCGTCTGCCTGGTCAGTTCTTTCTGTTGCCATGGCAACTTAGGCTGGGTCACCCTGCTTGGCCCCGCATTGCTGCTTGCAGCTATATTTATTATTCAACTTTCTTCTCCTATGGGATGTCAATGGCAGCCCATAGAACCACACATAGGAAAATGCTCAAATTTGGCACACACATTCTAGACAGTCTCAGCATTCCCCACAACAATTTTTAGGTCCCCACCCCCAAACCTCTAGCGCCACCAGCAGGTCAAAGTTGCAGGTACATTTCTGCTTGTAACTTTTGAACCGTTGGTCCGATTTTCAAAAACTTGGTATCCCTGGAATCCTTGGGTCAAGACGAATCCAAAGCACCCCATGACGTCATTTTCCGCCCATATAGTTTTCCCGCCATTTTGAATTTTGTGAAAATCAATTAAAATGCTTCTCCTCCCTCAATTTTGGACCAATTTCTCCCAAACTTGGTAGATGGCAACTTTGGACTAAGCTCCACAAGAAACTTACCCGGTTTTTAGAATTTCATAAGCGTTTGGCCGTGGCAGCCAATCAAAATTGGAGGCGCAGACGCCAAACAGGAAGTGTGCTCATATTTCGGCCGCCCTTTGGCGTATCTTAACGAAACTTGGTGGGTTTATGCCCCACCCCTCCATGAAGGACCCCAAAGAATTTGGAACAAATTGGCTGCTAGGGGGCGCTATAACTAGGAAAAAAGTCTTTTGGCTCATATCTCATGATGTGTTTTGGCTAGAAACAAAATTCCACTGGCTATGGAATCCTTGGGTCAAGACGAATCTATCGTACCCTATGACGTCATATTCTGCCTTGAGGATTTTCCGCCATTTTGAATTTTGTTAAAATCAATGAAATTCTATGGAAACCCATAGAACCGTCTGACGACAGGTTTTCAAATTTGGCACACTGATTCTAGGCTGCCTCACGGTTCTTGTCAGCAAATTTCAACTCAGCATCTCAAACTCTCTAGCGCCAACAACAGGTCAAAGTTGCAAGTACATTTCTGCTTGTTACTTTTGAACCGTATGTCTGATCGTCAAAATCTTAGTATGGCTGGAATCCTTGGGTCAACCCGAATCCAACGCACCCTATTGCGTCATATTCCGCCTGGTATATTTTCCGCCATTTTGAATTTTGTGAAAATCAATTAAAATGCTTCTCCTCCCTCAATTTTTGACCAATTCCTTCCAAACTTGGTACATGGCAACTTTGGACTAAGCTGCACTAAAAACTTACCCGGTTTTTCGAATTTCATAAGCGTTTGGCCGTGGCTGCCAATCAAATTTGGCTGTGCAGACGCGAAACAGGAAGTGTGCTCATATCTCGGCAGCCCTTTGACCTTTCTTAACCAAACTTGGTGGGATTATGCATCACCCCTCCAAAATGGCCCATACCACATTTGGTGCACATTGGCCATTAGGGGGCGCTATAACTTTCCAAAATGTGTTTTGGCTCTTACATCATTGAGCTCATATCTCAGCAGTCTTTTAGCACAGACACACACACACACACACACACACACCTAGTACACTGGAAGTAATTTCAGCCATCACAGTCAATCGAATTTGACGGTGAAGCCGTGCATGCCTCTACCCATCTGGTTGGAGGTACATTCCTGCTTGTAAACACTTCCTGTGCGTGCCTATGACCGTCTGCCTGGTCAGTAGTTTCTGTTGCCATGGCAACTTAGGCTGGGTCACACTGCTTGGCCCCGCATTGCTGCTTGCAGCTATATTTTTAGGGGCCAAGCAGCGAAGCTGGCGAAGGCCCCTAATGAGTTTGTCGGTTTTCTTATTATTATTAGGGGCCAAGCAGCGAAGCTGGCGAAGGCCCCTAATGAGTTTGTCGGTTTTCTTATTATTATTATTATTATTATTATTATTCATCTTTCTTCTCCTATGGGAAGTCAATGGCAGCCCATAGAGCCACACATAGGAAAATGCTCAAATTTGGCACACACATTTTAGACAGTCTCAGCATTCCCCATAACAATTTTTAGGTCCCGACCCCCAACCCTCTAGCGCCACCAGCAGGTCAAAGTTGCAGGTACACTTCTGCTTGTAACTTTTGAACCGTTGGTCCGATTTTCAAAAACTTGGTATCCCTGGAATCCTTGGGTCAAGACGAATCCAAAGCACCCCATGACGTCATTTTCCGCCCATATAGTTTTCCCGCCATTTTGAATTTTGTGAAAATCACTTAAAATGCTTCTCCTCCCTCAATTTTTGACAAATTTCTCCCAAACTTGGTAGATGGCAACTGTGGACTAAGCTGCACAAGAAACTTACCCGGATTTTAGAATTTCATAAGCGTTTGGCCGTGGCAGCCAATCAAAATTGGCTGCGCAGACGCCAAACAGGAAGTGTGCTCATTTTTCGGCCGCCCTTTGGCGTATCTTAACGAAACTTGGTGAGATTATGCCCCACCCCTGCATGAAGGAAGCCAAAAAAATTGGAACAAATTGGCTGCTAGGGGGCGCTATAACTAGGAAAAATGACTTTTGGCTCATATCTCATGATGCGTTTGGGGTAGAAACAAAATTCCACTATCTCTGGAATCCTTGGGTCAAGACGAATCTATCGCACCCTATGACGTCATATTCTGCCTTGAGGATTTTCCGCCATTTTGAATTTTGTTAAAATCAATGAAATTCTATGGCAACCCATAGAACTGTCTGACTAGAGGTTTTCAAATTTGGCACACTGATTCTAGGCTGCCTCAAGGTTCTTGTCAGCAAATTTCAACTCATCATCTCAAACTGTCTAGCGCCACCAACAGGTCAAAGTTGCAGGTACATTTCTGCTTGTTACTTTTGAACCGTACTTCTGATCGTCAAAATCTAAGCATCTTTGGGATCCTTGGGTCAACCCGAATCCAACGCACCCTATGGCGTCATATTCCGCCTGGTATATTTTCCGCCATTTTGAATTTTGTGAAAATCAATTAAAATGCTTCTCCTCCCTCAATCTTTGACCAATTCCTTCCAAGCTTGGTAGATGGCAACTTTGGACTAAGCTGCACATAAAACTTACCCGGTTTTTCGAATTTCATAAGCGTTTGGCCGTGGCGGCCAATCAAATTTGGCAGTGCAGATGTGAAACAGGAAGTGTGGTCATATCTCGGCAGCCCTTTGACCTTTCTTAACCAAACTTGGTGGGATTATGCCCCACCCCTCCAAAAGGTCCCATACCACATTTGGTGCACATTGGCCATTAGGGGGCGCTATAACTTTCCAAAATGTATTTAGGATCATATATCATTGAGCTCATATCTCAGCAGTCTCTTAGCACACACACACACCTAGTACACTTGAAGTAATTTCAGGCATCACAGTCAATCGATTTTGACGGTGACACCGTGCATGCCTCTACCCATCTGGTTGGAGGTACATTTCTGCTTGTAAACACTTCCTGTGTGTGCCTCTGATCGTCTGCCTGGTCAGTTCTTTCTGTTGCCATGGCAACTTAGGCTGGGTCATGCTGCTTGGCCCCGCATTGCTGCTTGCAGCTATATTTATTATTATTATTATTATTCAACTTTCTTCTCCTATGGGAAGTCAATGGCAGCCCATAGAACCACACATAGGAAAATGCTCAAATTTGGCACACACATTGGAGACAGTCTCAGCATTCCCCACAACAATTTTTAGGTCCCCAGCCCCAACCCTCTAGCGCCACCAGCAGGTCAAAGTTGCAGGTACATTTCTGCTTGTAACTTTTGAACCGTTGGTCCGATTTTCAAAAACTTGGTATCCCTGGAATCCTTGGGTCAAGACGAATCCAAAGCACCCCATGACGTCATTTTCCGCCCATATAGTTTTCCCGCCATTTTGAATTTTGTGAAAATCACTTAAAATGCTTCTCCTCCCTCAATTTTGGACCAATTTCTCCCAAACTTGGTAGATGGCAACTGTGGACTAAGCTGCACAAGAAACTTACCCGGTTTTTAGAAGTTCATAAGCGTTTGGCCGTGGCAGCCAATCAAAATTGGAGGCTCAGACGCCAAACAGGAAGTGTGCTCATATTTCGGCCGCCCTTTGGCGTATCTTAACGAAACTTGGTGACTTTATGCCACACCCCTCCATGAAGGACCCCAAAAAATTTGGAACAAATTGGCTGCTAGGGGGCGCTATAACTAGGAAAAATGTCTTTTGGCTCATATCTCATGATGCGTTTTGGCTAGAAACAAAATTCCACTGCCTATGGAATCCTTGGGTCAAGTCGAATCTATCGCACCCTATGACGTCATATTCTGCCTTGAGGATTTTCCGCCATTTTGAATTTTGTTAAAATCAATGAAATTCTATGGAAACCCATAGAACCGTCTGACGACAGGTTTTCAAATTTGGCACACTGATTCTAGGCTGCCTCACAGTTCTTGTCAGCAAATTTCAACTCAGCATCTCAAACTTTCTAGCGCCAACAACAGGTCAAAGTTGCAAGTACATTTCTGCTTGTTACTTTTGAACCGTATGTCTGATCGTCAAAATCTTAGTATGGCTGGAATCCTTGGGTCAACCCGAATCCAACGCACCCTATGGCGTCATATTCGGCCTGGTATATTTTCCGCCATTTTGAATTTTGTGAAAATCAATTAAAATGCTTCTCCTCCCTCAATTTTTGACCAATTCCTTCCAAACTTGGTAGATGGCAACTTTGGACTAAGCTGCACTAAAAACTTACCCGGTTTTTCGAATTTCATAAGCGTTTGGCCGTGGCTGCCAATCAAATTTGGCTGTGCAGACGCGAAACAGGAAGTGTGCTCATATCTCGGCAGCCCTTTGACCTTTCTTAACCAAACTTGGTGGGATTATGCACCACCCCTCCAAAATGGCCCATACCACATTTGGTGCACATTGGCCATTAGGGGGCGCTATAACTTTCCAAAATGTGTTTTGGCTCTTACATCATTGAGCTCATATCTCAGCAGTCTTTTAGCACAGACACACACACACACACACACACCTAGTACACTGGAAGTAATTTCAGCCATCACAGTCAATCGAATTTGACGGTGAAGCCGTGCATGCCTCTAACCGTCTGGTTGGAGGTACATTCCTGCTTGTAAACACTTCCTGTGCGTGCCTATGACCGTCTGCCTGGTCAGTTCTTTCTGTTGCCATGGCAACTTAGGCTGGGTCACACTGCTTGGCCCCGGATTGCTGCTTGCAGCTATATTTAGGGGCCAAGCAGCGAAGCTGGCGAAGGCCCCTAATGAGTTTGTCGGTTTTCTTATTATTATTATTATTATTATTATTATTCAACTTTCTTCTCCTATGGGATGTCAATGGCAGCCCATAGAACCACACATAGGAAAATGGTCAAATTTGGCACACACATTCTAGACAGTCTCAGCATTCCCCACAACAATTTTTAGGTCCCCACCCCCAACCCTCTAGCGCCACCAGCAGGTCAAAGTTGCAGGTACATTTCTGCTTGTAACTTTTGAACCGTTGGTCCGATTTTCAAAAACTTGGTATCCCTGGAATCCTTGGGTCAAGACGAATCCAAAGCACCCCATGACGTCATTTTCCGCCCATATAGTTTTCCCGCCATTTTGAATTTTGTGAAAATCAATTAAAATGCTTCTCCTCCCTCAATTTTGGACCAATTTCTCCCAAACTTGGTAGATGGCAACTTTGGACTAACCTCCACAAGAAACTTACCCGGTTTTTAGAATTTCATAAGCGTTTGGCCGTGGCAGCCAATCAAAATTGGAGGCGCAGACGCCAAACAGGAAGTGTGCTCCTATTTCGGCCGCCCTTTGGCGTATCTTAACGAAACTTGGTGGGTTTATGCCCCACCCCTCCATGAAGGACCCCAAAGAATTTGGAACAAATTGGCTGCTAGGGGGCGCTATAACTAGGAAAAATGTCTTTTGGCTCATATCTCATGATGCGTTTTGGCTAGAAACAAAATTCCACTGCCTATGGAATCCTTGGGTCAAGACGAATCTATCGCACCCTATGACGTCATATTCTGCCTTGAGGATTTTCCGCCATTTTGAATTTTGTTAAAATCAATGAAATTCTATGGCAACCCATAGAACCGTCTGACGACAGGTTTTCAAATTTTGCACACTGATTCTAGGCTGGCTCAAGGTTCTTGTTAGCAAATTTCAACTCACCACCTCAAACTCTCTAGCGCCAACAACAGGCCAAAGTTGCATGTACATTTCTGCTTGTTACGTTTGAACCGTATGTCTGATCGTCAAAATCTGTATATAGCTGGAATCCTTGGGTCAAAACGAATCCAACGCATCCTATGTCGTCATATTCCGCCTTGTATATTTTCCGCCATTTTGAATTTTGTGAAAATCAATTAAAATGCTTCTCCTCCTTCAATTTTTGGCCAATTCGTTCCAAACTTGGTATATGGCAACTTTGGACTAAGCTGCACATAAAACTTACCCGGTTTTTTGAATTTCATAAGCGTTTGGCCGTGGCAGCCAATCAAATTTGGCTGTGCAGATGCGAAACAGGAAGTGTGCTCATATCTCGGCGGCCCTTGGACCATTCTTAACCAAACTTGGTGGGATTATGCCCCACCCCTCCAAAAGGGCCCATACCACATTTGGTGCACATTGGCCATTAGGGGGCGCTATAACTTTCCAAAATGTGTTTTGGCTCATATATCATTGAGCTCATATCTCAGCAGTCTTTTAGCGCACACACACACACACACACACACACACACACACACACACACACACACACACCTAGTACACTTGAAGTAATTTCAGCCATCACAGTCAATCGAATTTGACGGTGAAGCCGTGTATGCCTCTAACAATCTGGTTGGAGGTACATTTCTGCTTGTAAACACTTCCTGTGCGTGCCTATGACCGTCTGCCTGGTCAGTTCTTTCTGTTGCCATGGCAACTTAGGCTGGGTCACACTGCTTGGCCCCGCATTGCTGCTTGCAGCTATATTTATTATTCATCTTTCTTCTCCTATGGGAAGTCAATGGCAGCCCATAGAGCCACACATAGGAAAATGCTCAAATTTGGCACACACATTTTAGACAGTCTCAGCATTCCCCATAACAATTTTTAGGTCCCGACCCCCAACCCTCTAGCGCCACCAGCAGGTCAAAGTTGCAGGTACACTTCTGCTTGTAACTTTTGAACCGTTGGTCCGATTTTCAAAAACTTGGTATCCCTGGAATCCTTGGGTCAAGACGAATCCAAAGCACCCCATGACGTCATTTTCCGCCCATATAGTTTTCCCGCCATTTTGAATTTTGTGAAAATCACTTAAAATGCTTCTCCTCCCTCAATTTTTGACAAATTTCTCCCAAACTTGGTAGGTGGCAACTGTGGACTAAGCTGCACAAGAAACTTACCCGGATTTTAGAATTTCGTAAGCGTTTGGCCGTGGCAGCCAATCAAAATTGGCTGCGCAGACGCCAAACAGGAAGTGTGCTCATATTTCGGCCGCCCTTTGGCGTATCTTAACGAAACTTGGTGAGATTATGCCCCACGCCTGCATGAAGGAACCCAAAAAAATTGGAACAAATTGGCTGCTAGGGGGCGCTATAACTAGGAAAAATGACTTTTGGCTCATATCTCATGATGCGTTTGGGGTAGAAACAAAATTCCACTATCTCTGGAATCCTTGGGTCAAGACGAATCTATCGCACCCTATGACGTCATATTCTGCCTTGAGGATTTTCCGCCATTTTGAATTTTGTTAAAATCAATGAAATTCTATGGCAACCCATAGAACTGTCTGACTAGAGGTTTTCAAATTTGGCACACTGATTCTAGGCTGCCTCAAGGTTCTTGTCAGCAAATTTCAACTCATCATCTCAAACTGTCTAGCGCCACCAACAGGTCAAAGTTGCAGGTACATTTCTGCTTGTTACTTTTGAACCGTACTTCTGATCGTCAAAATCTAAGCATCTTTGGGATCCTTGGGTCAACCCGAATCCAACGCACCCTATGGCGTCATATTCCGCCTGGTATATTTTCCGCCATTTTGAATTTTGTGAAAATCAATTAAAATGCTTCTCCTCCCTCAATCTTTGACCAATTCCTTCCAAGCTTGGTCGATGGCAACGTTGGACTAAGCTGCACATAAAACTTACCCGGTTTTTCGAATTTCATAAGCGTTTGGCCGTGGCGGCCAATCAAAATTGGCTGCGCAGACGCCAAACAGGAAGTGTGCTTATATTTCGGCCGCCCTTTGGCGTATCTTAACGAAACTTGGTGAGATTATGCCCCACCCCTGCATGAAGGAACCCAAAAAAATTGGAACAAATTGGCTGCTAGGGGGCGCTATAACTAGGAAAAATGACTTTTGGCTCATATCTCATGATGCGTTTGGGGTAGAAACAAAATTCCACTATCTCTGGAATCCTTGGGTCAAGACGAATCTATCGCACCCTATGACGTCATATTCTGCCTTGAGGATTTTCCGCCATTTTGAATTTTGTTAAAATCAATGAAATTCTATGGCAACCCATAGAACTGTCTGACTAGAGGTTTTCAAATTTGGCACACTGATTCTAGGCTGCCTCAAGGTTCTTGTCAGCAAATTTCAACTCATCATCTCAAACTGTCTAGCGCCACCAACAGGTCAAAGTTGCAGGTACATTTCTGCTTGTTACTTTTGAACCGTACTTCTGATCGTCAAAATCTAAGCATCTTTGGGATCCTTGGGTCAACCCGAATCCAACGCACCCTATGGCGTCATATTCCGCATGGTATATTTTCCGCCATTTTGAATTTTGTGAAAATCAATTAAAATGCTTCTCCTCCCTCAATCTTTGACCAATTCCTTCCAAGCTTGGTCGATGGCAACTTTGGACTAAGCTGCACATAAAACTTACCCGGTTTTTCGAATTTCATAAGCGTTTGGCCGTGGCGGCCAATCAAATTTGGCCGTGCAGATGTGAAACAGGAAGTGTGGTCATATCTCGGCAGCCCTTTGACCTTTCTTAACCAAACTTGGTGGGATTATGCCCCACCCCTCCAAAAGGTCCCATACCACATTTGGTGCACATTGGCCATTAGGGGGCGCTATAACTTTCCAAAATGTATTTAGGATCATATATCATTGAGCTCATATCTCAGCAGTCTCTTAGCACACACACACACCTAGTACACTTGAAGTAATTTCAGGCATCACAGTCAATCGATTTTGACGGTGACACCGTGCATGCCTCTACCCATCTGGCTGGAGGTACATTTCTGCTTGTAAACACTTCCTGTGCGTGCCTCTGATCGTCTGCCTGGTCAGTTCTTTCTGTTGCCATGGCAACTTAGGCTGGGTCACGCTGCTTGGCCCCGCATTGCTGCTTGCAGCTATATTTAGGGGCCAAGCAGCGAAGCTGGCGAAGGCCCCTAATGAGTTTGTCGGTTTTCTTATTATTATTATTATTATTATTATTATTCAACTTTCTTCTCCTATGGGAAGTCAATGGCAGCCCATAGAACCACACATAGGAAAATGCTCAAATTTGGCACACACATTCGAGACAGTCTCAGCATTCCCCACAACAATTTTTAGGTCCCCAGCCCCAACCCTCTAGCGCCACCAGCAGGTCAAAGTTGCAGGTACATTTCTGCTTGTAACTTTTGAACCGTTGGTCCGATTTTCAAAAACTTGGTATCCCTGGAATCCTTGGGTCAAGCCGAATCCAAAGCACCCCATGACGTCATTTTCCGCCCATATAGTTTTCCCGCCATTTTGAATTTTGTGAAAATCACTTAAAATGCTTCTCCTCCCTCAATTTTGGACCAATTTCTCCCAAACTTGGTAGATGGCAACTTTGGACTAAGCTCCACAAGAAACTTACCCGGTTTTTAGAATTTCATAAGCGTTTGGCCGTGGCAGCCAATCAAAATTGGAGGCGCAGACGCCAAACAGGAAGTGTGCTCATATTTCGGCCGGCCTTTGGCGTATCTTAACGAAACTTGGTGAGTTTATGCCATACCCCTCGCTGAAGGACCCCAAAAAATTTGGAACAAATTGGCTGCTAGGGGGCGCTATAACTAGGAAAAATGTCTTTTGGCTCATATCTCATGATGCGTTTTGGCTAGAAACAAAATTCCACTGCCTATGGAATCCTTGGGTCAAGTCGAATCTATCGCACCCTATGACGTCATATTCTGCCTTGAGGATTTTCCGCCATTTTGAATTTTGTTAAAATCAATGAAATTCTATGGAAACCCATAGAACCGTCTGACGACAGGTTTTCAAATTTGGCACACTGATTCTAGGCTGCCTCACGGTTCTTGTCAGCAAATTTCAACTCAGCATCTCAAACTCTCTAGCGCCAACAACAGGTCAAAGTTGCAAGTACATTTCTGCTTGTTACTTTTGAACCGTATGTCTGATCGTCAAAATCTTAGTATGGCTGGAATCCTTGGGTCAACCCGAATCCAATGCACCCTATGGCGTCATATTCCGCCTGGTATATTTTCCGCCATTTTGAATTATGTGAAAATCAATTAAAATGCTTCTCCTCCCTCAATTTTTGACCAATTCCTTCCAAACTTGGTAGATGGCAACTTTGGACTAAGCTGCACTAAAAACTTACCCGGTTTTTCGAATTTCATAAGCGTTTGGCCGTGGCTGCCAATCAAATTT